>NC_089253.1:36458471-36764678 GCF_963930625.1 Muntiacus reevesi
TCTCTGAGGATCTAATGGCAATGCACCCCAGCCTAGTCCCAGCCCCACTTCCTAAATCTTTATGTGGGAATACTCTTCTCCACACAGATTGGGGACCTTTTTAGCACTGACCAGCCATTTGGCATAAGCTTGGAGCTGAACAGGTTTGACAATACACCCTCTGATGGTCTCCTGAGCTTGGACTACCCCGACATGTCCATCAGAGGAGCCATCCCCATCTTTGACAACCTGAAGAATCAAGGTGCCGTTTCTGAGCCTGTGTTTGGCTTCTACCAAGTTAACTTGCCCTCTCACCTAGTTACCCTTGCCCTCACCTACTTGCCCTCTCACCAATTAACTGTAAGATGCTTTCTGTTGCACAAAAATTATTGAACACTTGATACAGAAGTATCATGAGAGATAAACTAACCCAGGATAATTAAGGCCCCAAGGCCTCACCTTACTTCACCACTGGTTTTTATAAATAAAGTTTTATTGGAACACAACTGTGCCCCTGGGCTCAGGAGAAGCGGCTTTGTCTAGGGGTGAGGAAAGGGGAAGACCAATGGAATGTGTCAGGATACAAGTTAGAAAAAAAGGCAACAGGATTTGCTGGTGGATTTGATATGGAAGGAAGGAGAGGGAGGACAGAAATAAACCTTCCTCACTATTAGTTCACTGGGAACCAAATACTGGCTGCCCAACATTCAGGAGCCAGTGAAAAATGAAAGTGTGGGAGCCCTTGTTCAACAAGTATTGGGAATTTCAAGACAGGGATAGCAGAGGTGGGGACCCTGACTGTGGGGCCCCATGGATAGCACAGGTCACAGGCCAGTGAAGCCAACCCTGGGTGACCAGAAGCCACACTCTTAATGCTTTCAGTCCTTGATTTTTCTGGAAAACTACAAGTTGGGCAAGGGGAAGGCCAAAACCCTTCATCACACTGTCCTCTGATGGTTTATCTGAGCACTCAGGTCTCAGGAGTTCCAGGGTCTCTGCAGAAGCCTGGGTGGGTGGAACCTGGCCAGGTGACTCAGCTTCTAACCTCTGTGCCACTCATTAGCCAGTTACCAGCCTCAACCTGGTTCTCAATCCCTCCTAGGCTCAATCTCTGCATCTGTAAATAGGGAGCTCATTAGGGCCTTGATGGGTAGACAAGCACAGCCCTGATAGTGCTGTTGTTACTGTCCCCCCCAAATCCCCTTCTCTCTTCTCTCCACAGATGCAGGGGGAAGGGCAGTGTGGAAATGTTTGGTGGTGTGGACAAAGGCTGCTACCAGGGAGAGCTCAAGTGGATACCACTGACCCAAGCAGGTGACTGGTGTGTAAACATGGACCGGTAAGCCTTTCCCTTTGAGGGTCACCTCAAGTGATACCCCCACCTCTGTACAATGACACAGGTAGACACACACAAATGCACTCGGAGACATACAGTCAACGGACATATATACCACTCACAACAACACATAGAGACACAGTCAGTCAGTCAGGTAGTTCAGTCGCTCAGGCATGTCCGACTCTTTGCAACCCCATGAACTGAAGCACGCCAGGCCTCGCTGTCCATCACCAACTACTGGAGTCCACCCAAACCCATGTCCATTGAGTCAGTGATGCCATCCATCCATCCCATCCTCCGTTGCCCCCTTCTCCTCCTGCCCTCAGGCACAAGACACGTACAAATACACAAGCAGGCACATATCAACACACAGGCTGACACATAAACACATACAGGCATAGATAAACATGCATAGCCAGTCAGAGACACACAAGCACACACAAAGAGCCACAAAGAAATATACACACAAATAAACACACAAACACAAAGATACACAAACCATGCATGGATCCATAATCACCCCAGGCTCCTCACCAGGGCTTTGACCAGGGTGCTTCACAGGGTCCAGAGAGGCCTTTGCAGCTGGGGGAGGACTGCACCCCTGAGTGTGAGGTGGGGAGCATGGTTAGAGGACTTTACAGTGTGGTAAAAAGAGGATTAGGGAGAATTTCCTCATCCTGAACAGAGTTATGATAAGATGACCAACTATCCAGAGCTACATGGGACCAAGGAATTTCTCAGTGCATATAAATGTTAGTTTAAAAACAGGAAAAGTCCTGAACAAATGGGGAAAACTGGTCTCCTTAGGGAGAAACTAGTCAGCAGTGGAGAGAGGTTAGTCACAGTCCTGAGACCTGGAAGCAACTCATAATAAAAGACACCACATGCAGCCATAGCTCCCTATCCTACCCCAGGCCCACGGTGCGGCAGGTGCTGTAACTGAGAGAATCAGGAAGGTGGGATACAGAAATGACTTGAGAACAAGGGGCAATGACTGATGGGTTTCTGCATAATACTCTAAAAGCTCGGACCTCCCCCCCCCCAAAAAAAACGCAATACCCTCAGAAAAATGCTGGCCTTTCCTTTTCCCCTGGGCTAGTCAGTTATAACGTGGCCAGGGCCTCAGTGTCTGAGCTGGGTGAGTGAACAGTGTTGGGAGACATGCTCTGCAAGGACAGCCGGTCTCCCCTTCGCCTATGAGGATCTGCTCCTCCTGGGAACCTCCATCTTCACTTTGTGTTTGACCCATTTTTGTTCGACACTGGATACAGCTCTCTGGATGATCCTCATTCATTATTTTCAGTCTTCATTCACTCATTGAACAGATAAACATTGTTCATCCACTATGTGCCAGGCACTCTAGTGAGGCAATGAGAATAAACCTTTCCCTCACATCTAAGAAGGCAGATGCACAAGAAATGACTCAGTCACATAGTGAACGGTCACTTTGGTACATGCCAGACATGAGGAAGGGTCTACAGAGAGTGACCAAGACAGGAGACTGATGCACACTGGGAGAAAGACTTCCCGGAAACCATGACAGTTAAGCTGGAATCTGGAAGAGGAGAAGAAATTAGCTACTCAAAGAGGAGGAGGGTCTTCCAGGAAACAAGACCAGCTTGTGTCAAGGTACAAGCGAGCCTGGTATAATCCAGTACTGCATCAAGGATGTTAGGGAAGGTGCTGTGATCAGAGCAAAGGAAAAGCCAGGGCAAGAGATGAAGAGTTGTTCAGGAAAAAGACAGTAGGTTAGGGGGCAATATTGGGGAGATTCAGAGTAACCTTGACACCTGCTTTGTCCTGATGTCTCGGCATCTCCATGAAAAGGAAGGTCATTGCTTGTTCTTGTGGATGTCATGCCATTGTGGACACTGGGACATCACTGATCCTTGGCCCAACAATGCTGGTCAATAACATCCAGAAGCTCATCGGGGCCACACCACGAGGTTCCAAGGTGAAGGGTTATGCCAAAGGGTCACGCCCAGTCTCCAGACACAACAAGGATCTCCAAGGCCAACCTCTCGCCCCCTCTCTAATAGCACTGTGTTTCATGTTTTGCGGTCAATACCCTGCCCTTTCTTATCTTCACCATCAACGGCATCAAGTACTCAGGGCCAGCTCGAGCCTACATCCTCAAGGTGAGGGGACAACCCTGGGGGGTGGTTCTCAAATTGGAACTTGCAGGATCTCTTGGGCTGCTGCTGGGGGGAGCCCGCCCTCTGCAGGCCATCTCGCACTATTGCAGATGCTGTTGAGCCCCTGAGCCTCTGTGGCTGGGCCAGAGCCTCCCACAACACCAACCACTTGAGAGTAAAGGTCCGTCTGGGACACTGATCATCCTGAAATAAATGTGGAGGCGCCACACCATGCTGGCATGGTGAAAGTCACAAGGAGAGCAGAACACTGAGGTCCTCAGTCCTCAGAGAGCTTCAATTCAATCAGAGCTCTCAGATGCATGAACACGGAATGTCAGCTCTAGCAGTCCCTGAAATAAGCCATGTGACAAGTAGAATGGCTGGGGACAGTCCCAGTGTGCTGTCCCAGCATAAATTAACAGTCTCCCTTCCCTCCGCAAAGTTATCCTGGTTTTAATGATAAGTTGCCTGGTTACCCTAGTTCCTGGCTGCAACTTCCCTTTGCTAAGCCCAGTTTCCCTTCTGTGAGTTAGAGTACAAGTCCCCTCGGTGGAAAATTGGATGCTAAGGTGAATAAAGGGTGCACAGTGACTGCTCAGCCCCAGCACAGGACGGTGGCTTCATGTCAGCTCCCAAT
Source organism: Muntiacus reevesi (assembly GCF_963930625.1). NCBI lineage: Eukaryota > Metazoa > Chordata > Mammalia > Artiodactyla > Cervidae > Muntiacus > Muntiacus reevesi. Next base: position 36,462,559 of record NC_089253.1, read on the forward strand.
GAGAGTTCAGAGCAGCTGATGGGCTCAAAGAGGGGTTTGAGGAAGAGAGGGAATTCCAGTAATTCTAACCCCGCAGTTCATGGAGCCATAAGGAGACCTGCTTGGGTCTAGGCTAATTTACACTGGATTCCATGGAAATTGCATCCCAAGGTCCTCTCAAATGGGCCTTGGGAGCAGATCAGTGGTGAGGAGGGCTACGGACCCACCAGTGGGGGTGGAGCACCAGAGTAATTCACCCATCCAAGCCTGGAGTGGCCAAAGAGGGTGAGTGTGGGTCCAAGGAATCTCCCCAGAGTGCCTGAGCAAAGTCTTAAAGAATGTGTTGTGAGCACTGCTATGAATGTATTTAAGATGGATAACAAGCAACAAGCTACTGAGTAGGACAGAGAACTCTGCTCAATGCTATGTGGCAGCCTGCATGGGAGGGGTGTCTTTGGAACAAGAATCCATGGATATGTATGACTGAGTCCCTTTCCTGTCCACCTGAAACTCAAAATATTGTTAATTAGCTATACTCCAAAACAAAAGTAAAAGTGAAACAAAAACATATTGTGGGTATGCAGGAGAAGAACCAGCATTCTCTGCAGAGAAAGCATGGGCCAGGATTCAGAAGGAAAGAAACAGAGTGAGGAGGACTCTGGGACACTCTTGCTCTTTTCTGAACAATTGGATTGAAGTGTGGCTGATCTTCAGTGTTGCCTTCACTTCTGTTGCACAGCAAACTGACTCAGTTACACACATACAAAAATATATATTCTTTTTCCTTTTCTTTTCATTACAGTTCTCTCAATGAATATTGAATATAGTTCCTTGTGCTATACACTTGGACTTTGTCGTTTATGAGTCCTCTGTGTATTGCTTTGCTTCTGATAATCCCAAATTTCCCTTCCTCCCATCCCCAACTCCCGGGCTATATGGCAACCACATGTCTTGGCCCTTTTCGTTTTTGGATGAACCCTCACATCCCCAGCTGCTGAGAAAATCACCTGATACTTTACCAAAAGAGGGAAATAAAACCAAGAAGTGTGCTGAGTCTGGATATCGAGAGCAGCTGTAGGTAAGGTCTCAGGCTGACTGGTGTGTGTCTTTGACTCCCCCAGGATTCTCGAGGCCACTGTATTAGCACCTTTCAAGGGGGCACAGAGGAAGATAACAACTCAAAGACCTGGATCCTGGGTGATGTCTTCCTGTGGCTGTATTTCTCTGTTTATGATGAAGGAAATGACAGGATTGGCCTGACTCTGGCATTGTAAATGCTTGGACTGGTTCAGGAATCAGTCAGGCCTCTCCTAAAACACACTCACTCTCACTAGGGCACTCCTGCACAGCAATGCTGGTGAACTGTGCTTGGTGCTCTGCAAACCCTAATCTCAGTAAAGAATAAAAAGTTTCACTCTTAGTGGTGCTAAAACAAATGGGTGCCTCTGTTTGGGTCTGGGAGGTGCATAATAATCAGGGAGGATCTAGAACCAAGTCTGAACCACTAGCGAGAGGAGCCCAACGCCAACTGCTTTCAATAATTGCAAGCTCTAAAGGTGCCCATGAAAGGCAGAGGGAGATGCAGTCAGTGTCTATGGGCTCTTTGAATGGATCAGGCTCTGTGCTTGTGAGAGAAGAGTGGCCAGGGAAGGCCTGCCTGAGGGAGACACATTTGAGATGATGCTAAATGCTGAGAAGAAGCCAGCAATGCAAAAAGCTGGGAGAAAAACATTCTAGATGTGAGAAATAGTCACTGTAAAGGCCCAAGGTAATCAAGCTTAATGAATGGCTACTTTTCCACTTCCAATATAGCTTTAATCCTTGGAACTTGGGCACAAGTCACCAACCAGGACCTCGTTACATACTTCACTTGTGAGTTACCAGCAATGAACCATCTCATGCTCCCCAGAAGGGAGACCCTGGTGCTGTCAGAGCGCTGAGTCAGCCCTGGGCCCAGGGTTAATTACACAGGCTGGTTATCACCAGGGGCATCCGTTCCCAGGGGCATCACCAGTGACTCTGGTTATCTCTGTGTGCTTGTCCTCAGGGGTAGAAACTCCAGGGAACTGATAGAGCCAAGAGACAAACAAAACCTCTTGTCCCATCTTGCCCTGTGTGATCCTCTGGTCGGCTGACTACACTGCTCTCTGGGCAAAATCTTTCTCCTGTTCCTTCTCCGAAGGTGGCTTGTGAATAACTTCAACACCTGACCCTGAAGTCTGGTGGCTGGAACTCAACTCACAACCAGCTGAGACCCAGAGATGTCCAACCTTGTCCTGAGTGTCTGTCCTTTTCTCCAACCAGTTCTATAAAGCAAAGTCCCCCACGAACATGACTGGTTCACCCCCTCTCAAGACATTCAAATCTCCAAGATCTTTTTTGAGCATCAAAGAGGGAACAAGCTCCTTGATTACAGGCTTGTCTCAATTCAAACTTCTCTCAGCCTGGGGTTCCCTGAGGAAAGAGTAAGACACTACGTCTAAATTCTCAGAAGGCTGAACATGGAATGCTGCTTGCTGTGAATGCAGGTCTATGTGCCCCAGTATCCCAAGGGTTGTTGTTATGTGAATGAGGAGCGGAAGCTCTGGGCCTGCAGAGCTGGGAGTGAGTCAGGCACCATCTGCATGACTGCTTCCTGGGGACACTCCAGCTAGGGCCTCCCCACTGTGCCTGGAACCTAGCAGAACCAGCTCCCAATAGTGCATTCCTGCTGCTACAAGAAGGCAGGTCTTCTGATAGAATCACAACCAGACTTGAGGGACAGTGGGAAAGGAACTTCCACTCTGGTGCTTGTAGGCCTCTGAGAGCTGCCTAGCAGTGGATGCAATTGAGCTTTCTCTCATCTTTCCCTTCCTGGAGGTCTCCTAGCCTGGGAACCAGAGGTCCTGGTTGCCAGATCTTCACTAACTTACCTGCAGCTTTAGAGTTATTCATACACCCCAGGATTCAGTTTCCCATCTCTTGGATGAGGGAGACTCGACTTGCTCCATAACACGTGTTCCAGACTGAAGCTCAATGTCAATCAGTGGACAAGTAACTCAGAGGTCCATGTTGCCAAGGATTCTGAGGATGCATTTAGTGGGCAGGGGGCCGTGACTGCCTGGTGATATCCATGGATCCTGGACTCGGGACTGGGAGTGGAAGACTATTTACCACACAGCTGCTGTGAGATGGAGGACCTTAGAGGCCTTGCCCCCTGGAACTTGCCACCATTTGGGTTCTGTGGGATGAGATCAGGTAGCTTTAAGTCAGAAATTACCAGCTGGGAAGGTTGTAGATTCCTCTGCAGAAACCCGAGTTGGGCTGATGAATTGGCTTTCTGAAAGGAACTCTGGGCACAATACCTGCCAGGACGCTTAGATAAATTAGGAAGTATTTTAAATGCTTGGATGAGCTGCCATTTTGCTGCCCAGTTTGGGATGATGCCCATAGAGTGGAATGAAAGGGCCCCTGGGGGAATCTGTCCCTCTCCCCATGACTCATTTACAGTGAGTGCGATTCTACCCCCTTCATGTCCAGAGCAGGAATTCCAGCAAGAAGAACATGACCTCCAGCAAGGTTACCAAGAACACTTGGGTGGATTTGGCCCTCTGGTTGACACCACTCTTTTCCCAGTGCTTCTTTCCTCCCTCCTGGATGCTGAGCAATCTGCCCACGTCTTGGTTCCTGGGTTATGAACTCCTCCTCCCTTTCCTTCCTAATGTCCCCAGAGCCGCACTAGTGGCTCCCTCCATACCCAGGCCCTCTCCCTCACCTGCAGATGACACTAAAGAAGAGAAAACCAGGAAGGGGGCTGCCCAGTTCGTTCTCTCTAAAAACGTCCCCATTCCTTCCACCTCTAGGCCCTGAGGCCCTGACCTGGCTCATTAGAGTCTCCAGCTGGATGAACAAGGAGGTTAGCCGTGGTGTGCAGATGGGGTGTGGGTGGGGTTGTCGGGTGTGGAGGATGGGGATCAGATAGCCGAAGAGCTGGATAAAGAGCAGGTGGGTGTCCAACCACTCATTCATTGGGGGGCCTGCCTGAATCTGCTGTTCTTGGGCCCTGCAAAGTACCACTAAGACAGAGCCTTCAAAATGCACCTTTTGGGAATTTATTACAAAATGATATCAAACATAATATAAGTAAGAAAGAATAGTATCATGAACCCTGTATTTCATCATTTGGCATCAAGAACTACAAAACTATCTTCTGAGTCCCACAGGTTGTCATAGAACAGAGAGTAGAAGTGCAAGTCAAGGTGGTGGACAGTCAGGTTTCTGGTGAAGATAAACTTCTTGACTTACATCATTTCTCTTCTTTCTATGTTCTTATGTGTGGTAGGGGACGGGATGGAGGAAGAGGGAGAATAAGAGAGAAAAAGGGGGGAAGCATTTAATGCCATCATGAGGGCCCCACCATCAAAAACCCATATCAACTTAATTACCTCCCCAAAACCCTACCTCCTAATAGCATCACATCTGGACTTAAGGATTCAACGTCTGAATTGTGTGCAACAGAATTCAATCTATAGCAGCTATGCAGATCTCTTTTCAAGTCAAGACAGACCCTCATTTAATTTCTTTTTTCTTTTGCTATTTATTCATCTCTGCTGAAGTATTTTAAGGAAAAGGTTACCATCTCACAAAATATAGATAACCACAATGTATTTTGTTCCAAATAAAATTAACATCTAATATCCAGCCCATGTTCAAATTTCCCTGATTCTCTAAATTCTCTGGTGTCTTTTCACAGTTTATTGAAAGAACGTACTCATATGTTTCACTTTTAAGTTGTTCTCTTTTAAGACTAAATAACTCTCTCTCTCTCCCGATTTTAAAGCCATTTATTTGTTCAACAACTGGGAGGAAGTGACATGGTTTGTCTTACAGAATGTCCCAAGAATTGGGTTTAGAGCAGGGATCCACAACACTGGCACCAGGACCAATACCATCACTTGGTCTATTGAGAATCGGGTTGCAGAGCAGGAGGTGAGCAGCAGGCCCGTGAGTGGGGCTTCATGTGTATTTACAGCTGCTCCCCATCACTCTCCCATCACCCAGAGATGGGACAATCTCATTTTAGGAAAACAAGCTCAGGGCTCCCACTGATTCTGCATTATGATGCTCTGTATAATTATTTCATTACATATCACAATGTAGTAATAAAAGAAATAAAGTGCACAATAAGTGAAAGATCCTTCAATCATTCCAAAATCATTTCCCTACCAATTTTTGTGGAAAAATTGTCTTCCAGGAATCCAGCCCCTTGTGACAAAAGGTGGGGGATTGTAGGTTTAGAGAATTGCTTCTCTGTATCTTGATGTGTTTTTCCGTGGAGACTGGTAGTTAGATCTAGACGAGTTCAAAAATTTTTATTGGAATATTTCATATGCAGATATATATATCTTACAGTGATACTTAAGGAATCTCAGTATTTCTAGATGCCTCACTTTGAGAGATGGTGAAATGCAGTGGATCCTGATGCTGCCAGCTCCACGCATCCATTGTATACTCCCCTTTCTACCTTTCACGCATGGTTTCAGCATCCATTGATGACTTTGCCAGATCCATTGTTTCCCGAGGATGCTGCAAAATAGCGCTTTCCTGTTTCTACCACTTCTTCTGTTTCAATTTCTGGAACTCTTCAATAAACATAAGATTCTTTAAACTACTTCTGACTACATGGAATATGATACATACAAAAAATATGGCATAAACATTGATGATTATTTTCCTTTCTCAGCTCTCAGAATGGTGTTAGTACCCTAGCAATCTGTCACAGAGACAAATGAGATGTTGTCTATTAGTAGTTTGAATTTCTGACTCTTGTTTCTTTTTTTTCATTTGTTTTTATTAGTTGGAGACTAATTTACTTAGTATTATTAGCAATATAGTATTATATTACCATAATTGTAATTATAGTATATAGTATATATAATAATTATACATAATTATATATAAACATAGATATAATTATATATAAATATATATTTATTATATATAATATGTATAATATTATTAAATATAATATGAATAAAACATATTAATATTATATAACAATTATATATATTATATACTATATATTATATGTTATATTTGATTAAATTTAATTAATAATTAAATTAATATAGTAATAATTATATATAATATTATATAATATATAAATATAATATATAATATATAAAATATAAATTTATATTAAATAATATATATATTATATATAAATATAATATATATAATTATATAATAATTACAATATAGTAGTAGGGTAGTGGTTTCTGTCATACATTGACATGAATCAGCCATGGATTTACATGTCTTCCCCATCCCGTTCCCCCCCCCACACCTCCCTCCCCATCCCATCCCTCTGGGTCTTCTCAGTGCACCAGCCCTGAGCACTTGTCTAATGCCTCCAACCTGGGCTGGTGATCTGTTTCACCCTTGATAGTATACTTGTTTCGATGCTATTCTCTCATAACATCCCACACTCCCCTTCTCCCACAGAGTCCAAAAGTTTGTTGTGTACATCTGTGTCTCTTTTTCTGCTTTGCATATACTTTTTATACATTTAATTTGTTCTAATTAAAGAGTGGAATGCTAAAATTATCCTCGTTTTCGCTTCTCCATGTGGATTCATAAACTTTTCCTAGACCCACTACCTAAAGCCACTCATATGTCCCTGGGCTGCCTCTGAAGTCTTCATTTGTCCATTTGACCTCTTTTCCTCTAGCAATCAGTTCTCCAATGAGGACAGCAAACCATACCTCATGAAGTTGCTAGGCAGACCACAGGAGATCATGAATGTCGAGCATGGCCCCTAGTATTGATTTTTATGGTGTTCTTAGCAGTAATTTTCTCCACGATGGCAAGTTTCTCCATGCCTTAGATGTCCATGCGGTTCACCTTGGTTTTCCAGCCAAGCCTCAAGGAAGAGATCACAGTAGAATTCTCTGAATTCTGAGAATTTTCTAAGATCATTCCCCAAGGTCAAGAATGAAGATAAAATTTTATCAAGAGCTTTGTTTTTTTATCAGATCCATTAGTGGCCTAAAGGGGACAGGTTGGGGCACATATAACCAGAAGCTCCTGGTCACCACTGCATGCTAAAGAACGAAAGCTTCCCTGAGTACTTGGAGCCAGGAAAGAAGCATGAAGTGGCTTGTGCTCCTCGGGCTAGTGGCCCTCTCAGAGTGCATACTCATGTAAGTATGGGGACTGTAAGCCGCATCATCTTCCTTTCTGGGTTAGAAAGAAATGGAACATTTCCTTGATAGTCTTAAAGTGCAACTCTTACTTATTGATAAATACCCTGCAATAGGTACCTACCCTTGCTTCTTTAGCCTTGGGCTTCCCAGGTGGTGCTAGTGGTAAAGGACCCCTGTGCAAATGTGGGAGATGTAAGAGATGCAGGTTGGAGCCCTGGGTCGGGAAGATCCCCTGGAGAAGGACATGGCAACCCACTCCAATAGCCTTGCCTGGACAATCCCATGGACAGAGGAGCCTGGCAGGCTGAGGTCCATAGGGTAATATAGAGCTGGACACGACTGAAGCAGCTTAGCACGCAGGCATGCAGCTTGCTATAGATACTGTGGGTCCCAAGGGTCAAGGTGTAGCTTTGCATGGTTGCACAACTCTTGGGACCCCATCATATGGTGACCTGCTGAAAATGGAACTCATTGCAATTGTTTAGTGCACAACTTGTACAGATGTCTGTGTGGTCCTTTGGAGTAGCGTTTCTCTACATTTTATTCTAGGTCTCCTCTCTGTTCTCTCTCTACTTCAGTGTGTATATGTGTATGTGTGGATTTCTGTGTCTCTCTCACTTATCTCTCCATCTCTTTGGAAGTCTCTGTGAGTGCAGATCTCTCCGTGTTGTTTTCTCTTCTTTTAGTTTTTCAATTTTGACTCATCCTTGCTTCTTTAGCCTGTTAATTCGCTAAATTGTTTCCTAGCTCCCGGATTCTTCTCTTAACCCTCTCTTCTGTTTCTACTTGGAGAAAGATTGGGAGAGCGACTTCTATGCTGTTGGACATCTGACAAGCAGTGTGACCACAGCCAAGTGACAAACTCCGGAAATCTCAGATTCCTTCACCGTAAAAATAGGATAATAATCCTCTTCTAGAACCTTCCTCCCTGAGCTTCCTTGAGAAGGATACAGTGGGATGGCAATAGTAATACTAATGGCTGTCATTGTTGACATTTAGTATACATCAGGTACATTATATCCCTCACTTCACTTATCTCCTAAATTTTCCATCTGGAGGGTGGTAATCATTACATTCCACCCTTTTGCCCAGGAGTAAGCTGAGAGTCCAAATGGTCTTACACAATGTTACACAACACAACCTGTATTCAAACCTACATCTTTGAAATGGCATTTGGATGGCATTCCGATAATAAGGTGACACTCATTAAAACGCTGGAAAATCCACAGTGCCATGACAATGACAGTTATACCTTAACACGGAGAGCTAATCGTATCTTCTCCTTTGTTTCTTTCCTAATCCTCGGTGAAAGTTTGCCTCTGAGGAAAGTGAAGACCTTGCGAGAAACCCTGAGGGAAAAAAACTTACTGAACAATTTCCTGGAGGAACAAGCTTACAGACTGTCCAAGAGAGACACCAACATAGCCACTCACCCCCTGAGGAACTTTCTGGATGTGAGTTTGTTGGGAGGATGGTTCTCCTCATCGCCCCCTGGTGCTCTGGGCTGGCACTGCTACCTCTTCTGGCGGTGGCAGGTGGGAAGTTGGGGCTGGGGCTCCTGCATGAGGCAGAAACACTGGGCAACAGAGACCCCACTCCAGAGGAGAAGGCATTCTCATCCTCAACTCTTGGTCTGTGGTGACTGGCCCAGCAATGACCAGGTGGCAGGTAAACATTCATTTCTGTGTCAAAGATGTGTCGTTAGTCTGAGGGAGATTGTTCCTTCTGAAATAAGTGAGCCACTCAGTTACTGATGAAGGGTGAGCCATCTCTGGTCAACGGATAAAGCCAACTGCAAAGCAAGAGTGAATCCCCAGGCAAAAGAATTCAGCTTCCACAGATGCAAGAATCACAGCAGTAAAAAGTCACTGATTACCTAATCGATGTAAGGCATAAAAATCTGACAATGTGGTTATTCTTCTTAGATCACAAAAAAGGGCATATGTTGTCTTCAAGATTGTGCAGGCTAGCCTGAGAGAAAGGCAAAGAGTAAATATATGTCAAATGAAAGGGTCACCTGTGTGGTGTTGATTGGATGTGGTCTGAGTTTGGAGGGAGTGGCTGGGATTGATCAAGGAGGACCTCCTGGGGAAGGAGATGCTCAGGATGGGTTTGAAGAGACTAGAGAACTTCTCAAATGAAGGCACCAGGACTTCCCTGGAGGTCCAGTGGTTATGACTCTGGGCTTCGAATGCAGGAGCTACTTTTTCAACCCCTGGTCATAGAGAGAATGTCCCAGATACTGTGTAGCGCAGAGATAAATATCAGTCCTCTGAGAACAAAGGCTGTGAGCTGCATGGTGGTTGGAAAGTGATCTCAGGAGACATGTGACACCCAGAGGGAGGCAGCAGTGGGGGAATCGAGGGGAACCAGATCTGCAGTAACCCACCCATCCTGGTCCCTATAGATTGCCTACGTGGGGAACATCACCATTGGAACACCCCCTCAGGAGTTCCAGGTCCTCTTTGACACAGGCTCAGCTGACTTGTGGGTGCCTTCCATCACTTGTCAAAGTCCAGCCTGTAGTGAGTACAAATACCCCCCAACCCACACACCTTCTCCTTTCACTGACTCTCCCTTCTCCACCCTTGGCACCTGACTGACACTCATCTCTTGTGTCTGCAGAAACACACAACACCTTCAATCCTCAAAATTCTTCCAGCTTCAGGAAAACAGGCCAGCCTGTCACCATCGTCTATGGATCTGGGCTAATTCAGGGATTTCTTGGCTCTGATACCGTTCGGGTAATGTGGAAACAAAAGCTGAGTCAGGACTGACTATGGAGTGACCGCTGCTTACAAAACACACACAGGACTGTCCTACCCTAACTCCCATAGACACTGGCCATCTGACCCACAGGATCCTGTCCCTGGGGAGACGTCTCCGTAATGACACAGAAACAAATGGATTAGCTAACCCAGAGAGTGGCTTGGGCTGTGGACTTGCAGCTCCTCTGCCCATGAGCAGCTCAGGGCTCATTTTGCTGGGAGCCAGAAGAGGGGGAGAGAAAGCACCGGCTTTCTCAGACTGTGCCGGGCACTGCCGTGGTAATAACTTGCTTAAAGCTGCAACCACCCCACACAGCGGATGCATTGATTAGCTAATGATATAGATGAGGAAACTGAGGTGCAGACAGCAAGAGCCTTGCTGAGGTCAGACCTGTGGTAAGCGGTGGAGCTGGGCTGGCTTGTCAGGACCGAAGCTGGTGGTGGGTATTTGGGGAAAGGAAAAAACTGATCGGGGGACCCTGGGTGAGGTCAGGAACTTCAGATATCCAGTGCGGATAAGCAGGAGGCCAGAGATGTAAGGGGACCTGATAAGTGTGTTCTCAAAGTATGGGGCCTTTGGGAGTCTGATAAAACCTATGGCCTTCCTTCCCCAAAGTACCTGAGTAGTTCGCCTCTCTTTTTTATTCTCTCTCTCTCGTACACACTCACACAAACACACAGATACCACCAAAAGGGTATTTCCCAGGCAGGAATTTCTTAAGAACCCGGCCAGAAACATTGTATAATGGACTTCTGTTTTTCTGGCCAGATGCAGAATCCAAAATATGTTACCACCAATCCAGTCCATTTCTGTCATCATTTCATAGAGATGAGAGAGAATGTTCTCTTGCTCTTTACTCATTTTGTCCATAAGGGGGCACCATTGGGTCCTGGCCTGACTTTGGCTGTCCCACAGGTACAGAAGCCTTGATGCCAATTTGACTCACTCAGAAGGTGATTTTGAGAGGGGCAGAAGTTTTAAAATCCACAGACCCACATAAATGGAACCCAAATTCCCCTCCCTGCTCGCTCTAACCATCTGAGGTCTACCAAGGACACAGAACGTCCTCAGTTTTTCTCTGCAGAGATAATGGCATTTCTTACTCAACCCAAGCCTAGACCCACTTAACAAATGTTTATGTGGGAACACTCTTCTCGCCCACAGATTGGGAACTTCGTTAGCCTTAATCAGTCGTTTGGCCTAGGCATGGTGGAATTCGCGTTTGATGTTGTGCCATTTGATGGCGTCCTGGGCTTGGCCTTCCCCTCCATCAGCCTCACAGGTGCCAGGCCCATCTTTGACAACTTGTGGTCCCAAGGTGCCTTTTCGGAGCCTGTCTTTGCCTTCTACTTGAGCAAGTAAGTCTGAGCTGGACAATCCCTCTCTGCAAATTAGTTGTCAGATCCTTTCAGTTGTATGAAAATGATGCAACAATTGATACAGAAGTATCCTGAGAGATAGACTAACCCAGGATAACTATGGCCCCAGGGCCCCACCTGGCTTCACCTTTGGCTTTTATCAATAAGGTTTTATTGGAACACAACCATGCTCCTGGGTGCAAGAGCCAGGGCTTGGTGTAGGGCTTGAGTGAAAAGGAAGACTAATGCAAGGTGTCAGGATACGAGTTGGAAGAAAAGGCAACAGGATATGCTGATGAATTTGCCATGGAAGGAAAGAGAGGGATGGTGGAAATCTTTCCTTCCTCACTAACATTTCACCGAACACCCAGGACCAGCTATACAGTTTGCAGGAGCCAGTGCAAAATAAAGTGTGGGATGTAAACCAAAAGTGTGGGTCTCCAGTTGTTCAAAAAATATTGGGAATTTTAAGACAATGAGAGCAGAGGTGAAGGCCCTGCTGAGTGTGGGGCCCAAAGGACAGCACAGGTCACAGGCCAGTGAAGCCAACCCTGTGTGACTTGAAGCCAAACCCTTAGTGCTTCAGGCCTTGATTTTTCTGAAAAACCACAGGCTGGACAAGGGGGAAGCCGAAACCCTTCAGCACTCTGTCTTCTGAGGGTATCTCTGAGCATTCAAGTCACAGGGGGTCCAGGGCCTCTTCTGAAGACTGAGTGGGTGGAGCCAAGCCAGGTGGCCCAGCTCCTCTGTGCCACTCATTAGCCAGCGACTGACCTTGGTCTGGTTCTCAATTGCTCCTAGCCTCAATTTCTGCATATGTAGATGGGGATCTTATTAGGGCCTTGATGGGTGGACAAGCACAGCTCTCAGACAGTGCTGCTGTTCCTCTCCTCCAAGGATCCCCCTCCCTTCTCTCTGCAGAAGCAAGCCAGAGGGCAGTGTGGTGATGTTTGGTGGGGTGGACGATCGCTACTACAAGGGAGAACTCAACTGGGTACCAGTGTCACAAACTCGCCGCTGGCAGATACGCATAAACCGGTAAGCCTCTCCTTCTGAAGGTCACCTCAAGTGATGCTCCCCTACCTGTACACAGGCACAGGCAGACACACAAATGCACTGCCAGACACACAGGCAACAGGCATACACACCACCCACAAGGACACAGACAGACACACAGACACTCATGCAAAGATACAACAGGCACAGATAAACATGCATACCCAGCTAGAGACACAAGTACACACAGAGCCACGTATTAACACACACGTAAACAATCACAGAAACACATAGATACACAAACCACACATGGGTTTGTAATCGCCCCAGGCCTCCTGACCAGGGCTCAGAACAGGGTCCATCACAGGGTCCAGAGAGGCCTGTGCAGCTGTGGGAGGACAGCACCCCTGAGTGTGAGGTGTGGAGCATGGTTATAGGACTTTTCAGTGTGGTGAAAACAGGATCAGGAAGAATTTCCTCAGCCTGAACAGAGCTGTGATAAGATGACCAACTATCCAGGGATACACGGGCCAAGGAAGTTCTCATTACAGAGAAAAGTCAGTTTAAAAACAGGGAGAGTCCTGAAGAAATGGGGAAAACTGGTCTCCTTAGGGGGAAGCTAGACAGCAGTGGAGAGAGAATGGCCACAGTCTTGGGACCTGAAAGCCACTCATGAAAAGAGACACGCCATGTCCCAGGGCACACGGTGGGGCAGGGGCTGTAACTGAGAGAATCGGGAAGGTGGGATCCAGGAATGGATTGAGAACAAGAGGCAATAATTGATGAGATTCTGTGTTTTACCCTCAGATAAAACCTTACCTGTCCTTTGAGTTTCTGTGTCTAGTCAGGTATTGGCTGGTCAGGGTCTCAGTGTCTGAGCCCAGGGAGGGGGTGCTGCTCAGAGACACCCTCTCACAGGGCAGCCAGTCTCTCCAACCCCTATGAGAATCTGCTGCTGCAGCAACCTCCATCTTCACTGTGTGTTTGACCCATTGTTGGTGAAACATCAGATATACCTCTCTGGTGGTCTCCATTCATTATTTTCACAGTCTTCTTTCACTCATCCAACAGACAAACATTGTGCATCCACTGTGTGCCAGCACTTTAGGGATGCGATGATAATAAAACTCGCCCTCACATCTAAGAAGGCAAATTGCAAGAAATGACACACACACATAGTGAATTGTCACTTTGGTACACGCTAGACATGAGCAAGGGTCTACAGAGAGTGACCAAGAACGGAGACTGATACACACTGGGGGAAAGGTATCCCTGAAACCATGCCAGTTAAGCTGGAATCTGGAAGATGAGGAGAAATCATCTAATCAAAGGGGAGGGTGCTCTTCTAGGAAGGAAGACCAGCTTGCGGCAAGGTACAAAAGAGCCTGGTGTATTCAAGTACAACTCAAGGATATCATGAAAGGTGCTGTGATCATAGAAAAAGAAAAGTCAGGGCAAGAGATCACGCACTATTCTGGACACTGTCAGGGAGGGAGCAGCTGTGAGGGAGGGAGCTCAGTTCCCTCAAGGAGGGAGCCTTCTGCATGACCCTGATGCCCGCTTTGTCCTACTGTCTCAGCACCACCATGAACGGGGAAGTTGTTGCTTGTTCTCGTGGATGTCAGGCCTTTGTGGACACCGGATCAGCATCGATCTATGGCTCAACAGAAATGGTCACCAACATCCACAAAGTCATGAACGCCAGGCCCAAGGGTTCTGAGGTGAAGGGTCATGCCACAGGGTCACTCCCAGTCTCCCCACATAATAAGGATCCTCTGGGCCAACCTCTCTCCTTCTCTCTAACAGTATGTGGTTTCATGTGATGCAGTCAACACCCTGCCTCCTGTCATCTTCAACATCAATGGCGTCGACTATCCACTGCCCCCTCAAGCTTACATCATCAAGGTGAGCGGCCACTCCTGAGGGTTGGTTCTCTAAATTGGGGTTTGCAGGAACCCTGGGCTACTGCTGGGAGGACGCCACCCTCTGCAGACCAAGCCGCAGCATTGCAGATGCCGCTGAGCCCCTGTGGCTGGGCCAGCACCTCCCACAAAATCAACCACTTCAGAGTGGAGGTTGGTCTGGGGTATCCATCCTCCTGAAGTAAATGTGGAGACACCACTCCGTGCTGGCATGGTGGGAGTCACAGGGAGAGGGGAACACTAAGGTCTTCTGCCCTCATCGATCTTCAGTTCAACTAGAGCCCTCAGATGCAGGAACATGGAAACTCAGCTCTAGTGATCCCTAAAATAGGACATGTGACAAGGGGGCTTGGCTGGTGGCAGTGCTGTGTGCTGTCCGATCATAATGACTAACAGTCTCCCTTTCCTTCTTGAAACTTTCCTGGTTACAATAAATTCCATGGCTACCTTAGACCTTGAATGCAACTTCCCCTTGCTAAGTCCCAGTTCCCCCTCTGTGAGTCGGGCTACCCGACCCTTCTGTGGGGTGGTTGGATGCTAAGGAGAATAAAGGGTGCACAGTGACTGCTCAGCCCTGACACAGGGTGGAGGCTTCACGTCAGCTCCCTGTGGGAGTTCAGAGCAGGCTGTTGGGCTCAAAGATGGCTATGAGGAAGAGAGGGAATTGCAGTAATTCTAAAACCCCTGATTCATGGCTCCATAGGGAGGCCTGCTTGGGTCTAGGCAAATCTGCCCTGGATTCCATGCAAACAGAACCCCACGGTGCTCTGCAAAGGGACCCTGGGGACTTATTAGGGGTGATGAGGGCCATGAACCGAGCAGTGGGGATGGAGACCTGAATAAGTCACCCAGCCACCCCTGGACTGGCTAAAGGGTGAGTGTCGGTCCAAACATGCTTCTCAGAGGGCCTGAGCGACGTCTTAAGAAAGTGTTGTGAGCACTGCTTGAATATATTTTACATGCATAGCGAACACTGAGCTACTGTATAGCACAGGGAACTCTGCTGAATGTAAGGTGGTAGCCTGGATGGAAGGGCTGTCTTTGGGACAAGGATACATGTATATGTTTGACTGAGGACCTTTACTGTCCACATGAAACTCAGAATATTGTTAATCAGCCATACTCCAAAACAAAATTAAAAGTTAATAAAAAAAACAAAATAACAGGTTTTGCAGGCGCAGGCGAAGAACAGGCATTCTTTGCAGAGAAAACGAGGTGTCAGAAGGAAAGAAAAAGAGAGTGTCAGGGGAACCAGGGACGCTCTTGTTCTTTTCTAGAAAATCGTAGAAATCAGTTTGTCTGATCAGTGTTGCCTTAAGTTCTGCTGCACAGATAAGTGTTTTAGCTGTACATATACAAATATATACATTCTTTTTCATTAGTTAATCAATAAATATTGAATATAGTTCCTTGCGTTATAAGTAGGACTTTGTGGCTTATCATTCCTCTGTATATGACTTTGCATCTGATCATTCCAAAGTCCCAGTCCTCCCCTCCCCACACTCCTGCCATATGGCAACCACACATCTTGGCCCTTTTTGTTTTTGGATGAATCCTCATATCCCAAGGTGCTGAGAAAATCACCCGATACATACCAAAAGAGGGAAATGTAACCAAGAAGTGTGCTAGGTCTGGATATTGAGGAGGGGGTTGCATGTAAGCTCACAGGCTGACTGGTGTGTGTCTCTACCTCCCCCAGGAAAAAAGCTCCTGCCTTAGCGCCTTTCATGGAGGTCTAGAAGCTCTCTCTCCAGACATCTGGCTCCTGGGTGACGTCTTTCTGAGGCAGTACTTCTCAGTTTTTGATCGAAAAAATGAAAGGATTGGCCTGGCTCCAGCAGTGTAAATGCTTGGACTGCTTCAGGAATTAATCAGGCCATTCCTAACACACACTCACTCACACTAGGGCACTCCTTTCCAGTGATGCTGGTGAACTGTGTTTGGTGCTCTGCAAACCCTATTCTCAGTAATGAATAAAATGTTTCACTCTTAATGGTGCTAAAACAAATGGGTGCCTCTTTTTGGGTCTGGGAGGTGCATCATAATCAGGCAGGATCTAGAACCAAGTCTGAACCACTAGGGAGAGGAGCAGCTGGTTTCAAGGAAAGGGGAGACTTTTTGGAAGAACACTGGAGATCCTGTACATAGGAACCAGAGCAAGTAGAAAGATCTCAATGACTGGACCCAAAAAATCAGAAATCATCAGTTCTCTCTCACCCTTGCTCTTTCCACTCTCTCGTCTTTGATTGTCTTATCCTGACAGCTTTCTTCCTTAAGGCTTCTACACCTACTGAGGGAGACTAGGGCTCCCTGCCCTAGGGTTTTATATCCCTAAGGTACCTAACCCATAAGGGAAGTAGCTCAGAGACTTTAGGGTTCAAGGGAAAGCTCTGACTAGTCCACCTCAGATGGCATATTTGTATGGTATCTCCCATTTTCTTGAAGAGATGTTTTGTCTTTGCAACCTATTGTTTTGCACTATTTCTGGCACTGTTCACTTAAGAAGGCTTTCTTATCTCTCCTTGCTGTTCTCTGAACGTCTGCATTCCTTTCATTTTAACTTTCTCTTCTGCGTTTGCTTTCACTTCTCTTCTTTTGTCAGCTATTTGTAGCCATCCTCAGATAACCACTCTGCCTTCTTGCATTTCTTTTTCTTGGGGATGGTTTGATCTCTGCCTTCTGTACAATGTAAAAAACCTCCATCATTATTTCCTCAGGCACCCTGTCTACCAGATTTAATCCCTTGAATCTATTTGTCACCTCCACTGTAAAATCATAAGGGATTTGGTTTAGGTCATACTTGAATGGTCTAGTTGTTTTCCCTAGTTTCTTCATTTTAAGTCTGGATACTGCTTGCTTCTCCCTACACAATTAGTAGCAGATCACCACCCTCAATCCCTGGTAGGAGGAGAACAAAACCATACAATTTAGGAAGTGACATCTTAAGTTTCCGCTTTGACTCCTCATATCCCGAGTCATGTGACCTTGATCAAGTCCCTTAACCTCAGTTTCCTCATCTGGAAAGTGGCCCTGATGATGATAATTTACCTTGGAGATTGTATGTGTGCCTGGGGGAGCGAGTGGCTGTGAGAAGGCTTTTTGAATTCCTGAGTCTGGAACAAATATGAATTATTCTGCCTCTTGTGCTGGCAATCCTTTGTTTAGAGACAACTCCTGCCATGCCCAGGGCTCAATATGAGTCAAGCAAAATGACTGCTGTTCTGAACGAAGACACGGAACTCTGACTGAGCCAGCACTTCTGTTTTCCTGGCTCCACTGGGAGCTAAAGAGCTGGCTCGCTTACTCCCCTTCTCATACTTACCAGCCAACCTTTCCTTGCCAAATACATCTAGCCTAAAATCACATGGCAATGAGTGCTGTAAAGGCTTTAAGTCTTTTTTCAGATCCCCACATCTCCTAGGTAGCACAGGAAGCTGTTACTTTGGCAACCTGCAAAGTCCAATCTCAACCTGTTAAATGGAACTGTCCCCATGCGGCCCCTCATGTCTAGAACACTGGCAGTTACCTTAGAAACCTTCCTATGCCTGCTGGTTAGTGAGGAAATGCGTGTGACCCTGAACTAGCTTTCTTTTCCAAGGGTGATTCCAACCATGCAATGAAGTAACCAGATATTTAGTTATCTAACTACCCACAGGACTTAACAAAAGCAAAGCACCCATCATGCATTTGTCACTTGCCTCAAAACATCATTGAAATGATCTGCTGCAACAATTTGAAACATTGGCATGTACACTCCAGAAGGAAGACTTTTTTAGATTTCTTTCTTTCTAAGGAGTTTCTGGGGTAGGGATTGCAATTGGAAATCTCAGCACACCCCAGTGCTAAATAGTTAACATGGCATGAAAGACAAAAAATCTCATTCAAGGCTTGAGAACTCATATTCTGGATTGAAACCCAAGGTTGACCTTTTACTAGCTACAGGACCTTGGAGAAAGTATTCAGCCTCTTAATTTGTTTCTTAGTGATAAAATGGGATTAATTCTGTAACAGAATTCACTCTTTCACAGGCCTTAGCAGGTGGTCATTGCTGTGCACCATTGACCCTCACCGTGTTACCAGGCAACTGTTACCCCAAGACCATTAGTGATCTTGCTCTCCCATTGGTTTGTCCTGCAAGTGGCCCCTTCCTCAAACAACTGGCTGTCTATGATCATTACTTAGAGGTCCATTCAGCCTACATTGGATGGAGAGTTGGGTCTCAGGCTAAAGGGAGATAAGAGTTGGATCCCATTCTTTACCTGGGACCCTCCAGCCTCCCTGGCCTTGGGCCAATGGGTTAGCTGGGGTACACAGGGAACCAGCTTGGGGGTATCCTACAGAGCTTCAGAGTTCTCACCAAGGTCATCCCTGGTCCTGAGTCTGGCCACAAGACAGTGGTGACTATCTTCCCGCTTCCTGTCTCGGGGACCTAAGAGCAGTGGCAGTCTGCCTGGGTCACAGTCTGCAGGACTTGCCCATCCTGCAGACGGGCAGACTGTGGAGCTTGAGGGGCACGTGCGTCCTGGGAGCCTGGCTCTGTCAGCAATAGCAGCTGGGCACGTATGGGGATGTAGCCCTGAAGGAGAGGAAAATTAGAATCTGGTTCCTCTTAACTAAGACCGGGACTTTAAAAGGAGAAAACTGTGCCTTGGGACCATGCCTTTTCTTGTCAGAACAGAGAACATTTGTTTGGTAGAGATTTACAGGGACATCATTACCTGCCCAAGACCTGAGCTCAAGAACAAAAGATATGACACCAAGAAGTTTGCAACAACTAATCACACCACAGAAAACAAGAAACCAGGCCAGAGCTTCCTCAGATCTAATCTTGACTCTGGCAGGAATCTATAGAGGCCATCACCACACAGGTGAAATGTGGCGGTACACTTTCAGTGCCACAGTGAGCTCTGGATTCATTTCCTTCCTAGTGCAGGATGCCCACCAGCCCCTCCAGCAGCTGCCTGCCTGGCTTTTGCAGACTCAGCCCTCTCCAGGTCTCTTCCACATCCCACAGTAAAGTCTAGAAAACAAACACTGTCAAAGCTCTCATATCCTGCCGAAAGCAGTTTGTTTGCTGTTTTTTTTGTTTTTTTAAACAGCCTTTGGTAACATGTTCAAAATCTTGAGTTCTTTGGTTTGGGACTGAAGGATCTGTACCAGAGAACCGGGAACCTCCCCTTCCAGCTAAATCTTTCTCCACTCCCACACGAACGACAGGCTTCACTGGACACTCTGTTCTCATAGTTGTTGTTTAGTCACTAAGCCGTGTCCACCTCTTTGTGATTCCATGGACTGCAGCACGCCAAGATTCCCTATCCCTCACTATCTCCCGTAGTTTCCTCAGACTCATATCCATTGAACTGGTGATGCCATCCCACCATCTCATCCTGTCACCCCCTTCTCCTGCCCTCAATCTTTCCCAGCATCAGGGTCTCTTCCAATGAGCTGGCTCTCCCATCAGTTGGTCAGAGCACTGGAGCTTCATATTCAACACCAGTCCTTCCACTGAATATTTTCTACAACTCCCCAAATAACACCCATGTTTCCAATCACCTGACAAATATTAAATATGGATAAAGTTGAATAGGAATGAGATCTTGTCCTCTGGAACTCCCAACACTACTGCTCCTGCCTTTGCTGCTACCATTCCCTCCCCTTGGCCTAGAATTTCTTCCCAGTCCCTTCTTCAGGTTGAAATGGCCTGCTGACCCATCCCTGTTAGCTATCCAGTAATTGTTCCTTCCTCATTCTCTAAAGATTTCTTCCTGTTCTCTGATGGTCCTCGGTGCAAACACATTCCAATTACTGTTTAGAAATCAGCATGTTTCTCCAGAAAAACAGGGGCTCCCCAAGGATCCAGCACATTTTCCCCATCATGTCTGCACCCCTGCATGGAAGTCAGTGCCTAGCATGCACAAGGAACTCAGTGAGTGCTGACTGCAAGGGGGCCTCCATTTTGTCAGACTTAGAGGAGCAAAGACTGTATTTACCCTCTTGCTTCAAACAACTCCAAACCAGACAAACTGAAGTGTTAGCTGTTGTACATCAAATGTCAGGCAGCAGAGAATGGATTCCTGAGAGGGGGAAGCAACTGAGGTGAGCCTTACAATTGCTTCAATGCTAGACAGAGTTTCCAACACATGCCACAGAATGGGCGTATCCAGGAAGAGCCAAACAGTCTCCCCAGATTTGGAAACAAAGTGTTGGGACTCTAGTTAGTTAGAGTTCATAGGAGAAAGCATGCAAAACAAACCATAATTTTTTTAAAAAACACAGTCGGAAAAAATCAATTGTGTGTCAGAGAGCTTTGAAACAACCTTAAGAATCCTATAATACAGGCAACTGGAACCCCACAGGAAGTGAAAGATAAGAGAATATAGAAAAGAACTGTAAAACTATTGGCCAAAACTTTTCCATATATGATGAAAGCTTTAAACTCATAAACACAAAACCTCAATTTACTCAAGTACAAGAAATATGAGAACTATACCAAGGGACATCATAATTCATTCATTTAAAACAGGCAATGAAAGAAATGTAGCCAGAAGAAAAAAGAGATACATAATAAAAAATAAATAAATAAGAATGACAGCAGTTTAGGCATATGAAACAATGTTAGTCAGAAGATACAGGCACCACATTTTGAAATGCAGACAGATACATAATTGATTCAGAATTCTATACCCAAGAAAGATCCATTTCAAACACAAGATAAAATAAAGACTTTTTCAGACCCAAAAGCTGCAAGAATTCTTCACCAACAGACCAATGTAATAAGAAATGTGTTTAAAAGGCCTCAAATCAGAAGGACTTTAAAAGGTAGTGGAAATCTGGATCTATGGAGGAACGTAAAGCATGTGAAATGATAAATGTGTAACATATATTTAAAAGTATATATATATATGGATTTCCCCAGAGGTCTAGTGGTTGGGAATCTGATTTGCAATACAGGGAACACTGCTTCAATCCTTATTCTGAGAATTAAGATCCCACAGGTGACTGAGCAAGTAAGCCTGCATGTCTCAAATAGAGAGTCTATGTGCTGCAACTACTGAGCTTGCCCTCCTCAAGTACAGAGTCCCTTTGTTACAAGGAAGATTCTGCATGCCATAGCTAAGAACCAAAACAGGCAAATAAAGGAATAAATCATTTTTAAAAGAGATTTTTCTTATTCTACATGTAAAATAATAGATCACTTGATGATAGACTGTGGCAAGGTAAAGATGCATTGAGTGTGAAAGTGTCTATTAGTCGTGTCTGACTCTTTGTGATCCCATGGACTGTAGGCCACCAGACTCTTCTGTCCATGGGATTTCCAAGGCAAGAATACTGGAGTGGGTTGCCATTTCCTTCTCCAGGTTATCTTCCCAACCCGGGGATTAAATTCAGGACTCCAGCATTACACGAAGATTTTTTTAACATCTGAGTCATCAGATAGAGCCTGAGTCATCACCTAGAGCCAGATATCCTGGAATGAGAAGTCAAGTGGGCCTTAGGCAGCATCACTACGAACAAAACTAGTGGAGGTGATGAAATTTCAGTTGAGCTATTCCAAAGTCTAAAAGATGATGCTCTGAAAATGCTGCACTCAATATGCCAGCAAATCTGGAAAACTCAGCATTGGCCACAGGACTGGAAAAGGTCAGTTTTCCTTCCAATCCCAAAGAAGAGCAATGCCAATGAATGTTCAAAATACCACACAGTTCCCCTCATCTCACACACTAGTAAAGTAATGCTCAACATTCTCCAAACCAGACTTCAAGAGTACTTGAACCATGAACTTACAGATGTTCAAGCTGCTTATAGAAAAGGCAGAGGAACCAGAGATCAAATTGCCAACATCTGTTGGATTATTGAAAAAGCAAGAGAGTTCCAGAAAAGCATCTATTTCTGCTTTATTGAATATGCCAAAGCCTTTGACTGTGTGGATCAAAACAAACTGTGGAAAATTCTTGAAAAGATGGGAATACCAGATCACCTGACCTGTCTCATGAGAAATCGGTATGCAGGTCAGGAAGCAGAGATTAGAACGGGACATAGAACAACAGACTGGTTCCAAATAGGGAAAGGAGTACATGAAGGCTGTATATTATCACCCTGCTTATTTAACTTATATGCAGAAGACATCATGAGAAATGCTGGACTGGAAGAAGCACAAGCTGCAATCAAGATTGCGGGGAGAAATATCAATAACCTCAGATATGCAGATGACAGCACCCTCATGACAGAAAGGGAATTAGAACTAAAGAACTCTTGATGAAAATGAAAATTTGGCTTAAAGCTCAACATTCAGAAAACTGTCATCATGGAATCTGGTCCCATCTCTTCATGGCAAGTAGATGGGGAAACAGTTGAAACAGTGAGAGACTTTATTTTGGGGGGCTCCAAAATCACTGCAGATGGTGAACGCAACCATGAAATTAAAAGATGCTTGTTCCTTGGAAGAAAACTTATGACCAACCTAGAGAGCATATTAAAAAGCAAAGAGATTACTTTACCAACAAATTTCCATCTAGTCTATGCTGTGGTTTTTTTCCACGAGTCATGTATGGATCTGAGAGTTGGATTATAAAGAAAGCTGAGCACCAAAGAATTGAAGCTTTTGAACTGAGGTGTTGGAGAAGATTCTTGAGATTCCTTTGGACTGCAGGGATGTCCAACCAGTCCATCCTAAAGGAAATAAGTCCTGAATATTCATCAGAAGGACTGATACTGAAGCTGAAACTCCAATACTTTGGCCACCTGATGCAAAGAACCAACTGATTGGAAAAGACCCTGATGCTGGGATAGATTGGAGGCAGGAGGAGAAAGGGAAGACAGAGGGTGAGATGGTTGGATGGCATCACTGACACAATGGACACGAGTTTGAGTAGGCTCTGGGATTTGGTGATGGACAGGGAAACCTGACATGCTGCCGTCCATCAGGTCTCAAAGAGTCAGACACGACTGAAAGACTGAACTGAACTGAATTGAGCCATCAGATGAATAGCATGAATTTTAAAACTACAATCAGAAAAAGTCATAGCTAATTAACTGATAAAGCTTATAAAGGTATACAAGGAACTTCCCAGGTGACTCAGTGGTAAAAATCTGCCTGCCCATGTTGGATATGTGGGTTCCATCCCTGATCCTCAAAGATTCCACCTGTAATGGAGCAGTTAAACCCATGTACCACAGCTATTGAGCCTGTGCTCTAGCGTCTGGGAACTGCAACTACTGACTCCACGTACCATATAGCCCATGCTTTGCAACAGGAGAAACTAAAGCAATAAGAAGCATGCACACTGCAATGAAGAGTAACCCTGACTCATTGCAACTCGAGAAGCAAATAATAAATAAATAAATAAAATCATTTAAAAAAGTCAATAGAAAATAAAAAGTGGCCTGGATGGAAAGAAGAGCAGATTAGACCCTACAGAGGAAAAATATCAGTGTACTTGAAGAAGCAACAGCAGAAACTAAGCAAAACAAACCCTAAATTAAAAGAAAACTTGACGAGTTGAAAAATTATGTGTCAAGAGAGCTTTGAAACTATTTGAAGAATATTAAATTACACGTAACTGAAGCCCCAGAGGAACCTCATTTCCATTCTTTTTAATTTCTTTAGAAAATCATTGACTGTTTAAAGCAAAAATTATAACAATATCTCATGTGATTTATAACGGATGTAGAAGTGAAATGTGTGACAACAACAGCAAAAAGGCCAGGAGGGAGGGAATGACAGTATAGCATGATTACATTCTTATTCTACAAGTAAAGCGATAGAAGATCACTTGATGATCGACTGGCAAGGTAAAGATGCATGCCATGAATCTTAATACAGCCACTTCATAAAAAGAGTTACAGCTATTTTTTTTTTAAGTTTTATTTTATTAGTTGGAGGCCAATTACTTCACAACATTTCAGTGGGTTTTGTCATACATTGACACGAATCAGCCATAGAGTTACACGTATTCCCCATCCCGATCCCTCCTCCCACCTCCCTATCCACCCGACTCCTCTGGGTCCTCCCCGTGCACCAGGCCTGAGCACTCGTCTCATGCATCTCACCTGGGCTAGTGATCTGTTTCACCATAGATAATATATATGCTGTTCTTTTGAAACATCCCACCCTCACCTTCTCCCACAGAGTTGAAAAGTCTATTCTGTACTTCTGTGTCTCTTTTTCTGTTTTGTATATAGGGTTATCATTACCATCGTTCTCAATTCCATATATATGTGTTAGTATGCTGTAATGTTCTTTATCTTTCTGGCTTACTTCACTCTGTATAATGGGCTCTAGTTTCGTCCATCTCATTAAAACTGATTCAA
Source organism: Muntiacus reevesi (assembly GCF_963930625.1). Classification (NCBI taxonomy): domain Eukaryota; kingdom Metazoa; phylum Chordata; class Mammalia; order Artiodactyla; family Cervidae; genus Muntiacus; species Muntiacus reevesi. The sequence continues at coordinate 36,487,078 of NC_089253.1, forward strand.
ATGCATTCTCTTTAACGGCTGAGTAATATTCCATGGTGTATATGTACCACAGCTTCCTTATCCATTCATCTGCTGATGGGCATCAAGGTTGCTTCCATGTCCTGGCTATTATAAACAGTGCTGCGATGAACATTGGGGTGCATGTGTCTCTTTCAGATCTGGTTTCCTCGGTGTGTATGCCCAGAAGTGGTATTGCTGGGTCATATGGCAGTTCTATTTCCAGTTTTTTTAGAAATCTCCACACTGTTTTCCATAGTGGCTGTACTAGTTTGCATTCTCACCAACAGGGTAAGAGGGTTCCCTTTTCTCCACACCCTCTCCAGCATTTATTGCTTGTAGACTTTTGGATAGCAGCCATCCTGACTGGCGTGTAATGGTACCTCATTGTGCTTTTGATTTGCATTTCTCTAATAATGAGTGATGTTGAGCATCTTTTCATGTGTTTGTTAGCCATCTGTATGTCTTCTTTGGAGAAATGTCTGTTTAGTTCTTTGGCCCATTTTTTGATTGGGTCATTTATTTTTCTGGAATTGAGGTTCACGAGTTGCTTGTATATTTTTGAGATTAATCCTTCGTCTGTTTCTTCATTTGCTATTATTTTCTCCCAATTTGAGGGCTGTCTTTTCACCTTACTTATAGTTTCCTTTGTAGTGCAGAAGCTTTTAAGTTTCATTAGGTCCCATTTGTTTAGTTTTGCTTTTATTTCCAATATTATGGGAGGTGGGTCATAGAGAACCCTGCTGAGATTTATGTCGGAGAGTGTTTTGCCTATGTTCTCCTCTAGGAGTTTTATAGTTTCTGGTCTTACATTTAGATCTTTAATCCATTTTGAGTTTATTTTTGTGTATGGTGTTAGAAGGTGATCTAGTTTCATTCTTTTACAAGTGGTTGACCAGTTTTCCCAGCACCACTTTTTAAAGAGGTTGTCTTTTTTCCATTGTATATCCTTGCCTCCTTTGTCAAAGATAAGTTGTCCATAGGTTCGTGGATTTATCTCTGGGCTTTCTATTCTGTTCCATTGATCTATATTTCTGTCTTTGTGCCAGTACCATACTGTCTTGATGACTGTGGCTTTGTAGTAGAGTCTGAAGTCAGGCAGGTTGATTCCTCCAGTTCCATTCTTCTTTCTCAAGATTACTTTGGCTATTCGAAGTTTTTTGTTTTTCCATACAAATTGTGAAATTATTTGTTCTAGTTCTGTGAAAAATACCGTTGGTAGCTTGATAGGGATTGCATTGAATCTATAGATTGCTTTGGGTAGAATAGCCATTTTGACAATATTGATTCTTCCAATCCATGAACACGGTATGTTTCTCCATCTGTTTATGTCCTCTTTGATTTCTTTCATCAGTGTTTTATAGTTTTCTATGTACAGGTCTTTTGTTTATTTAGGTAGATATACTCCTAAGTATTTTATTCTTTTTGTTGCAATGGGGAATGGTATTGTTTCCTTAATTTCTCTTTCTGTTTTTTCATTGTTAGTATATAGGAATGCAAGAGATTTCTGTGTGTTAATTTTATATCCTGCAACTTTACTATATTCATTGATTAGCTCTAGTAATTTTCTGGAAGAGTCTTTAGGGTTTTCTATGTAGAGGATCATGTCATCTGCAAACAGCGAGAGTTTCACTTCTTCTTTTCCTATCTGGATTCCTTTTATGTCTTTTTCTGCTCTGATTGCTGTGGCCAAGACTTCCAACACTATGTTGAATAGTAGTGGTGAGAGTGGGCACCCTTGTCTTGTTCCTGATTTCAGGGGAAATGCTTTCACTTTTTCACCATTGAGGGTGATGCTTGCTGTGGGTTTGTCATATATAGCTTTTATTATGTTGAGGTATGTTCCCTCTATTCCTGCTTTCTGGAGAGTTTTAATCATAAATGAGTGCTGAATTTTGTCAAAGGCTTTCTCTGCATCTATTGAGATAATCATATGGTTTTTATCTTTCAGTTTGTTAATGTGGTGTATTACATTGATTGACTTGGGGATATTAAAGAATCTTTGCATTCCTGGGATAAAGCCCACTTGGTCATGGTGTATGATTTTTTTAATATGTGGTTGCATTCTGTTTGCTAGGATTTTGTTAAGGATTTTTGCATCTATGTTCATCAGTGATATTGGCCTGTAGTTTTCTTTTTCTGTGGCATCTTTGTCTGGTTTTGGAATTAGGGTGATATTGGCCTCATAGAATGAGTTTGGAAGTTTACCTTCATCTGCAATTTTCTGGAAGAGTTTGAGTAAGATAGCTGTTAGCTGTTCTCCAAATATTTGGTAGAATTCAGCTGTGAAGCCATCTGGTCCTGGGCTTTGTTTCCTGGAAGATTACTGATTACAGGTTCGATTTCCTTGCTTGTTATGGGCCGGTTAAGATCTTCTATTTCTTCCTGGTTCAGTGTTGGAAAGTTATACTTTTCTAAGAATTTGTCCATTTCATCCAAGTTGTCCATTTTATTGGCATAGATCTGCTGGTAGTAGTCTCTTATGATCCTTTGGATTTCAGTGTTGTCTGTTGTGATGTCTCCATTTTCATTTCTAATTTTGTTAATTTCATTCTTCTCTCTTTGTTTCTTAATGAGTCTTGCTAATGGTTTGTCAATTTTGTTTAATTTTTCAAAAAACCAGCTTTAAGCTTTGTTGATTTTTGCTATGGTCTCTTTAGTTTCTTTTGCATTTATTTCTGCCCTAATTTTTAAAATTTCTTTCCTTCTGCTAACCCTGCGTTTCTTCATTTCTTCCTTCTCTAATTGCTTTAGGTGTAGAGTTAGGTTATTTATTTGGCTTTTTTCTTAATTCTTGATGCAAGCTTGTAATGATGAACCTTCCCCTTAGCACTGCTTTTACAGTGTCCCATAGGTTTTGGGTTGTTGTGTTTTCATTTTCATTCATTTCTATACATATGTTGATTTCTTTTTGATTTCTTCTATGATTTGTTGGTTATTCAGAAGCGTGTTATTTAGCCTCCATATGTTTGAATTTTTAACAATTTTTTTCCTGTAATTGAGATCTCATCTTATTGCACTATGGTCAGAAAAGATGACTGGAATGATTTCAATTTTTCTGAATTTTCCCAGACCAGATTTAGGGCCCAGGATGTGATCTATTCTGGAGAAGGTTCCGTGTGCACTTGAGAAAAAGGTGAAGTTGATTGTTTTGGGGTGAAATGTCCTATAGATATCAATTAGGTCTAGCTGGTCCATTGTGTCATTAAAGGTTTGTGTTTCCTTGTTAATTTTCTGTTTAGTTGATCTATCCATAGTTGTGAGTGGGGTATTAAAGTCTCCCACTATTATTGTGTTGCTATTAATTTCCTCTTTCATACTCATTAGCGTTTGCCATACATGTTGCGGTGCTCCTATGTTGGGTGCATATATATTTATAATTGCTATATCTTCTTCTTGCATTGATCCTTTGATCATTATGTAGTGTCCTTCTTTGTCACTTTTCACATCCTTTATTTGAAAGTCTATTTTATCAGATATGAGTATTGTGACTCCTGCTTTCTTTTGGTCTCCGTTTGTGTGAAATATTTTTTTCCAGCCCTTCACTTTTAGTCTGTATGTGTCTCTTGTTTTGAGGTGGGTCTCTTATAGACAGCATATATAGGGGTCTTGTTTTTGTATCCATTCAGCGAATCTTTGTCTTTTGGTTGGGGCATTTAACCCATTTACATTTAAGGTAATTATTGATAGGTGTGGTCCCGTTGCCATTTACTTTGTTGTTTTGGGTTCACGTTTATACAACCTTTCTGCATTTCCTGTCTAGAGAAGATCCTTTAGCATTTGTTGAAGAGCTGGTTTGGTGGTGCTGAATTCTCTCAGCTTTTGCTTGTCTGTAAAGCTTTTGAATTCTCCTTCATATCTGAATGAGATCCTTGCTGGGTATCGTAATCTAGGTTGTAGTTTATTCTCTTTCATTACTTTCATTATGTCCTGCCATTCCCTTCTGGCCTGGAGGGTTTCTATTGATAGTTCAGCTGTTATCCTTATGGGAATCCCTTTGTGTGTTATTTGCTGTTTCTCCCTTGGTGCTTTTAGTGTTTGTTCTTTGTGTTTGATCTTTGTTAATTTGATTAATATGTATCTGGGAGTGTTTCGCCTTGGGTTTATCCTTTTGGGACTCTCAGGGTTTCTTGGACTTGGGTGGCTATTTCCTTCCCCATTTTAGGGAAGTTTTCAGCTATTATCTCCTCGAGTATTTTCTCATGGCCTTTCTTTTTGTCTTCTTTTTCTGGGACTGCTATGATTTGAATGTTGGGGTGTTTCACATTGTCCCAGAGGTCCCTGAGGTTGTCCTCATTTCTTTTGATCCTTTTTTGTTTTTTCCTCTCTGCTTCATTTATTTCCACCATTTATCTTCTACCTCACTTATCCTATCTTCTGTCTCCATTATTCTACTCTTGGTTCCCTCCAGAGTGTTTTTGATCTCATTCATTGCATTATTCATTTTTAATTGACTCTCTTTTATTTCTTCTAGTTCTTTATTAAACATTTCTTGCATCTTTTCAATCTTTGTCTCCAGGCTATTTATCTGTAACTCCATTTTGTTTTCAAGATTTTGGATCATTTTTATTATCATTATTCGAAATTCTTTTTCAGGTAGATTCCCTATCTCCTCCTCTTTTGTTTGACTTGATGGGCACTTGTCATGTTCCTTTATCTGTTGGTTATTTCTCTGCCTTTTCATCTTGTTTAGATTGCTGTGTCTGGAATGGGCTTTCTGTATTCTGGAGGTCTTTGGTTCCTTTTTATTGTGGAGTTTTTACCAAGTGGGTGGTGTTAGACGATTAGCTTGTCAAGGTTTCCTGTTTAGGGAAGCTCGTGTTGGTGTTCTGGAGCGTGAAACTTGATTTTTTCTCTTTGGAGAGCAATGGAGTGCCCAGTAATGAGTTTTGAGATGGGTCTATGTGTTAGGTGTGACCTTGGGCAGTCTGTATGTTGACTTTCAGGGCTATGTTCCTGCATTGCAGGGGAATTTGCATGGTATGTCTTGCTCTAAAACTTGTTGGCTCTTGGGTGATGGTTGGTTTCAGTGTAGGTATGGAGGCTTTTGGTCTTTTATTACTTAAAGTTCCATGTAGTCAGGAGTTTTCTGGTGTTCTCAGGTTTTGGGCTTAAGTCTCCTGCCTCTGGATTTCAATTTTATTCTTCCTGAAGTCTCAGGACTTCTCCAACTATACAGCACTGATAATAAGACTTCTAGGTTAATGGCGAAAAGATTCTCCCTCGTTAGGGACTCCCAGAGAGGTTCACAGAGTTACATAAAGAAGAGGAGAGGGAGGAGGGAGATAGAGATGAGCAGAAGGAGAAAAAGGGGGACTCACAAGGAGAGAGACAGATCTACGCAATTGTCTGTTCCTAGAGTGTTCTCCATATCCCAGACACCCACAAATGTCCACAGAATTGGATTGGGAAGAGAAGGGTAAAGGAGGAAATAGAGGTGTTCTGAGGAAGAAAACAGAGAGTCAAGGTTGGGAGAGAATAATCAACATACTCCTGAATAAAAATGGGAACTGAATATTGGATTCTTAATTGTTCACTGTTTATATCATATACTGAAAAACAAGAATTAAAAATCTATAGTAGAGGTTAGACTCTTAAAAATGCTATATTAAAAACAAAGACCAAAAGTCCCAAAAAAATAGTTTTAGAAATATATATGAGGTTTAGTTTAAAAATAGGGCTTCTCTTCTTTTTTTCCTTTTTATTTTTAAGGTTATAATGTAGTGAAAATGAAAATTAAGGAATAGTAGAGGAGTACTAGAGGACTTTAAAAGAAATAAGAGAAAAAGAAAAATATAAAATAGAAGAGACGAAGGAAAAATAAAAAGAGAGGAAAAAAAAGAGAAAAAAGAATTTTCCCTAATTAGAAAAATCATAGGAATTTTTGAACAGGAAAGTTAAGTAGTAATGGGGGATTAATAGGGAATTTTAAAGGAAAATAAAAGAGAAAAAATAAAAAAGAAAAAATAAAATAAAATAATTTTTTTTTTCTTAATAAAAAAAAAAGTAAAAATATATCTAGGAATTTCTCTGGAGCTGTTGCAGTCAGTGTGGGTTCGGCTCAATTTCAGATAGCTCCTTGTTCCAGCTTACACTTCTCCATATCTACAGGCCCCTTCTGGTGTAGTCAGTGTTTTCTACAGGGATTTTAATCTGTTGCACCAGTCACTTCTGAAGCGGTTCCCTTTGTTTTTTTGGCTTCTGTTTGCCGGTCTCTTCAGGGCCTCATTTCCGCTCTGAGACAGGCGGGTGGAGGTGGACTCTTATTCAGGTAGCTAGTTCTGTCGCGCTGCGGGGAGGGGCTGGTGCTCCGGGGAGTGCCTGGCGCTGCGAGGAGGGGCTGGCGCTGCGGGGAGGGGCTGGCGCTGCTCAGGCTCCCGGCTGCTCTATATGGAGTGCGCCCCGCGCTGCGCGCGGTTCCAGCCCTCAGGTGTTCCACAAAAGCTCGGAACAAAAAGCTGCGCATGCTCTTTGTGTCTTCCCCGTCAGAGCGGTCCAGGCAGCCAGGGGCTTGATGCTTGACGGGCGCACTTTCCCCGGGTGTGGCGCGCCCACTCCCTTCCGCGGTCCCAGCCATTGGTTCATAAAGTGCACATATACCTAAGTAGTATAAATGCAAAATTATTGTTAAAAAATATTCTCACAGATTTTGAATTTTTTTTCTTTCTTTTTTCTTTCCTTTCTGGTTTTCCCCACATTTGTGTAGCCTAGTATATATCCTCTCTTTTAATCTCGCCTGAATCCCTATTAACAGGCCAAAGGTGATGAAGGAGCAGGCTGGGGAGAACCAAAGAAGAGCAAAGCACAGGGACATGAGTGAAGGGTGGTGGCCCTGGTTACCATGAATATTCTGCAGTAGGATCACGTTCTCCTGCCCTTCTGTATACCCATCACCTGCAGGTTTGTTATGACCATGGAAGTTGCATTGGCCAGTGGAGTTTGAGTAGAGGTGACATATCACTTCAAAGTGGAAGTCTTTAAGAACCAGAGTCTAATTGGCCTCACACTCCCTTCCCCTGCATCCGGAGGGAACCTCCATCTACTTATGTCCCTGAACGTAAGTATTGAACAGAGCCCCCTGTCTACTAAGCTCAGATGTGAGTGAGAAATAAATCTTAGTTATTAAGACATTGAGATTTGGGCATTTTTTGTTTTCATACTGTAACTTTCTCTCCACTAAAAGAGGGGAATATAACAAGAACTCTTAATTGTCTCCTTCTTCGTTTAGTAACAAAACTATAACTAAATTCCTAGTCTAGAACCACCCAGCTTATTGTTTATTTCCTAGCTTATCTTTCACTTAAAAATGCCTCTCTGATTTCATTGTAACCAGTGAGAAATGAGCGAAAGTAATTTTATAACTTCTGGTTATGCCCTTAAAGGAAAGGGACATATCCAGATTCTTACAGTCTGTAAGAATAATTTTTTAAACAATAATTTTGCATTTATACTACTTAGGTATATGTGCACTTCATGAACCAATCCTTAAAATAAAAAATAAGACAAATTTAAAATATAAATGTAATCACTAAACCCAACAAAATAATAAGGCTAAACGTACTAGTATCAAGATTAAGTTTGGATGCACATTGCAAAAAACTAAAACAACCATACCTTTAACAAGATAAACTTGATTTTCTTTTCTCCCACCGAAATAAATCGGGAGATGGGCCAGCCAGGCCTAAGTGGCATCCATCTTCAAGGTTACCTATTTGTCCAAAGCAGCTTCAAGAGTTCCAGCCATCACATCTGGAAACAAGACAGCCTTTAGCAAGAAGGTAGGGAAGGAAAGAGGCTCGTCTCCCAGCTGAATCAGCTCCTTGAAAAAGTAGCCTTCCAAGAAATCGCTCTTAGAAGTCTGCTATATCACCAAGTCACCAGTCATGACTAAGGGCACTGGCAGGTAGGAAATGCAGTCTTTTAGGTACTGGGCACATTGCCTAATAACAAAATACACTTGGTTTTGAAAGAAAAGCAGATAATAGAGTATTTTGTAGGCAGTTACAGTTAGGCAGTTTTTAGGCTCCTGCCTAAAAGAACAAAACCTTTCTGGATGGATCAGCCTGAACTGTTGGGCATAATGTGGGAGCCAAGAGGAAGGAGCAGCAGTGAGAAACTGCTTGATGATCCAAGCAGCATTCCAGGAAAAAAAAAAAAAAAAAGACAAACTCGTCACTAGAGCTCTTCTAAGGATTGAATTGGGTATTATATATATCACATGATCCAATTTGTTTTGAAAACTGCTTTTCCAACTCAGGGCCAAACCTCTCTCAATTCTTCAGCTTCTGAAATATCTTGCCTTTGTTACCTCACATTCTGACCGACCTTCTCACACCTTCCTTACTCCTGTTCACATCACTTTGCCATCCAGTCCACCAGCATAACAAAATCCAGTACTGAGCAGCTAAACAACAGTTTTTAGAAGCAGGTAAGAACAAGATGATTATTACTATTTTAATATTTTTTGTTCCTGATCAAGGTCATCTGAAGGACTGAGATGCATTGGAGTAGGGAGAGTTCATATTTCTTCTCATATGCCAACCAGGAATGTGACTTCCTTGGACCTGGAGATGGTGTGTTCACTTTTGTATCCACGTGTCTTACAGAACAGCAAGTCCCCTATATATGAACAAGTTCTGTTTCAAAGGTGTTCAAAACTGGCCTTTCAGACATTGTAGGTTTGAAAGAATGATACTGTACTACTCTACTCCATATAGTTCTATGCAGTAAAGTACATAAAAGCACACTATCTTGTCAGGGATGTAACCAAAATGATGTGTGTCAGACCTGTGAACTGATGTGTTTGGACATTCAAATGCACTTATACGTCTTTGAAAGTTCTCAACTTGAAGGTGTGTAAATAACAGACTTGCTACACATGTTTTCAGTGAATGTCTGTCATGAAGGAACAAGAGAAGAGAATAAGAAACTGCCTGGTCTTTCTCCTTTTGCATGTATGATGGCCACTCTGAAAAGGAATGCCATTGGGTGTAATCGAGGCCTGGTGTATAGGAATATAGCTGCAAGTGACAGAGACCAGGATCCCAGGAGGTGGAACAAGAGCCAGGGTTGGCAGAAAAGAACCAGAAGTACAAAATAGGAAGAAACAAGGTTTACTGGTTTATGGGAGACTCAGCAATGACCATACAGATTTGTATGGCGTGACTTATCTGTGGCTGAGAAGAGTAGCACTGCGACTTAAGATGGGGCAGACAGGAGAGGAGAAGGGAGACTGAAACATGAAAATCAAACAAATAACGCCAGTCAGGTATGTCTAGTACTGAAGACGTGTAAGTTCTGTCAATTTCTCTGCTCCCTCCTGAGCAGAATTAGGGTAGTAAAAGAGGGAAGGTCGGCACTGTGCTGTCACCTTATTCTTCTGCTGTCCAGTGAACATTGATTTCTAATTTAAGTTCTTTATAAACAGGGAATATTCTTTGTATGATAGAATTCTTCTAACGTATTATTCCATATCATCTTTTTCTGCTGTTATGTGCCCAGGCACATGGGCCTCATTATCTGTCAGGTTCTGTTTCTGTTGTAGAGAGCAGTGTATGGCGATCAGCTGTCGTCTGGGGCCTGGGTTATGTCTTCAATCTGCATTCGCATCTGTGGGGTTAACTTTAGATGGGTTTAATTCTATCATCGTGCTGTTTGTTTTCAATCAGTCCCATGTTCTTTCTTCCCATTTTTCATTTTCAACTGACTTCTTTGAGTAGTTTTTATGATTCCCTTTCATATTGCTTCTCATTTTATTAGCTGTAACTCTTTTTTATGAAGTGGCTGTATTAAGATTCATGGCATGCATCTTTACCTTGCCAGTCGATCATCAAGTGATCTTCTATCGCTTTACTTGTAGAATAAGAACGTAATCATGCTATACTGTCATTCCCTCCCTCCTGGCCTTTTTGTTGTTATTGTCACACATTTCACTTCTACATCCGTTATAAATCACATGATATATTGTAATAATTTTTGCTTTAAACAGTCAATGATTTTCTAAAGAAATTAAAAAGAATGGAAATGAGGTTCCTGTGGGGCTCCAGTTACATGTAGTTTAATATTCTTCAAATTATTCCAAAGCTCTCTTGACAGATAATTAATTTTTCACCATGTCAAGTTTTCTTTTAATTTAGGGTTTGTTTTGCATAGTTTCTGCTATTGCTTCTTCAAGTACACTGATATTTTTCCTCTGTAGGGTCTAATCTGCTCTTCTTTCCATCCAGTCCACTTTTTATTTTCTATTGATTTTTTTAAATGATTTTATTTCTTTACTTTTTGCTTCTCAAGTTGCAATGAGCCAGGGCTACTCTTCATTGCAGTGTGCAGACTTTTTATTGCTTTAGTTTCTCCTGTTGCAAAGCATGGGCTATATGGTACGTGGAGTCAGTAGTTGCAGTTCCCAGACGCTAGAGCAAAGGCTCAATAGCTGTGGTACATGGGTTTAACTGCCCCATTGTATGTGGAATCTTTGAGGATCAGGGATGGAACCCACATATCCAACATGGGCAGGCAGATTTTTACCACTGAGTCACCTGGGAAGTTCCTTGTATACCTTTATAAGCTTTATCAGTTAATTAGCTATGACTTTTTCTGATTGTAGTTTTAAAATTCATGCTATTTATCTGATGGCTCAATTCAGTTCAGTTCAGTCTTTCAGTCGTGTCTGACTCTTTGAGACCTGATGGACGGCAGCATGTCAGGTTTCCCTGTCCATCACCAAATCCCAGAGCCTACTCAAACTCGTGTCCATTGTGTCAGTGATGCCATCCAACCATCTCACCCTCTGTCTTCCCTTTCTCCTCCTGCCTCCAATCTTTCCCAGCATCAGGGTCTTTTCCAATCAGTTGGTTCTTTGCATCAGGTGGCCAAAGTATTGGAGTTTCAGCTTCAGTATCAGTCCTTCCGATGAATATTCAGGACTTATTTCCTTTAGGATGGACCGGTTGGACAACCCTGCAGTCCAAAGAAATCTCAAGAATCTTCTCCAACACCTCAGTTCAAAAGCATCAATTCTTTGGTGCTCAGCTTTCTTTATAATCCAACTCTCAGATCCATACATGACTCCTGGAAAAAACCATAGCCTTGACTAGATGGAACCTTGTTGGTAAAGTAATGTCTCTGCTCTTAATATGCTCTCTAGGTTGGTCATAAGTTTTCTTCCAAGGAACAAGCATCTTTTAATTTCATGGTTGCGTTCACCATCTGCAGTGATTCTGGAGCCCCCCAAAATAAAGTCTCTCACTGTTTCAACTGTTTCCCCATCTACTTGCCATGAAGAGATGGGACCAGATTCCATGATGACAGTTTTCTGAATGTTGAGCTTTAAGCCAACTTTTTCATTTTCATCAATAGTTCTTTAGTTCTACTTCCCTTTCTGTCATAAGGGTGCTGTCATCTGCATATCTGGTTATTGATGTTTCTCCCGGCAATCTTGATTCCAGCTTGTGCTTCTTCCAGTCCAACATTTCTCATGATGTCCTCTGCATATAAGTTAAATAAGCAGGGTGATAATATACAGCCTTAATGTGCTCCTTTCCCTATTTGGAACCAGTCTGTTGTTCTATGTCCCGTTCTAATCTCTGCTTCCTGACCTGCATACCGATTTCTCATGAGACAGGTCAGGTGATCTGGTATTCCCATCTTTTCAAGAATATTCCACAGTTTGTTTTGATCCACACAGTCAAAGGCTTTGGCATAGTCAATAAAGCAGAAATAGATGTTTTTCTGGAGCTCTCTTGCTTTTTCAATAATCCGACAGATGTTGGCAATTTGATCTCTGGTTCCTGTACCTTTTCTATAACCAGCTTGAACATCTATATGTTCATGGTTCAAGTACTCTTGAAATCTGGCTTGGAGCATTACTTTACTAGTGTGTGAGATGAGGGGAACTGTGTGGTATTTTGAACATTCATTGGCATTGCTCTTCTTTGGGATTGGAAGGAAAACTGACCTTTTCCAGTCCTGTGCCCAATGCTGAGTTTTCCAGATTTGCTGGCATATTGAGTGCAGCATTTTCAGAGCATCATCTTTTTGACTTTGGAATAGCTCAACTGGAATTTCTTCACCTCCACTAGTTTTTTTCGTAGTGATGCTGCCTAAGGCCCACTTGACTTCTCATTCCAGGATGTCTGGCTCTAGTTGAAGGCTCAGATGGTAAAAGAAAACCTTCCTCTAATGCTGGAGACCTGAATTTAATCCCCGGGTTGAGAAGATACCCTGGAGAAGGAAATGGTAACCCACTCCAGTATTCTTGCCTTCCCATGGACAGAAGAGCCTGGTGGCCTACAGTCCATGGGATTCCAAAGAGTCAGACACGACTAATAGACACTTTCACACCCAATGCATCTTTACCTTGCGACACTTTATCATCAAGTGATTTTCTATTACTTTACATGTAGAATAAGAAAAATCTCTTTTACAAAATGGTTTATTCCTTTATTTGCCTGTGTTGGGCCTTAGCTATGGCATGCAGAATCTTCCTTGTAACAAAGGGACTCTGTACTTGAGGAGGGCAAGCTCAGTAGTTGCAGCACATAGACTCTCTATTTGAGACATGCAGGCTTACTTGCTCAGTTGCATGTGGGATACTAATTCTCTGAGAAAGGATTGAACCAGTATTCCCTGTTGTGCAAATCAGATTCCCAACCACTAGACCTCTGGGAAAATCCATATATATATACTTTAAATATATGTTACATATTTATCATTTCACGTGCTTTATGTTTCTCCATAGGGGGATCGGGATGGGGAATACGTGTAACTCTATGGCTGATTCATATCAATGTATGACAAAACCCACTGAAAAAGAAAAATAAATAAATAAATAAAGACCTTCTGATTTGAGGCCTTTTAAACACATTTCTTCTTACATTGGTTTGTTGGTGATGAATTCTTGCAGCTTTTGGTTCTGAAAAAGTCTTTATTTTATCTTGTGTTTAAAATGGATCTTTCTTGGGTATAGAATTCTGAGTCAATTATGTATCTGTCTGCATTTTAAAATGTGGTGCCAGTATCTTCTGACTAACATTGTTTCATATGCTTAATCTGCTGTCATTCTTCTTCTTCTTCTTTTTTTATTATGTATCTCTTTTACCTCCTGGCTACATTTCTTTCATTGCCTGTTTTAAATGAGTCAATTTGGATGTGCTTTGATGTTCTCATATTTCTTGTGCGTGAGTTAATTGAGGTTTTGTGTTTATGGGTTTAAAGCTTTCATCAAATATGGATAATTTTTGGCCAATAGTTTTGCAGTTCTTTTCTTTATTCTCTTATCCTTCACTTCCTGTGGGGTTCCAGTTGCATGTATTATAGGATTCTTAAAGTTGTTTCAAAGCTCTCTGACACACAATTGATTTTTTCCCACTGTGTTTTAAAAAAAATTTATGGTTTGTTTTTCATGCTTTCTCCTATGAACTCTAACTAACTAGAGTCCCAACTCTTTGTTTCCAAATCTGGGGAGACTGTTTGGCTCTTCCTGGATACCCCTTCCCTGTGGCATGTGTTGGAAACTGTCTAGCGTTGGAGCAATTGTAAGGCTTACCTCAGTTGCTTCCCCCTCTCAGGAATTCATTCTCTGCTGCCTGACATTTGATGTACAACAGCTAACGTTTCAGTTTGTCTGGTTTGGAGTTGTTTGAGGCAAGAGGGTAAATATGGTCTTTGCTCCTCTAAGTCTCCCAAAATGGAGGTCCCCTTGCAGTCAGCACTCACTGAGTCCCTTGTGCATGCTAGGCAGTGACCTCAATGCAAGGGTGTAGACATGATGGGGAAAATGTGTTGGGTGCTTGGGGATCCCCCGTCTTTCTGGAGAAACATGCTGATTCCTACATAGTAATTGGAATGTGTTTGCACGGAGGAACATCAGAGAACAGGAAGAAATCTTTAGGGAATGAGGAAGGAACAATTCCTGGATAGCTAACAGGGATGGGTCAGCAGGCCATTTCAACCTGAAGGAGGTACTGGGAAGAAATTCTAGGCCAAGGGGAGGGAATGGTCGCAGCAAAGGCAGGAGCAGTAATGTTGGGAGTTCCAGAGCAGGAGATCCCATTCCTATTCATCTTTATCCGTGTTTAATATTTGTCAGGTGATTGGAAACATGGGTGTTATTTTGGGAGTTGTAGAAAATATTCAGTGGAAGGACTGGTGTTGAATATGAAGCTCCAGTGCTCTGACCAACTGATGGGAGAGCCAGCTCATTGGAAGAGACCCTGATGCTGGGAAAGATTGAGGGCAGGAGAAGGGGGTGACAGGATGAGATGGTGGGATGGCATCACCAGTTCAATGGATATAAGACTACAAGAGATAGTGAGGGACAGGGAAGCTTGGCGTGCTGCAGTCCATGGAATCACAAAGAGGTGGACACGGCTTAGTGACTAAACAACAACTATGAGAACAGAGTGTCCAGTGAAGCCTGTCATTCGTGTGGGAGTGGAGAAAGATTTAGCTGGAAGGGGAGGTTCCCGGTTCTCTGGTACAGATCCTTCAGTCCCAAACCAAAGAACTCAAGATTTTGAACATGTTACCAAAGGCTGTTTAAAAAAACAAAAAAAACAGCAAACAAACTGCTTTCGGCAGGATATGAGAGCTTTGACTGTGTTTGTTCTCTAGACTTTACTGTGGGATGTGGAAGAGACCTGGAGAGGGCTGAGTCTGCAAAAGCCAGGCAGGCAGCTGCTGGAGGGGCTGGTGGGCATCCTGCACTAGGAAGGAAATGAATCCAGAGCTCACTGTGGCACTGAAAGTGCACTGCCACATTTCATCTGTGTGGTGATGGCCTCTGTAGATTCCTGCCAGAGTCAAGATTAGATCTGAGGAAGCTCTGGCCTGGTTTCTTGTTTTCTGTGGTGTGATTAGTTGTTGCAAACTTCTTGGTGTCATATCTTTTGTTCTTGAGCTCAGGTCTTGGGCAGGTAATGATGTCCCTGTAAATCTTTACCAAACAAATGTTCTCTGTTCTGACAAGGAAGGGCATGGTCCCAAGGCACAGTTTTCTACTTTTAAGGTCCCGGTCTTAGTTAAGAGGAACCAGATTCTAATTTTCCTCTCCTTCAGGGCTACATCCCCATACGTGCCCAGCTGCTATTGCTGACAGAGCCAGGCTCCCAGGACGCAAGTGCCCCTCAAGCTCCATAGACTGCCTGTCTGCAGGATGGGCAAGTCCTGCAGACTGTGACCCAGGCAGACTGCCACTGCTCTTAGGTCCCCGAGACAGGAAGCGGGGAGATGGTCACCACTGTCTTGTGGTCAGACTCAGGACCAGGGATGACCTTGGTGAGAACTCTGGAGCTCTGTAGGATACCCCCAAGCTGGTTCCCTGTGTACCCCAGCTAACCCATTGGCCCAAGGCCAGGGAGGCTGGAGGGTCCCAGGTAAAGAATGGGATCCAACTCTTATCTCCCTTTAGCCTGAGACCCAACTCTCCATCCAATGTAGGCTGAATGGACCTCTAAGTAATGATCATAGACAGCCGGTTGTTTGGGGAAGGGGCCACTTGCAGCACCAACCAATGGGAGAGCAAGATCACTAATGGTCTTGGGGTAACATTTGCCTGGTAACTCGCTGAGGGCCAATGGTGCACAGCAATGACCACCTGCTAAGGTCTGTGAAAGAGCGAATTCTGTTACAGAATTAATCCCATTTTATCACTAAGAAACAAATTAAGAGGCTGAATACTTTCTCCAAGGTCCTGTAGCTGGTAAAAAGTCAACCTTGGGTTTCAATCCAGAACATGTGTTCTCAAGCCTTGAATGAGATTTTTTGTCTTTCATGCCATGTTAACTATTTAGCACTGGGGTGTGCTGAGATTTCCAATTGCAATCCCTACCCCAGAAACTCCTTAGAAAGAAAGAAATCTAAAAAAGTCTTCCTTCTGGAGTGTACATGCCAATGTTTCAAATTGTTGCAGCAGATCATTTCAATGATGTTTTGAGGCAAGTGACAAATGCATGATGGGTGCTTTGCTTTTGTTAAGTCCTGTGGGTAGTTAGATGACTAAATATCTGGTTACTTCATTGCATGGTTGGAATCACCCTTGGAAAAGAAAGCTAGTTCTGATTCACACGTATTTCCTCACTAACCAGCAGGCATAGTAAGGTTTCTAAGGTAACTGCCAGTGTTCTAGATATGAGGGGCCCATGGGGACAGTTCCATTTAACAGGTTGAGATTGGACTTTGCAGGTTGCCAAAGTAACAGCTTCCTGTGCTACCTAGGAGATGTGGGGGAAGTGACAAGAGACTTAAAGCCTTTACAGCATTCATTGCCATTTGATTTTAGGCTAGAAGTATTTGGCAAGGAAAGGTTGGCTGGCAAGTATGAGGACGGGAGTAAGCGAGCCAGCTCTTTAACTCCCAGTGGAGCCAGGAAAAGAGAAGTGCTGGCTCAGTCAGAATTCCCTGTCTTTGTTCAGAACAGCAGTCATTTTGCTTGACTCATATTCAGCCCTGGGCATGGCAGGAGTTGTCTCTAAAGAAAGAATTGCCAGCACAAGAGGCAGAATAATTCATATTTTTCCAGACTCAGGAATTCAAAAAGCCTTCTCACGGCTACTTGCTCCTCCCAGGCACACATACAATCTCCAAGGTGGAATTGTCATCATGAGGGCCACTTTCCAGATGAGGAAACTGAGGTTAAGGGACTTGATCAAGGTCACACGACTCGGGATATGAGGAGTCAAAGTGGAAACTCAGGATATCCGTTCCCAAATTGTATGGTTTTGCTCTGCTCCCACCAGAGATGGAAGGTGGTGATCTGCTACTAATTGTGTAGGGAGAAGCAAGCAATATCCAGACTTAAAATGAAGAAACTAGGGAAAACAACTAGACCATTCAAGTATGACCTAAACAATATCCCTTATGATTTTACAGTGGAGGTGACAAATAGATTCAAGGGATTAAATCTGGTAGACAGGTTGCCTGAAGAACTAATGATGGAGGTTTGTAACATTGTACAGAAGGCAGAGATAAAACCATCCCCAAGAAAAAGAAATGCAAGAAGGCAAAGTGGTTATCTGAGGATGGCTACAAATAGCTGACAAAAGAAGAGAAGTGAAAGCAAACGCAAAAGAGAAAGCTAAAACCAAAGGAATGCAGACGTTCAGAGAACAGCAAGGAGAGATAAGAAAGCCTTCTTAAGTGAACAGTGGCAGAAATAGAGGAAACAATAGGTTGCAAAGACAAAACATCTCTTCAAGAAAATGGGAGATACCATACAAATATGTCATCTGAGGTGGACTAGTCAGAGCTCTCCCTTGAACCCTAAAGTCTCTGAGCTACTTCCCTTATGGGTTAGGTGCCTTCGGGATATAAAACCCTAGGGCAGGGAGCCCTAGTCTCCCTCAGTAGGTGTAGAAGCCTTAAGGAAGAAAGCTGTCAGGCTAAAACAATCAAAGAAGAGAGAGGGGAAAGAGCAAGGGTGAGAGAGAACTGATGACTTCTGATTTTTTGGATCCAGTCCTTGAAATCTTTCTACCTGCTCTGGTTCCTATGTACAGGATCTCCAGTGTTCTTCCAAAAAGTCTCCCCTTTCCTTGAAACCAGCTGCTCCTCTCCGCAGTGGTTCAGACTTGGTTCTAGATCCTGCCTGATTATGATGCACCTTCCAGACCCAAAAAGAGGCACCCATTTGTTTTAGCACCATTAAGAGTGAAACATTTTATTTATTACTGAGAATAGGGTTTGCAGAGCACCAAACACAGTTCACCAGCTTCACTGGAAAGGAGTGCTCTAGTGAAAGCGAGTGTGTGTTAAGAGAGGCCTGATTGGTTCCTGAACCAGTCCAAGCATTTACACTGCCAGAGCCAGGCCAATCCTTTCATTTTTTCGATCAAAAACCGAGAAGTACTGCCTCAGAAAGACGTCACCCAGGAGCCAGTTGTTTGAAGAGGTAGCTTGTTGACCTCCGTGAAATGCACTAAGGCAGGAGCTTTTTTCCTGGGGGAGGTAGAGACACACACCAGTCAGCCTGTGAGCTTACCTGCAACCCCCTCCTCAATATCCAGACCTAGCACACTTCTTGGTTACATTTCCCTCTTTTGGTATGTATCGGGTGATTTTCTCAGCACCTTGGGATATGAGGATTCATCCAAAAACAAAAAGGGCCAAGACGTGTGGTTGTCATATGGCAGGAGTGTGGGGAGGGGAGGGTTGGGAGTTTGGAATGATCAGATGCAAAGTAATATACAGAGGAATGATAAGCCACAAAGTCCTACTTATAGCACAAGGAACTATATTCAATATTTATTGAATAAGTAATGAAAAAGAATATGTATATTTGTATATGTACAGCTAAAGCACTTCTCTGTGCAGCAGAAGTTAATGCAACATCGATCAGCCACACTGCAATACGGTTTTCTAGAAAAGAACAAGAGCGTCCCTGGTTCCCCTGACACTCTCTGTTTCTTTCTTTCTGACTCCTGCTCCTCATTTTCTCTGCAGTAAATGCCTGTTCTTCTCCTGCATCCACAAAACCTGTTCTTTTTTTTTTTTTAATTAACTTTTAATTTTGTTTTGGAGTATAGCTGATTAACAATATTCTGAGTTTCAGGTGGACAGTAAAGGGACTCAGTCATACATGTACATGTATCCTTGTCCCAAAGACAGCCCTTCCATCCAGGCTGCCACCTTACTTTCAGCAGAGTTCCCTGTGTTATACAGTAGCTCCCTGCTGGTTATGCCTGTTAAATATATTCAAAGCAGTGCTCACAACACGTTCTTTAAGATGTCGCTCAGGCTTTCTGAGAAGCATGTTTGGATCGACACTCACCCTTCAGCCAGTCCAGGCTTCGTTGGGTGACTTATTCAGGTCTCTATCCCCACTGGTCGGTTCATAGCCCTCATCACCCCTAATAAGTCCCCAGGGTCCCTTTGCAGAGCACCGTGGGGTTCCGTTTGCATGGAATCCAGGGCAGATTTGCCTAGACCCAAGCAGGCCTCCCTATGAATCAGGGGTTTTAGAATTACTGTAATTCCCTCACTTCCTCAGAGTCATCTTTGAACCCAACAGCCTGCTCTGAACTCCCACAGGGAGCTGACGTGAAGCCTCCACCCTGTGTCAGGGCTGAGCAGTCACTGTGCACCCTTTATTCAACTTAGCATCCAACCACCCCACAGAAGGTTCGGGTAGCCCGACTCACAGAGGGGGAACTGGGAAATAGCAAGGGGAAGTTGCAGTCAAGGTCTAAGGTAGCCATGGAATTTATTGTACCTGGGAAAATTTCAAGAAGGCAAGGGAGACTGTTAGTCATTATGGTCGGACAGCACACAGCACCGCCACCAGCCAAGCCCCCTTGTCACATGTCCTATTTTAGGGATGACTAGAGCTGACTTTCCATGTTCCTGCATGTGAGGGCTCTAGTTGAACTGAAGATCTATGAGGGCGGAAGACCTTAGTGTTCCCCTCTTCTTGTGACTCCCACCATGGCAGCAAGGAGTGATGTCTCCACATTTACTTCAGGAGGACGGATACCCCAGACCATCCTCCACTCTGAAGTGGTTGATTTTGTGGGAGGTGCTGGCCCAGCCACAGGGGCTCAGCGGCATCTGCAATGCTGCGGCTTGGCCTGCAGAGGGTGCCGTCCTCCCAGCAGTAGCCCAGGGTTCCTGCAAACCCCAATTTAGAGAACCAACCCTCAGGGGTGGCCGCTCACCTTGATGATGTAGGCTTGAGGGGGCAGTGGATAGTCGACGCCATTGATGTTGAAGATGACAGGAGGCAGGGTGTTGACTGCATCACATGAAACCACATACTGTTAGAGAGAAGGAGAGAGGTTGGCCCAGAGGATCCTTATTATGTGGGGAGACTGGAAGTGACCCTGTGGCATGACCCTTCACCTCAGAGTCCTTGGGCTTGGCTTTCATGACTTTGTGGATGTTGGTGACCATTTCTTTTGGGCCATAGATCAATGCTGATCTGGTGTCCACAAAGGCCTGACATCCACGAGAACAAGCAACAACTTCCCCGTTCATGGTGGTGCTGAGACAGTAGGACAAAGCGGGCATCAGGGTCATGCAGAAGGCTCCCTCCTTGAGGGAACTGAGCTCCCTCCCTCGCAGCTGCCCCCTCCCTCACAGTGTCCAGAATAGCGCGTGATCTCTTGCCCTGACTTTTCTTTTTCTCTGATCACAGCACCTTTCGTGACATCCTTGAGCAGTACTTGAATACACCAGGCTCTTTTGTACCTTGACACAAGCTGGTCTTCCTTTCTAGAAGAGCACCCTCCCCTTTGACTAGGTAATTTCTCCACATCTTCCAGATTCCAGCTTAACTGTCATGGTTTCAAGGAAGTCTTTCCCCCAGTGTGTATCAGTCTCCTTTCTTGGTCACTCTCTGTAGACCCTTGCTCATGTCTAGCGTGTACCAAACTGACAATTCACTATGTGTGTGTGTCATTTCTTGCAATTTGCCTTCTTAGATGTGAGGGCGAGTTTTATTCTCATCGCGTCCCTAAAGTGCCTGGCACACAGTTGATGCACAATTCTTGTTTGTGAAATGAATGAAAGAAGACTGTGAAAATAATGAATGGAGACCAACCAGAGAGGTATATCTGATGTCTCACCAATAATGGGTCAAACACACAGTGAAGATGGAGGTTCCTGTGGCAGGAGATTCTCATAGAGGTGGGAGAGACCGGCTGCCCTGGGAGAGGGTGTCTCTGAGCAGCACCCCTTCCCTGGGCTCAGACACTGAGACCCCGATCAGCCAATACCTGACTAGACACAGAACCTCAAAGGACAGGTAAGATTTTATCTGAGGCCCTCTTGTTCTCGAGCCACTCCTTTATCCCACCTTCCCAATTCTCTCAGTTATAGCCCCTGTCCCACCGTGTGCCCTGGGACATGGCGTGTCTCTTTTTATGAGTGGTTTTCAGGTCCCAAGACTGTGGCCATCCTCTCTTTACTGCTGGCTAGCTTCTCCCTAAGGAGACCAGTTTTCCCCATTTCTTCAGGACTCTCCCTGTTTTTAAACTGACATTTCTCTGTAATGAGAACTTCCTTGGCCCATATATCCCTGGAGAGTTGGTCATCTTATCACAGCTCTGTTCAGGCTGAGGAAATTCTTCCTGATCCTGTTTTCCCTACACTGTAAAGTCCTATAACCATGCTCCCCACCTCACACTCAGGGGTGCCTTCCTCCCGCAGCTGCACAGGCCTCTCTGGACCCTGTGAGGGACCCTGTTCTGAGCCCTGGTCAGGAGGCCTGGGGCGATTACAAACCCATGTGTGGTTTGTGTATCTATGTGTTTCTGTGTTTGTTTACGTGTGTGTTAATGCGTGGCTCTGTGTGTACTTGTGTCTCTAGCTGGGTATGTAAGTTTATCTGTGCCTGCCTGTGTCTTTGCATGAGTGTCTGTGTGTCTGTCTGTGTCATTGTGGGTGGTGTGTATGCCTGTTGACTTTGTGTCTGGGAGTGCATTTGTGTGTCTGCATGTGTCTGTGTACAGGTAAGGGATCATCACTTGAGGTGACCTTCAGAAGGAGAGGCTTACCGGTTCATGCTTATCTGCCAGTGGCGCGTATGGGACACTGGTACCCAGTTGAGCTCTCTCTTGTAGTAGCGGTGGTCCACCCCACCAAACATGACCACACTGCCCTCTGTCTTGCTTCTGCAGAGAGAAGGGAGGGGGATCCTTGGAGGACAGTAACAACAGCACTGCCTGGAAACTGTGCTTGTCCACCCATCAAGGCCCTAATAAGATCCCCATCTACATATGCAGAAATCGAGGCTAGGAGTGATTGAGAACCAAACCGAGGTTGGTTGCTGGCTAGTGAGTGGCACAAAGGAGGTTAGAAGCTGCGCCACCTGGCTGGGCTCCACCCACTCAGTGTTCAGATGAGGCCCTGAACCTCCTGTGACTTGAGTGCTCAGAAATACCCTCAGAGGACCGTGTGCCGAAGGGCTTTGGCTTTCCCCTTGTCCAGCCTGTAGTTTTTCAGAAACATCAAGGCCTGAAGCACTAAGGGTGTGGCTTCAAGTCACACAGAGTTGGCTTCACTGGCCTGTGACCTCTGCTGTCCTTTGGGCCCCACACTCAGCAGGGCCCCCACCTCTGCTCTCGTTGTCTTGAAATTCCCAATACTTGTTTGAACAAGTGGAGTCCCACACTTTTGGTTTGGATCCCACGCTTTCTTTTTGCACTGGCTCCTGCAAATTGTGTGGCTGGTCCTGGGTGCTCAGTGAAATGTTAGTGAGGAAGGAAAGATTTCCACCATCCCTCTCTTTCCTTCCATGTCAAATTCATCAGCATATCCTGTTGCCTTTTCTTCCAACTCGTATCCTGACACCTTGCATTTGTCTTCCTTTTCACTCAAGCCCTACACCAAGCCCTGGCTCTTCCACCCAGGAGCATGGTTGTGTTCCAATAAAACCTTGTTTATAAAAGCCAGTGGTGAAGCCAGGTGGGGCCCTGGGGCCATAGTTATCCTGGATTAGTCTATCTCTCAGGATATTTCTGTATCAATTGTTGCATCATTTTCATACAACTGAAAGGATCTGACAACTAATTTGGAGAGAGGGATTGTCCAGCTCAGACTTACTTGCTCAAGTAGAAGGCAAAGATCGGCTCCGAAAAGGCACCTTGGGACCACAAGTTGTCAAAGATGGGCCTGGCACCTGTGAGGCTGATGGAGGGGAAGGCCAAGCCCAGGACGCCATCAAAGGGCATACCATCAAACCCGAATTCCTCCACGCTTAGGCCAAACGACTGATTAAGGCTAACGAAGTTCCCGATCTGTGGGCGAGAAGAGTGTTCCCACATAAAAGTTTGTTAAGTGGGTCTAGGCTTGGGTTGAGTAAGAAATGCCATTAGCTCTGCAGAGAAGAACTGAGAACGTTCGGTGTCCTTGGTAGACCTCAGATGGTTAGAGCGAGCAGGGAGGGGAATTTGGTTTCCATTTATGTGGGTCCGTGGATTTTAAAACTTCTGCCCCTCTCAAAAACACCTTCTGAGTGAGTCAAATTGGCCTCAAGGCTTCTGTACTGGTGGGACAGCCAAAGTCAGGCCAAGACCCAATGGTGCCCCCTTGTGGACAAAATGAGCAAAGAGCAAGAGAGCATTCTCTGGCGTCTCTATGAACTGATGACAGAAATGGACTGGATTGATGGTAACATATTTTGGATTTTGCATCTGGCCAGAAATACAGAAGTCCATTATATAGTGTTTCTGGCCGGATTCTTAAGAAATTCCTGCCTGGGAAATACCCTTTTGGGGGTATCTGTGTGTTTGTGTGAGTGTGTATGAGAGAGACAGAATAAGAGAGAGAGGCGAACTACTCAGGTACTTTGGGGAAGGAAGGCCATAGGTTTTATCATACTCCCAACAGCCCCATACTTTGAGAACACACTTATCAGGACCCCCTACATCTCTGGCCTCCTGCTTACTCAACTGGATATCTGAAATTCCTGACCTCACCCAGGGTCCCCGATCAGTTTTTCCCTTTCCCCAAATACCCACCACCAGCTTCGGTCCTGACAAGCCAGCCTAGCTCCACTGCTTACCACAGGTGTGACCTCAACAAGGCTCTTACTGTCTGCACCTCAGTTTCCTCATCTGTATCATTAGCTAATCAATGCATCTGCTGTGTGGGGTGGTTGCAGCTTTAAGCAAGTTATTACCACGGCAGTGCCCGGCACATTCTGAGAATATAAAAGCCGGTGCTTTCTCTCCCCCTCTTCTGGTTCCCAGCAAAATGAGCCCTGAGCTGCTCATGGGCAGAGGAGCTGCAAGTCCACAGCCCAAGCCACTCTCTGGGTTAGCTAATCCATTTGTTTGTGTGTCACTATGGAGACGTCTCCCCAGGGACAGGATCCTGTGGGTAAGATGGCCAATGTCTATGGGAGTTAGGGTAGGACGGTCCTACCAGCTGGTCCTGTGTCTGTTTTGTAAGCAGCGGTCCCTCCATAGTCAGTCCTGACTCAGCTTTTGTTTCCACATTACCCGAGCGGTGTCAGAGCCAAGAAATCCCTGAATTAGCCCAGGTCCATAGACGATGCTGACAGGCTGGCCTGCTTCCCTTTAGCTGGAAGAATTTTGAGGATTGAAGGTGTTGTGTGTTTCTGCAGACACAAGAGATGAGTGTCAGTCAGGTGCCAAGGGTGGAGAAGGGAGAGATAGGGTAAGGAATAGGTGGGTGGGTTGGGGGGTGTTTGTACTCACTACAGGCTGGACTTTGACAAGTGATGGAGGGCACCCACAAGTCAGCTGAGCCTGTGTCAAAAATGACCTGGATGTCCTGAGGGGGTGTTCCAATGGTGATGTTCCCCTCATAGGCAATCTATGGGGACCAGGAGGGGTGGGTTAGTGCAGATCTGGCTCCCCTCGATTCCCCCACTGCTGCCTCCCTCTGGGTGTCACATGTCTCCTGAGATCACTTTCCAACCACCATGCAGCTCACAGCCTTTGTTCTCAGAGGATTGATATTTATCTCTGCGCTACACAGTATCTGGGACATTCTCTCTATGACCAGGGGTTGAAAAAGTAGCTCCTGCATTCGAAGCCCAGAGTCATAAGCACTGGACCTCCAGGGAAGTCCTGGTGCCTTCATTTGAGAAGCTCTCTAGTCTCTTCAAACCCAGCCTGAGCATCTCCTTCCCCAGGAGGTCCTCCTTGATCAATCCCAGCCACTCCCTCCAAACTCAGACCACATCCAATCAACACCACACAGGTGACCCTTTCATTTGACATATATTTACTCTTTGCCTTTCTCTCAGGCTAGCCTGCAAAATCTTGAAGACAACATATGCCCATTTTTTAATCTAATAAGAATAACCACATTGTCAGATTCTTATGCCTTACATGGATTAGGTATTCAGTGACTTTTTACTGCTGTGATTCTTGCATCTGTGGAAGCTGAATTCTTTTGCCTGGGGATTCACTCTTGCTTTGCAGTTGGCTTTATCCGTTGACCAGAGATGGCTCACCCTTCATCTGCAACTGAATGGCTCACTTATTTCAGAAGGAACAATCTCCCTCAGACTAACGACACATCTTTGACACAGAAGTGAATGTTTACCTGCCACCTGGTCATTGCTGGGCCAGTCACCACAGACCAAGAGTTGAGGATGAGAATGCCTTCTCCTCTGGAGTGGGGTCCCTGTTGCCCAGTGTTTCTGCCTCCTGCAGGAGCCCCAGCCCCAACTTCCCCCCTGCCACCGCCAGAAGAGGTAGCAGTGCCAGCCCAGAGCACCAGGGGGCGATGAGGAGAACCATCCTCCCAACAAACTCACATCCAGAAAGTTCCTCAGGGGGTGAGTGGCTATGTTGGTGTCTCTCTTGGACAGTCTGTAAGCTTGTTCCTCCAGGAAATTGTTCAGTAAGTTTTTTTCCCTCAGGGTTTCTCGCAAGGTCTTCACTTTCCTCAGAGGCAAACTTTCACCGAGGATTAGGAAAGAAACAAAGGAGAAGATACGATTAGCTGTCCGTGTTAAGGTATAACTGTCATTGTAAAGGCACTCTGGATTTTCCAGCGTTTTAATGAGTGTCACCTTATTATTGGAATGCCATCCAAATGCCATTTCAAAGATGTAGGTTTGAATACAGGTTGTGTTGTGTAACATTGTGTAAGACCATTTGGACTCTCAGCTTACTCCTGGGCAAAAGGGTGGAATGTAATGATTACCACCCTCCAGATGGAAAATTTAGGAGATAAGTGAAGTGAGGGATATAATGTACCTGATGTATACTAAATGTCAACAATGACAGCCATTAGTATTACTATTGCCATCCCACTGTATCCTTCTCAAGGAAGCTCAGGGAGGAAGGTTCTAGAAGAGGATTATTATCCTATTTTTACGGTGAAGGAATCTGAGATTTCCGGAGTTTGTCACTTGGCTGTGGTCACACTGCTTGTCAGATGTTCAACAGCGTAGAATTAGCTCTCCCAATCTTTCTCCAAGTAGAAACAGAACAGAGGGTTAAGAGAAGAATCCAGGAGCTAGGAAACAATTTAGAGAAATTAAGAGGCTAAAGAAGCAAGGATGAGTCAAAATCAAAAAACTAAAACAAGTGAAAACAACACGGAGAGATCTGCACTCACAGAGACTTCCAAAGAGATGGAGAGATAAGTGAGAGAGACACAGAGATGCAGACATAGACATATACACCGAAGCAGAGAGAGAACAGAGAGGACATGTTGAATAAAATGTAGAAAAGTGCTATTCCACAGGACCATACCTACATATGAACTAGCTGTGCACTGAAAAATTCCAAGGAGTTACATTTTCAACAGGTCACAACATACCTGGACCCCAAGAGTTGTGCAACCATGCAAATCTACACCAAGACCCTGGGACCCACAGTTCCTATAGCATGGTAGTTGTCAATTAAGTAAGAAATGAACTTTAACACTGTCAGAGAAATAGTCCTTTCCCTTCTAATCCTGATGGGTGGAAGTATAATCAGACAAAAAGAAAAATCCCAGAAAGGAAAATGATGCGACTTACAGTCTCCATACTTACATGACTATGCACTCTGAGAGGGCCACCAGCCTGAGGAGCACAAGCCACTTCATGCTTCTTTTCTGGCTCCAAGTACTCAGGGAAGTTTGGGTTCTTAGCATGTAGTGGTGACCAGGTGCTCCTTGTTATATAAGCTCTGTCCTGCCATAATTGCCCCCTTTAGGCCCAAAATGGATTTGATAAAAATACACAGCTCTCAGTAAAATCTTACCTCCATCAGTGTCCTTGGTGAATGGACTTTGAAGGTTCTCAGAATACAGAGAATTATACTGTAATCTCTTCCTTGTCACTTGCCTGAAAAACCAAACTGATCTGCATGGACATCTAAGAGCAGGGAAAACTTGCCAACTTGGAGAAAAAACTGCTAAGAACACCATAAAAATGAATATTAGGGGCCATGCTACCATTCTTCATCTCACGTGGTCTTCCTAGCCACTTCATGAGGTGTGGTTTGTGGTCCTCAATTGAAAAGGAGATTGCTAGGAGGACAAGCTATCAAAAGGCAAAGTGAAGACTTCAGGGACACCCCAGGGACATACAACTGGCCTTAGGTAGTGGGTCTAATGGCAGAGAGCAGGGGCACCTGTGATGCCAGTCTGCATCAAAGATTTATGGCAGAGTTGTACTTCAATTGCATGGTTTCAGTATTGGAAGAAATGTCATATGCATCCACAAGATATTTTATATCATCCAACAAATGTACAAGGAAGAACTGTGTGCTGGGTTCTGAGTTAGAGGCTTCAAAGTCAAAGTTGATCAAGACAAAAGTATTCTTTATCTTCCTCAAGCTAGCAGTCTAGTTCTCACAAACTCATGGCCCCAGAAGCAAGAGAAATGATAGTAGGACTAGTGGCCATGCTGGACCCTGGGCAGCACAGGCCTGACCACTGGGAGCAGCCTTTCCTCCACTTCAACCATGCTGAAAAGCAGGCCAGTTGGCCATGTTTTCAAGAGAATCAGAAGGTCGGATATTTATGTACAATCTACTGATTTCAATGTTAGCAACTAATTCTCGCCCCACCTCCACCCCCGGAAGGATATAGCGGAACATAACCCTCACAATGGTGTGCTGAGTTCAGCCTTCATTCCATGCAGGTTTTATTATTGGCCTAGAGGTGGGAATGCAGTTGGGATGGAGAGGGATTTAATTCAAGTTAGGTGATTTAAAAAGAGACTGTATGCACACTAAACATGTTAGTTTTTTGGGGCCCCAAGCGATAATGACCAAGGAGCAGCACCGCCCCGCCAGGGTCCGTCTCACTCTGACCCAGTGACTGGACCCCGCGTGCGTGTCGATCCCGCCCGCCCTGAAGTCTCACAGCGAATCCGGCAGCCCCGGCCCGGCCCAGCCCGGCGCCCGGCATCTCGTGAACACTAACGAGGCCGTGGTTCGGAGTCACCCCGCACAGCGGCCAAGCCCCAGCCCGGGAAAGCCCGCATCTTGCGGCCGCACCTGCCTCCTGTCATGACCTCAGGAAATAAATTTCCTTGACTTTATAAAAATAAATAAATAAATAAAATAAACATGTTAGTTTTCTTTCTATTTACAAAGAAAGATCACTGGGGACATATAAACTGACAAATTTAACTGCTGAAGATAAATAGATATTTTTCTGATAAAATTTCCCAGTAGGGTATATACAGTGAAAAACTTTGTCTGTCAAAACAAACATACAAAAAAATAATTTTGAAATGTCTTACCAACCAAAGAAGACAAAACTGTTGCAGCCAAGGTAAAGATGATCATATTTTATGACTCCTTCCAGGACTCCCAGGGCCTATTCTTGCATAATACCTATTCAGCACTGTCCCATGGGTAAAACAGGAACCTCTCCTGGTCACCAGGTGTTGTATAGATGGGGCAGTGTGTCTTAACCCTCATTTTTGCACATTGTTTAAACTCAGTTTTGGTGGTTAAATCCCAGCAGAGGGAATATGACATCATCTGACAAATGACATACATATATACCCTTTGAACTGTGGTGTTGGAGAAGACTCTTGAGAGTCCTTTGGACTGCATGGAGATCAAGCCAGTCAATCCTAAAGGAAACCCATCATGAATATTCATTGGAAGGACTGATGCTGAAGCTGAAGCTTCAATACTGTGGCCACCTGTTGGGAAGAATGGGCTCATTGGAAAATACCTTGATGCTGGAAAAGATTGAAGGCAGGAGGAGAAGGGGATGACAGAGAATGAGATGGTTGGATGGCATCACCAACCACTGATTAATGGACATGAGTGAGTGAGCTCTGTGAGCTAGTGATGGACAGGGAAGCCTTGCATGCTGCAGGCCATGGGGTCACAAAAGTTGTACATGACTGGGGAACTGAACTGAACTTGCCTTTGAACTCAGCAACTCTACATCTAGGGATGTATCCAAAGGATACACTGGTGAAGATAGAAAAAGCTGTGTGAACAAACTATCTACTGCATATTGTTTTTAAAAGTAAAATATCATCAAGGTACCAGAAATGACCATCCACAGGGAAATGTGGAATAAGGCACAAGGCATCTCAACAACTGGGTATAATGTAGATGGAGGGAGGAGTGGAATGGGTGACTTCTTCAGAGTGCACTGTTTATTTAGTTTTTAAAAGAAGAGAGTTCAAAAAGGTTCTTATAGTTTGTTTCTTCCATATACACATATATGTCTATTTTCATTTAGAACGAGTAGGAAAATTAGCCAAAAACTACTAAAATGTAACTTATGGGTGAGGGACAGGGGAGTGAGATTTTTCGTGTTTTATACTTTGATATCCAATGATGCAAATGTGTTACCAAATCAAGAAATAGATAATCACATCAGTTAAATTGAGGACAAAGCCTAATAAGTATAATCGTATCAGGTTATCGTGATCAGGTTATCGTATCGTGCAGGTGACTAGCTGCACATAACAAACATTACTTAAGTGGCTTTAAAACTCAGAATTATGACTCTACGTTCAGAGTGGAATACCTTCTAAGGACAAATAAAATTACTGCCCATCTAAAACAAAACCAAAGAAAACCAAAAGAAAAAAAGGAAAGTAATCTGAAACTATATACGACAACTTATTGTTGCTGATATTGCTTCTATTATTGTGACAGCATCATATGTATGTTATAAGTTAAAGCAAGTCAATAATTACAGCTAATGTTCTGAAGTAAGACTTTCAGTGGTTAGAGAAAAGAGGTTCACACATAACATAAAGAAGCTTAATTAAAACCCTGCTGTCTTAAATTTTGAACTGAAATCATAAGTGCCGGGAGCCAGCACACGAGACCCCACCCATGACAAGGTCATGAGGAGAAGACCTGACAAGCAAGGTAGATCAGGACTTCAGGGATTTCAAAAAGCTGCCCCGGCACTCACCTTAAAGATGATCTCTCTCTTTCTGATGCTTGCTATATTAGACTACTCCCTGATTTCTGTGACACAGGTAGAAGGCCTTCCCAATCTCTTTCCAAACAGAATCAACTTAGAACTTTAGTTAATATGTCTCCCAGATGGTGGTATCCTATAAGATTATCCAGGATGAAAGGAGTGTTTCAATTTAGACTCCTTTGCTGGTATTCTAGCCTGCTTGGCTAAATGCATACTAATGCACATGACTGCTCACAACACCTTAATCATAAATAGCATAAAGAACCTGATCACACAAAAGGCCCTAATAGGCACAGAGCCCTTCGGGGGTGAGGAAACCTGATTAGAAAACACAAAAATATTATTCTAAAAGTGGTTATAGTTAAAGATTTAGAAAAAAGAGTTTATTTTTTTTTCTTTTTTTTTTTTTTAGTTTTATTTAGTTATTTTTTTTTCCAGTGGGTTTTGTCATACATTGATATGAATCAACCATAGAGTTACACGTATTCCCCATCCCGATCCCCCCTCCCACCTCCCTTTCCACCCGATTCCTCTGGGTCTTCCCAGTGCACCAGGCCTGAGCACTTGACTCATGCATTCCACCTGGGCTGGTAATCTGTTTCACCATAGATAATATACATGCTGTTCTTTCGAAACATCCCACCCTCGCCTTCTCCCACAGAGCCCAAAAGTCTGTTCTGTACATCTGTGTCTCTTTTTCTGTTTTGCATATAGGGTTATCGTTACCATCTTTCTAAATTCCATATATATGTGTTAGTATGCTGTAATGTTCTTTATCTTTCTGGCTGACTTCACTCTGTATAATGGGCTCCAGTTTCATCCATCTCATTAGAACTGATTCAAATGAATTCTTTTTAACAGCTGAGTAATATTCCACGGTGTATATGTACCACAGCTTCCTTATCCATTCGTCTGCTGATGGGCATCTAGGTTGCTTCCATGTCCTGGCTATTATAAACAGTGCTGCGATGAACATTGGGGTGCATGTGTCTCTTTCAGATCTGGTTTCCTCGGTGTGTATGCCCAGAAGTGGTATTGCTGGGTCATATGGCAGTTCTATTTCCAGTTTGTTAAGAAATCTCCACACTCTTTTCCATAGTGGCTGTACTAGTTTGCATTCCCACCAACAGTGTAAGAGGGTTCCCTTTTCTAAGAGTTTAGAATTGTTAATTTTAACCAGGAATGCTAAACAGGCCTGCCTCACCGGAGCTGCAGAGTCTTTGTGTGGTAAACCTTTTAGATAAATTTAACTGATAACTTCTTCAAAAGGACTGACCTCTGTGTTCAACAAAGAATAGATTACGGAAAAGCTTTGCATTCACCTAGGTCATAAAATGTCAGTAGGCCCCAAGGCCAGAAGATAATGTACAAGACTCTCACAAGCAAAGGCTGGATGCATGAGACAAGTGCTAGGGCCTGGTGCACTGGGAAGACCCAGAGGAATCCAGTGGAGAGGGAGGTGGGAGGGGGGATTGGAATGGGGAATACAT
Source organism: Muntiacus reevesi (assembly GCF_963930625.1). NCBI lineage: Eukaryota > Metazoa > Chordata > Mammalia > Artiodactyla > Cervidae > Muntiacus > Muntiacus reevesi. The sequence goes on from NC_089253.1 coordinate 36,518,382, forward strand.
GTAACTCCATGGCTGATTCATGTCAATGTATGACAAAAACCACTACAATATTGTAAAGTAATTAGCCTCCAACTAATAAAAATAAATTAAAAAAAAAGAAGTATGCAGAAAACACCCTGGTTTTGGGAAGGACAAGCTGATATAATATTAAACTATCTTCCCCTTAAAAGTGTACTAACTTAGAATATAAAAGCTACGGTAAAAAATAAAGATTTGCCAGACTCTGCTGCACACCCTGAGTCTGGTCTCTCTCTGTTTCTCTCACTCTCTCTCTCTCTCTCTCTCTCTCTCTCTTGCCAACACCATTCATCCTGAGGGTACCCCTGGATCCTGCTGAGGCTGGACCCTGGACATAAGTTTGTACCAACTGATTATATTTCTTTTTATTTTTGTTAAGAAATATCTCTACTTCCTGCTCTGACCACTGTAAAGTCTAAAAACAATGACAACTTGATAACAGTGACTATCCTGAGGTCTAACAGGTAGCCTCTAAATGCATTTGCCACCAGACAATCCACGGATTCTTAACGAGACGTGCAATTTCAGGACTGGATAAAGAAATGCACCAAATTATCTTGGGAATCTTGAAGGACTAGAAAGTTGAGGGACTTCAAAGACCAGTGGGGCCTGGACAGAAAACTTAGGAATTCATATGGAGAGGCCAGAAGTGGGATAATTTTAGCATAAATGGCAATCGATTGAGATAAATTAAATGTATAAATGTCAGAAATTTCAAATGGCAATGTTGTTGTTCAGTTGCCCAGTCATGTCCAACTCTCTGTGACCCCATGAACTGCAGCACGCCAGGCTTCCCTGTCCCGCACCATCTCCTAGAGTTTGTCACAGTTCATGCCCACTGCACTGGTGGTGCCATCCAGCCCTCTCACCCCCTGACTCTTTCTTCTCCTTCTGCCATCAATATTTCCCAGCATCAGGGACTATTCCAATGAGTCAGTCTTTGACACAGGTGACCAAAATACTGGAGATTCAACTTCAGCCTCATTCCTTCCAATGAATATTCAGGGATGATTTCGCTTAGGATTGACTGACTTGATCTCCTTGCTGTCCAAGGGACTCTCAGTATTCTTTTTCAGCATCACAGCACAAAGTCATCAGTTCTTTGACACTCTGCTTTCCTTACGGTCCTGCTCTCACAACCATATGTAGCCAGTGGGAAAACCATAGCCTTGACGATATGGACCTTTGTCAGCAGAGTGATGTCTCTGCTTTTCAACACACTGTTTATGTTTGTTATAGCTTTCCTGGCAAGAACCAATCGTCTTCTGATTTCATAGTTTCAGTCACCATCCACAGTGCTTTTAGAGGCTAAGATGAGGAAATCTGTCACTGCTTCCACCTTTTCCCTTCTATTTGCCATGAAGTAACAGGGGTAGACCCCATGACCTTAGTTTTTTAATATTTAGTTTTAAGCTGGCCAAACGTGTCCAAATGTTAATAGATAACATCTAGTTTGTCACTGTGACAGACTACTAGGGCACCAACTCACCATTCTGAGCACTGAGAAAGGAAAATTATCATCAATATTGAAGCTGTTTTTGTATCTATGAAGCACATTTCATGTAACTACAAACAGTAAAAGGAATCTTATTTTTATTGGAGAATTTCAGGAATTAAATTCAAAGGAGTGATAAAAACAGGAAAGCACTATTTTGAAACATTCTCATGAAGTGGTTCTAGGCAAAGGTCTACGATGGATGCTGAAACCATAAGTGAAATGTAGAAGGGGATGTTCAAAATGGATTCCTGAGTTTGGCACCATCATAACTCACTGCATTCAAACATCTACCAAAGTGAGGCAACAGGAAAATAGGAACCTCTTGAAGTAGTATCATAAGAGATATATATCTGCATATGAAATATTCCAATAAAATTTTTTGAGCTCAAATACAGATCAGACATCCTGGAGTGTGAAGTCAAGTGGGCCTTAGGAAGTATCACTATGAACAAAGATAATGGAGATAATGGAATCCCAGCTGAGTTGTTTCAAATCCTAAAAGATGATGCTATAAAAGTTCTGCACTCAATATGCCAGCAAATTTGGAAAACTCAGCAGTGGCTACAGGACTGGAAAAGTCAGTTTTCATTCCAGTCCCAAAGAAAGGCACTGCCAAAGAATCTCCAAACTATTGCACAATTGCTCATTTCACATGGTAGCAAAGTAATGATCAAAATTTTCCAAGCTAGGCCTCAACAGTACATGAACCAAGAAATTCCAGGTGTTCAATCTGGATCTAGAAAAGGCAGAGGAACCAGATATCCAATTACCAACATCCGTTGGATCATAGAAAAAGCAAGAGAATTCTGGAAAAATACCCACTTCTTCTTCACTGACTACATTAACCTTTTAACTTGTGTATCACAACAAATAGGAAAATTCTTAGCAAAATGGGAATAATAGACCTATTTATCTGCCCCTGAAAAACCTATGCAGGTCAAGCAATAGTTACAGTTGGATGTGGAACAATGGGCTGGTTCCAAATAGGAAAGGAATACATCAAGGCTGTATATTGTCACCCTGTTTATTTAACTTATATGCAGAGTACAACACAATATGCTGGGCTGGATGAAGAACAAGAAATATCAGTAACCTCAGATATGCAGATGACACCACCCTTATGGCAGAAAGTGAAGAGGAGTTAAAAAGCCTCTTGATGAAAGTGAAAGATGAAAGTGAAAAAGTTGGCTTAAAGCTCAACATTCAGAAAACTAAGATCATGGCATCTGGTCTCATCACTTCATGGGAAATAGATGGGGAAACAGTGGAAACAGTGTCAGACTTTAGTTTTTTGGGCTCCAAAATCACTGCAGGTGGTGATTGCAGCCATGAAATTAAAAGACGCTTACTCCTTGGAAGGAAAGTTATGACCAACCTAGATAGCATATTAAAAAGCAGAGACATTACTTTGCCAACAAAGGTCAAGGCTATGGTTTTTCCAGTGGTCATGTATGGATGTGAGAGTTGGACTGTGAAGAAAGCTGAGCGCCAAAAATTTGATGCTTTTGAAGTGTGGTGTTGGAGAAGACTCCTGAGAGTCCCTTGGATGGCAAGGAGATCCAACCAGTCCATCCTAAAGGAGATCAGTCCTGGGTGTTCATTGGAAGGACTGATGCTGAAGCTGAAACTCCAATACTTTGGCCACCTGATGCATAGAGTTGACTCATTGGAAAAGACCCTGATGCTGGGAGGGGATTGAGGGCAGGAGGAGAAGGGGATGGCAGAGGATGAGATGGCTGGATGGCATCACCGACTTGATGTACATGAGTTTGAGTAAACTCCAGGAGTTGGTGATGGATAGAGAGGCCTAGTGTGCTGCGATTCATGGGGTCGCAAAGAGTCGGACACGACTAAGCGACTGAACTGAAACTGAACTGAAGTTGTCATGGGGTTTGGATGGTGGGGCCCCCATGATGAGATTAGCCTCTACCTCTTTTTCTCTCTTCTCCCTTTCCCTCCCTCCCCTCCCACACCACATGTGAGAACATAGCAAGAAGAGAACTGATGCAAGTCAAGAATGTCTTCACCAGGAACCCACTGTCCACCACCTTGATCTTGCATAGTCTCCAGTCTATGACATCCTATGCGACCAAGAGTAGCTTTGTAGTTATTGATGCTGAATGATGGGATACAGGGTTCATGACACGATTCTTTCTTGTATTTGGCATGTTTGAAACCATTTTGTAAGAAGAAATTTACAAAATGTCCATTTTCTCCCCTTTATTTTTATTAGTTGGAGGCTAATTACACTATTATAGTGGTTTTTGCCACACATTGACATGAATCAGCCATGGATTTACATGTTTTCCCCATCCTGAACCCCCCTCCCCCTTCCCTCCCCATCCCATCCCTATGGGTCATCCCAGTGCACCAGCCCTGAGCACTTGTCTCATGCATCCAACCTGGACTGGCGATCTGTTTCACACTTGATAATATACGTGTTTCAATGCTATTCTCTCAGATCATCTGACCCTTGCCTTCTCCCATAGAGCCCAAAAGTCTGTTTTGAAGTTTCTGTCTTTAGTGATACACTGTGGAACTCAAGATAGCAGATTCAGGCAGGCCCCCAGTGACAGAGTGTTTGGAGATACACATGCTCATTATTCCAGCTCTTCTCCTGTCATCTGAAAACTGTCCACCACACCCAACAACTCTACCCCCACCACTATCTGCATCTCTACTCCCCTGCTAAGCTGATTAATCATCCAGCTGGAGATCTTGATGATTCAGGACAGTGTCTGGAGAAAGAAGGAATGTGGTCATTATTAGAAAGAATTAACTGGACCGCCCCCTCCCTGGTTTTCTCTTCTTTAGTGCTATCTGCAGGTGATAGGCAGGGCCTGGGTGGGGAGGAAGCCAAAGTGGGGCTGCGGGGATAGATTGAAAGGAAGGGTAGAGGAGTTCACAACCTAGTCACCAAAAGGTGGTTAGGTTGCTCAGGACGTATGAAGGAAGAAGCACTGAGAAAAGAATGGTTCCTACCAAAGGGCAAGACCTACCTGGGTCTTCTGGTTAAACTTGCTAGAGGACACTTCCTTCCTGCTGGAATTCCTGCTCCAGACATGGAGGGGATAGAACTGTACTCACTGCTAGTGAGTCACAGGGAAAGTGCCAGCTTTCCCCAGAGGATCTTTGATTCCACTCTAACTGTGGGCATCATCCCAAGCCAGATAGCAACATGGCAGGTCATGCAAAAGATGACCTATTCAAAAAAGTATTTAAAATACTATGAAATTTATCCAAGAATCTTCTTGCATCTTGTGTCCAGAATTCTTTTAGGAGAGCTGATTCATCAGCCTAAGGTAGGTTTCTGCTGAAATCTACAGCCTTCCCATTTGATAACTTCTGGCGTATAACTACCTGATCTCAACCCACAGAAACCAAGTGGCAGAAAATTCCAGGGGACAAGGCCTCAAGGTCCTCCGTGTCACAGCAGCTGTGTCCAAGTGGCCTACCACTCCTTGTTCTGAGACCAGGATCCATGGACATCACCAGGCAGTCATGGCCCCCTTCTTACCAGATGCAGCCTCAGCATCCTCAGTGACATGCACCTCTGAGCCACTTGTCCATTGATTGACATTGAACTTCAGTCTGGAGCAAGTGTTCTGGAGCAAGTCCAGTCTCCCTCATTCAAGAGGTGGGAAAACAAACCCTGGGGTGTATGACTCACTCTAAGGCTGCAGGTGGGATTGGGAAGTACTGGGACCCAGGTCCTCTGGTTCTCAGGCTGGGAGAGCTCCAGGAAGTGAAATGTCATCAATTGCATCTACTGCTGCACAGCTCTCAGAGGTCTGCAGGCACCAGAGTGAAAGTTCCTTTTCCCTTGACCCACAAATCTGGCTCTAATTCTATCAGCAGACCTGCCTTCTTGTAGCAGCAGGAAAGCAATACTTGGAGCTGGTTCCGTTGGGTTCCAGGCACAGTGGGGGCAGCCCCAGCTGGAGTAGCCCCTGGAGGCCATCATGCAGGTGGTGCCTGACTCACTCCCAGTTCAGCAGCCCCAGAGCTCTGGCTCCTCATTCATACAACACAGACCCTTGGGAAACTTGGTCAAATCGACCTGGGTTCACACCAAGGAACATTTACTTCTCAGACTTCTGGCAACTTAGATGCAGTGTCTGTGCATCCCTCCTTCCTCAGGGAATGCTTGGCTGAGTGAGATTCAGGTGGCTGTGGCTAAACTGGATTTAAGGGATGTGTTCCTTCTTTGATGCTGAAAAAAGACCTTGGAGCTTTGCAGACTTTGAGAAAGGGTGAACCAGTTATGTTCTTTGGAGACTTTGATTTATGGACCTGGTTGGGTAAAAAGAGACACAAAACACAAGGCTGGGCTTTGCTGGGTCAGCTGATTGTGAGTTATGTACCAGTCACCAGGCTTCAGAGTCAGTTGCTAATGTTAGCCACAGGTCACCTTTGGAGAAAGAATAGAGGAAAGAGATTTTTTGGCAGAGAGCAGTGTGGTCAGGGCGCCACAGGATCACACAGGGCAAGATGAGAAAAGAGTGATTCCTTGTTTCTTGACTCTATCAATTCCATGGAATTTCCACCCCTGCGGACAAGCAGGAATACACATAAGAACTATACAAATAAGATGTTCGTTACCCAGATAACCACAAAGGTTCGATCACTCACCTAGCCCCAGACATCCTGGAATGTGAAGTCAATGGGCCTTAGGAAGCATCATTACAAGTAAAGCTAGTGGAGGTGATAGAATTCCAGTTGAGCTACTTCAGATCCTAAAAGATGATGCCATTAAAGTGCTGCACTCAATATGGCAGCAAATTTGGAAAACTCAGCAGTGACTACAGGACTAGAAAACGTCAGTTCCATTCCAGTCCCAATGAAGGGCAATGTGAAAGAATTTCCCTCTCAATTTCACTCATCTCACATGCTAGCAAAGTCATACTAAAAATTCTTCAGGACAATTTGAAAGAAATGCCTTATCAATTTCACTCATCTGATATGCTAGCAAATTAATATTAAAAATTCTCCAAGCTAAGCTTCAACAGTACATGAACTATGAACTTTCAGAAGTTCAAGCTGGATTTAGAAAAGACAGATGAACCAGATATCAAATTGCCAATATCCATTGCATCATAGAAAAAGCAAGAGAATTCCAGAAAAACATCTTCTGCTTTATTGATTGAGCCAAAGCCTTTGACAGTGTTGATCACAACAAACTGGAAAATTCTCCAAGAGGTGGGAATACCAAATCACCTTACCAGCCTCCTGAGAAATCTGTATGCATGTCATGAAACAACAGTTAGAACCAGACATGGAAAAACAGACTGGTTCCAAATCGGGAAAGGAGTACGTCAAGGTTGTATATTGTCACTCTGCTTATTTAGCTTATATGCAGAGTACATCATGTGAAATGCCAGGCTGGATGAAGCACAAGCTGGAATCAAGATCACCAGAGAAATATCAATAACTTCAGATACACAGATGACACCACCCTTATGGCAGAAAGTAAAGAGGAAAAAAAGGCCTCTTGAAGAAAGTGAAAGAGGAGAACAGTAAAGCTGACTTAAAACTCAACATTCAGAAAACTAAGATCATGGCATCTGGTCCCATCACTTCATGGCAAATAGATGGGGAAACAGTGGCAGACTTTATTTTCTTGGGTTCCAAAATCACTGCAGATGGGTACAACAGCCATGAAATTAGAAGACGCTTACTCCTTGAAAGAAAAGCTATGGCCAACCTAGACAACATATTAAAAAGCAGATACATTACATTGCCGACAAAGGTCTGTCTAGTCAAAACTATGGTTTTTCTAGTAATCACATATGAATGTGAGAAATGGACTATAAAAAAGGCTGAGCACTGAAAAATTGATGTTTTTGAACTGTGGTGTTGGAGAAGACTCTTGAGAGTCCCTTGGACTGCAAAGAGACCAACTAGTTATTTCTAAATGTAATCAATCCTGAATATTCATTGGAAGGACTGATGCTGACGCTGAAACTCCAATACTTTGGCCACATGATAGGAATAACCGATTCATTGGAAAAGACCCTGATGCTGGGAAACCTTGAAGGCAGGAGGAGAAGGGGATGACAGAGGATGAGATGGTTGGATAGCATCAGCGACTCGATGGACAAGAGTTTGAGTAGGTTCCCGGAGTTGGTGATGGACAGGCAAGCGTGGAGTGCTGCAGTTCATGGGGTTGCAAAGAGTCGGACACAAATGAGTCACTGAACTGAACTGAGGACACATCATTCAAAGTGCTGAGCTGGATAATCCCAAGCAGGAATCAAGATGGCTGGGGGAAATAACAACACCAGATATGAAGATGTTACCACCCTAATGGCAGAAAGGGAAGAGGAACTAAAGAACCTCTTGATGAGGGTGAAAGAGAAAAGGAAAAAGCTACCTTAAAACTCAACTTTCAAAAAACTAAGATCATGGCACTCAGTTCCATCACTTCATGGCAAATAGATGGAGGAAAAGTGGAAACAGTGGCAGATTTTATTTTCTTGGGCTCCAAAATCACAATGGGCCTTGACCACAGCCATGAAATTAAAAGACACTTGCTCCTTGGAAGTAAAGCTATGACAAACCTGGACAGTGTATTAAAAAGCAGAGACATCACTTGGCTGACAAAAGTCTGTAGTGTCATAGCCATGGCTTTTTCCAGTTGTCTTGTACAGATGTGAGATTATAGAATGGGGAGCATCAAAGAATTGGTGTTTTCCAATAGTGGTGCTGGAGAAGATTCTTGAGAGTCCCTTATAGAGCAAGGAAATGAAACCAGTCAAGCCTAAAGGTAATCAATCTCTGACCCCTGTTTTCCCAGATGAGGCCTCTGCCGAGGGCGTCCAGGTGGGAAGAACCAATGCTTCCACTGCAAAAATGCCTAACCATGGGAGTTCCAACCAAATTGTTTGTAGCGCCACCCCTGGAGGAAGCTCAGAAAGGCTGAAGCCTCTGTGTACCCTGGGTGCCCCGATAAATGAGTTGCATTCTCCCCAGCAGAGTTGGAGGCCACGGAAGGGGCATTTGAGCCCTGCAGGAGGAAGATGGCTCAGGGATCCCAGAGGCCAACACTTGCCAAGTGGGACTGGACAGGACACAGCAGGTATGTGTGGCAGAGAGCTGGTGACTGGGGTGTGGGGACAAAAACAAACTCTTTCAGTATGATGGACTCACACAGAACCCCTGGAGCAGAAGCCCACTGCCAGTGTTCACCTGAGATGGGATGATTAGAATGTTTTCATTACCTCTTATGATTCCTCTGAATGAGGAGGTGGTGTAGTTGGTGGTGGAAGAGTCATAAACTCTTTTTATGGTCTAGACCATCCCCCAGCTACTATCTTTGAGGCTACAACTACCAAGCTCCAGTCACGTGGTTCTGCAGGAAATTGACAATCATGTGTGCTCTTGGGTCAGGGCCACATGACCATGTAAAGCCACTCACAGGACCCCATGACACTGCCAGGATGGTTGGTCTCCAGTAGGATGTGTGATCTGAGGTGGGCCATTCAGAACACTCCCTTGAACCATGATGTTTCTGAGCTTCTTTCCTTATGGGTTAGATGACTTCAGGATATAAAACCTTAGGGCAGGTAGCTCTTAACTCCCTCACCTGGTGTAGAAGCCTTAGGGAAGAAAGTTGTCAGCCTAAGACAATCAAAGAAGAGAGAGGGGAAAAAGTGAGAGTGAGAAAGAGAGAACTGATGCTTTCTGATTTCTTGGGTCCAGTCACTGAGATCTTTGGATCTGCTCTGGTTCCTATGTCCCAGATCCCCAGAATCCTTCCAATAAGTTCCCTGTTTCCTTGAAGCCAATTGGAGCTGGGCTCCTCTCAATTGTGTCTCAGACTTGGTACCAGATCCTTCCTGATCATTATGCACCTCCCAGACACAAACAGAGGCACCCATTTGTTTTAGCACCATTAGGAGTGAAATCTTTTATTCTTTACTGAGAATAGGGTTTGCAGAGCACCACATAAAAGGTTCACCAACATCCCTGGACAACAGTGCCCTAAGTGTGAGCCAGTGTGTGTTTGGAGTGGCCTGATTGATTCCTAAACCAGTCCAAGCATTTACGTTGCTGGAGCCAGGCCAATTCTGTCATTTCCTCGATCATAAACAGAGAAATACAGCCTCAGGAAGGCGTCACCCAGGATCCAGGTCTCCGCGTGTTTAAAAATTTCTGTGCCTCCTTTAAAGGTGCTAAAGCAGTGGCCTTGAGAATCCTGGAGGAGTCAGAGATACATACCAGTCAGCCTGAGCCCTTACCCATGACTCCCCCCAATATCCAGACTCAGCACACGTCTTTGTTTTATTCCCCTCTTTTGGTAAGTATCAGGTGACTTTTTCAGCAGCTGGGGATGTGAGGGTTCATCCAAAACAAAAAGGGCCAAGACATGTGGTTGCCAGAAGGAAGGGTGTGGCAGAGGGGAGGACAGGGAGTAGGGGGTTATCAGATGCAAAGTAATATACAGAGGAATGATAAACAACAAAGTCCTACTGAGAGCACACGGAAATATATTCAATATCCAGTGATACACTGTAATGAAAAAGAATAAAAAAGAATATATATTTTTGTATGTGTATAACTGAGTCAGTTTGCTGAGCAGCAGAACCTAAGGCAACACTGACAATCAGTCAGATTTCAATACAAATTTTTTAGAAAAAAACAAAAGTGTCCCATAGTTCTCTTCACACTCTCTGTTTCTTTCCTACTGACTCCATTCTTGCTTTCTCTGCAGAGATTGCCGGTTCTTCTTCGTCCCCACAACCTGTTCTTTATTAAAAACCTTCATTTTTGTATTCGAGTATAGGTGATTACCAATATTCTGAGTTTCAGGTGGATGATGAAGTGACTCAGTCATACATATACATGTATCCTTGTCCCAAAGATACCCCTCCCATCCCGGCTGCCACCTAACATTGAGCAGATTTCCCTGTGCTATGCAGTAGCTTATTGCTGTTTATGCATGTTAAATACACTAATAGCAGTACTCACAACTTGTTCTTTACGTCTTTGCTCAGGCCCTCTGGGAAAACTCCTTGGACCCACACTAACCTTCTTTGGCTACTCCAGGAATGGTTGAGTGACTTACTCTCATGCTCTACCCCCACTGGTCTGTCTGTAGCCCTCGTCACCCCTAGTAAGTCCCCAGTGCCCCTTTGCAGAGCACCTTTGGTGCCATTTGCATGAAATCCAGTGTAGATTTGCCTAGAGACAAGCAGGCCCCTTATTGCTCTATGAGTCTGCGGGGTTAGAATTACTGAAATTCCCTCTCTTCCTCAAAGCCTTCTTTGAGCCCATAAACCTGCTTTGAACTCCCACAGGGAGCTGACATGAAGCCTCCCCCCTGTGTCAGGAATCTATAGTCACTGTGAACCCTTTAGTCACCTAGCATCCAACTTCCGCACAGAGGGATTGGGTATCCCAACTCACAAAGGGGGCACCTGGGCATAGCGAGGGAAAGATGCAGCTGAGACTAGGGCAACTATGTACTTTATCATTCAAACCAGGAAAACTGCGAGAAGGGGAGGGAGAGTGTTACTCCCTCTGGTGGGACAGCACACCGGGACTGTCCCCAGCCATCCTTCTTGTCACGTGGCCTATTTCAGGGACTGCTAGCGCTGACTTTCCACGTTCATGCATCTGAGGGCTCTGATTGAACTGAAGTTATCTGAGGACTGAGGTCCTTAGTGTTCCCCTCTCCTTGTGATTCATACCAGGCCAGCACGGGGTGATGTCTCCACATCGACTTCAGGAAGATCAGTGTCTCAGACTGACCTTTACTTTCAAGTGTTTGGTTTTGTGGGAGGCACTGGCCCAGCTACAGGGGCTCAGGAGCATCTGCCATGTTGTGACATGGCCGGCAGAGGGCGCCTTCCTCCCTGAACCAGCTAAAGGGTTTCTGCAAGTTCCTTTTTGAGAACCAACCCTCAAGGTTGTCCCCTCACCTTGAGGATGTAGGCTTGAGGTGGCACTGGGTAGTCGATACCGTTGATGGTGAAGATAATAGAGGGCAGGGTATTGATGGTAAAACATGAAACGTAGTGCTGTTAGAGAGAGAGGGAGAGAGGTTGGCCCTGGAGATCCTTCTTGTGTGTGGAGCCTGGGAGTGACCCTGTGGCATGACCCTTCACCTGGAAGCCCTGGGGCATGGCACCGATGAGCCTCTGAATGTTAGTGACCATTCTTGTTGGGCCTTGGATCAGTGACGTCCCGGTGTCCACAAGGGCTTCACAGCCACCAGAACAACCAATAAGCTTTCCTTTCATGGAGATGCTGAGAGACAGTGGGACAAAAAGAGCACCAAGGTCACTCTGAGCCTCCCCAGTGCTGCCCCCTTCTCGACTGTCTTCTGAACAGCCCTTCAGAGATGTCAAGCCATCATCTCTTTCCCTGACTCTTTTCCTTTGCGCTCGACATGACACCTTCCTTGATATCCTTGAATGCAATATTTGAATACACCAGGCTCTTTTGTATCTTGACACAAGCTGGTCTTCCTTCCTAGAAGACCCCCCTCCCCTTTGACTAGCAAGTTTCTTCTCCTCTTCCAGATTCCAGCTAAATTGTCATGGTTTCAGGGAAGTCTTTTCCTTGGTGTACATCAGTCTCCTGTCTTGGTCATTCTCTGTAGACCCTTCCTCATGTCTAGCATGTACCAAAGTGACAATTCGCTATGTCTGCGAGGCATTTCTTGCACATCTGCCTTCTCACATGTGAGGGCAAGTTTTTTTCTCATCACGTCCCTAAAGTACCTGGCCCAGAGTGGATGCACAATGCTTGTCTGTTGAATGAGTGAGTGAAGACTGTGAAAATAATGAATAAGGACCATCCAGAGAGCTGTATCCAGTGTCGAACAAAAACGGATCAAATACACAGTGAAGATGGAGGTTCCCTGCAGCGGCAGATTCTCATAGAGCCGGGGAGACCGGCTGCCCTGGGAGAGGGTATCTCCAGCACTGCTCACTCACCCAGCTCAGACACTGATGCCCTGGCCAAGGGATACCTGAGGAGCTCAGGGGACCTCCAAAGGACAGGTCTGAGGGTATTACAGAGAATCCCATCAATTATTGCCCCTTGTTCTCAAGCCATTCCTAGATCCCACCTTCCTGTTCTCTCAGTTACAGCACCTTCTCCACTGTGTGCCTAGGATAAATAATAGGTAGCTAGGTTAAGTGGGGTGTCTTTTATTATGAGTTGCTTTCAGATCTCAAGACTGTGGGCAACCTCTCTCCACTGCTGGCTAGCTTCTCCCTAAGGAGACTAGTTTTCCCCATTTGTTCAGGATGTCCCCTATTTTTAAACTGACATTTATATGAACTGAGAGCTTCCTCAGTCCTGTGTAAACATGGACAGTTGGCCATCTTATCACAGCTCTGTTCAGGCTGAGGAAATCCTCCCTGTTCCTCTTTTCACCACTCTGTAGGGTCCTCTAACCATGTCCCCCACCTCACACTCAGGGGTGAAGCCCTCCCCCAGCTGCACAAGCCTTTCTGGACTCTGTTAAGGACCCTGGACAGAGCCCTGGTCAGGAGGCCTGGGGTGATAATGAATCCATGGGTGGTTTTTGTGTCTGTGTGTTTCTGTGTTTGTGTGTGTATTTGTATGTGATTCTGTGTGTTTGCTTGTGTGTCTGTCTGCCTATGCAATGTATGTCTGTGTGTGTGTTTGTATGTATCTGCTTGTGTGTTTATATGTGCTTGCCATTGTGTATGCATGTGTCTGTGTGTCTGTATGTGTCATTGTGGATGGTGTATATGTCTGTTTGGTGTATGTCTGTGAGTGTATTTGTGTGTGTCTGCCTTGTGTCGTGTACAGATGTGGGAGCATCACTTGGGGTGACCTTCAGAGGGAGAAGCTTACCGGTTCATGTTTACACGCCAGTCACCCACTCGGGACAATGGTACCCAGTTGAGCTGTCCCTTGTAGTAGGCTTTGTCCACGCCACCCAGCATCAGTACACTGCTGTTCATCCTGCATCTGTAGAAAGAAGGAAGAGGGTGATCTTTGGAGGACAGTAACAGCAGCACTGTCAGAACTGTGCTTGTCCACTCATCAAGGCCCTGAAAATGTCCCTATTTACAGATGCAGAAATTGAGTCCATGAGTGACCGTGAACTGGACCAAGGTCAGTTACTGGCTCATAAGTGGCACAGAGTAGGGTAGAAACTTGGCCACCTTCCCTGGGCTCCACCTACCCAAGCTTCTGAAGAGTTCTGGACCTCCTGTGACCTGAGTGCTCAGAGATACCCTCAGAAGACAGTGTGCTGAAGGTTTTGGCTTCCCCTTGCCTCAGGCCAGAAAAATAAAGGCCTGAAAGTGCTAAAGGTGTGGTTTCAGGCTCACCTAGGGCTGGCACCGCTAGCCTGTGATCTGTGCTGCCCATAGGGCCCCCACACTCAGTAGGGTATCCCACCTCTGCTCTCCCTGGCTTGAAATCCCAATACTTGTTAAAAAAGGATTCCCACACTTTAGTTTTGGGTCCCACACTTCTGTTTTGCACTGGATCCTGCAAATTGTGTAGCTGGTCTGGGCTGCCAGTGAAATGTTAGTAAGGAAGGAAAGATTTCCACCATCCCTCTCTTTCCTTCCATTTCAAAATCATCAGTAAATCTTGTTGCCTTTTCTTCCAACTCACATCCTGATACCTTGCATTAGTCTTCATCTCCAATCACCCCCTACACCAAACCACTGCTCTTGAGTCCAGGAGCATGGTTGTGTTCCAATACAATTTTATTTATAAGGGCCAGTAACGAAGCCAGGTGGGGCCCTGGGGCCATAGTTTTCCTGGGTTAGATTATCTCTCAGGATACTTCTTTATCAAGTGTTCTATAATTTTCTTGCAACTGAAGCATCTTAAGCTAATTTGGAGAGAGGGCTTATCCAGCTCAGACTTACTTGCTCAAGTAGAAGGCAAAGACAGGCTCAGAAATGGCACCTTGATTCTTCAGGTTGTCAAAGATGGGGATGGCTCTTATGATGGACATGTTGGGGTAGTTCAAGCCCAAGACGCCATCAAAGGGTAACCCGTCAAATCCATATTCCTCCAGACTTAGACCAAACGGCTGGCCATTGCTTACAAGGTGCCCAATCTGAGGGAGAGAAAAGTGTTCCCACTTACAGATTTGTGAAGTAGGGCTAGGACTGGACTGGGGAGCATTGCCATTAGATCCTCAGAGAAGAACTGAGGCTGGGTTGTGTCTTTGGTGCACCTCAGACGGTTAGACCAAGCTGAGGAGAATTTGGATTCCATTTGTGAGGGGTTGTGGATTTTAAAACATCTGCCCCTCTGAAAAAAAATCATCTGCTTGAGTCAAATTGGCATCAAGTCTTCTATACAGTTGGGGCAACAAAAAGTCAGGACAGGACCCAATGGTGTCCCCTTCAGGATAATATGAGTAGAGAGCAAAACAGTCTTCTCTTTGTGACCTAATGACAGAAATGGACTGCATTCACTGTAATATACTGTGGATTCTGCATCTGCCCAGGAAGACAGAAGCCAAAAATACAATCTAGCTTGCAGGCTTCTATGAAGGTACTGCCTGGGAAATACAGTTTTGGGGATATGTGTGTGTTTGTGTGAGTGTGTATGAGAGAAAGAGAATAAAAGAGAGAGGAGAACTACTCAGGTACTTTGGGGGAAGTAGGTCATAAGTTTTATTAGACTCTCAAAGTCTCTCACCCCCTAGAGTGAGAACTCATTTATCAGGCCCCTCTGACATCTCTGTACTCCTTCTTTCCATATTGGATATTGGAAGGACTTGACTGCCCCCAGGGTCCCCAAATCAGTTTGATTCTGCCCCCAAATACCCCACGGCAACTTCAGTCCTGAGAAGCCAGCCCAGCTCCACTGCTTACCACATGTGTGACCTCTGCAAGGCCCTTGCTATCTGTACCTCAGTTTCCTCATCTGTATTATGAGCTAATCGAAGCACCTGCTATGTGGGGTTGTTGCAGGATTAAACTAGCTACTACCTGAAAGTGCCTAGAACATTCTGAGAATTTAAAAGTGGGTGTTTTCCCTCCCCCACTTCTCACTCCCAGCAAAATGAACCTTGAACTGCTCATGGGCAGAGGAGCTGCAAATCCACAGCCCAAGGCTCTCTCTGGGTTAGCTAATCGGGGAGTTTGTATGTCACCATGGGTGCTGTCTCCCCAGGGACAGGACCCTGTGGGTAATATGGTCAATCACTAGGGGAGTTTAGTGTAGGATGGGTCCTGCCAGGTGGGCCTGCATCTGTTTTGTAGCTGTGGTCACTCCATTCCCAGTCCTGACTCAGCTTCTGTTTACACATTACCCGAATGGTGTCATAAGCAAGATATCCCTTTACTCTCCCAGATCCATAGGTGATGTCAAAGGGCTTGTTCGTATGCCGGTAGGTGGAAGACTCCAGATACTTGAAGGTAGTGTGTGTATCTGCAGACACAAGAGATGAGTGTCAGACAGTGACACTGTCAGATGAGTCAGACACACTGTCTGATGAGTATCAGGTGTCAATGATGAAAAAGGGGGTGTTGGACAAGTAAAAGATGGGAGGGTTTGGGGGTGTCTGTACTCACAACAAACGGGACTGGAGCAAAAGATGGAGGGCACCCACAAGTCAGATGAGCCTGTGTCAAATACAACCCGGAACTGCTGAGGGGGTGATCCAATGGTGATGTTACCAATGTACATGAGCTACAGGGACCAAGAAGGGTGGGTTAGTGTAGATCTGGCTCCCCTTGATTTCCACACTGCTTCCTCCCTCTGGGTGTCACATGTCTCCCAAGATCACTTTCTAACCACCATGCTGCTCACAATGTTTCTCACAGAGGTGCCTGCATTTGATATTTTTTCCTGCACTACACAGCATGAAGGATATTAAACCCATGACCAAGCATTGAAGAAGTACCTCCTGCATTCGAAGTCCAGAGTCATGACCATTGGACCCCCAGGGAAGTCTTGGTGCCTTCATTTGAGAAGTTTTCTAATCTCTCCAAACCCAACCTGAGCACCTCTGTCTACAGGAGATCCTCTTTGATCAACAACACTCACTCCCTCTAAACTCAAACCACATCTAATCGACACCACACAGGTGACCCTTTCATTTGACATGTATTTACTCTTTGCCTCGCTCCCAGGCTGGCCTGGGCATTCTTGCAAACAAAATGAGCCCTTTTTTTCTAATCTAATAAAAACAATCACAGTGTTAGATTCTTATGGCATTACATGGAATAGTAAATTTTTACTGCCGTGGTTCTTGCATCTGTGGAAGTTGAACTCCTCTGCCTGGGGATTCACAATTACTTTGCAGTTGGCTTTACCTTTTGATCAGAGATGGCTCGCCCTTTATCTGTAACTGAGTGGCTCACTTAGTTCAGAAAACAATCTCCCTCACACTAATAACACATTTTTGACACAGAAATGGATGTTTATCTGCCACCTGGTCATTGCTGGGCCTAGTCACCACAGACCAAGAGTTGAGGATGAGACTGCCTTCTCCTGTGGTAATGGGGTCCCTGTTCCCCAGTGTTCCTGCCTTCTGCAGGAGCCCCAGCCCCAACATCTGACCTGCAGATGAGCCCCAGTGCTAGGCCACACCACCAAGGGGCGCGGGGGAGCACCATCCTCCCGACACACTCACATCCAGGAAGTTCCTCAAGGGTACAGAAGTTATATTTGAGTTACGAGTAGAAATCTTGGACAGTCTATAAGCGCGTTCCTTCAGGAAATTGTTCAGCAAGCCTTTTTCACCGAGGGTTTCTTGCATGATGTTCACTTTCGTTAGAGGTATTCTTTCACCAAGCATTGGGGAAAGAAAACAAAGGAGAAGCACCAATTAGCTGTCAGTGTTAAGGTATAGCTGTCATTGTAATGACACTGTGTATTTTCCAATCATTTTTATGAATGTCACCTTATTATCAGAATTTTATGCATATACCATGGGAAAGACATAGATTTGAAAATAGGTTCTGTTCTGTAATCTTGTGTAAGCCATATGAAAATGTGGGGTCTCAGTCTCTTCCTTGGTAAAAAGATGGAATGTAATAATTCCCACCATCCAAATAGAATATTTTGGGAATAAGTGAAGTGATGGATATAAGGTACCTGATAAATAGGAAGTCTCAACAATAACAGCCGTTAGCATTGCTGTTGCCATCCCACTGCACCCTTCTCATAGAAGCTCAGGGGAGGAGGTAGAAGAGGGGTTCCTAGTTCTCTTTTACAAGGGAGGAATTTGAAATGCAAGAGGTTTGTGAGTTGGCTGTGGTCACACTGCTTCTCAGATATAAAACAGTGTGTAAGTAGCTGTCCCAATCTTTCTCCAAGTTGAAAGAGGAGAGTTGAAAGAAGAATCCAGGAGATAGGGAACAAGTTAGGGAAATTCAGAGGCTCAAGAAGGAAGGATGAGTCAAGTGAAAAATTAAAAGAAAGGAAAACAACACAGAGAGAAATACACTAACAGAGAGTTCCAAAGAGATGGAGAGATAAATGACAGTGATACAGAGATGCAGACATAGACATATACACACTGAAGTAGAGAGAGAACAAAGAGGACATGTTGAAAAAAACGTAGAAAAAGTGCTATTCCACAGGACCACACCATCATCTGCATTGACTGTGCACTGAACAATTGCAAGGAGTTCCATTTTCAATAGGTCATGAGATGACTGGACTCCAAGAGTTGTGCAACCATGCAAATCTCGTCAAGACCCTTGCTACTTTCCTGTAGCAAGGTACATATCAATAAGTAAGAGGTGAACTTTAAGACTGTCAGGGAAATATTCCATTCCTTTCTAAACCTGATGGATGGAAGAATAATCAGATGAAAAAAAAAAAAAAAAACTTGAGAAAGAAATATGATGTGGCTTACAGTCCCCATACTTACTTGACTATGCACTCTGAGAAGGCTACCAGCCCGAGGAGCACAAGCCACTTCATGCTTCTTTCCTGGCTCCAAGTACTCAGGGAAGTTTGGATTCTTAGCATGTAGTGGTGACCAGGAGCCCCTAGTTATATATGCTCTGACCTGCCCTAGTTTTCCATTTTAGGCCACTAATGGATCTGATAAAAACACAAAGCTCTCGATAAAATCTATACCTCCATCAGTGTCCTTGATGAGTGGAATTTGAAGCTTCTCAGCATACAGAGAATTGAACTGTAATCTCTTCCTTGAAGCTTGGCTGGAAAATCAAACTGATTTTCATGGACATCTAAGAAGATGGAGAACCTTGCCTACTTGGAGAAACAACTGCTAAGAACATCATAAAAATGGATACTAGGGGCCATGCTCAACATTCTTGGTTTCGTGTCATCTTCCTAGCCACTTCATGAGATATGCATTGCTCTCTTCGTTGGAGAGGAGATTGCTAGGAGGATAAGTTGTCAAATGGCAAAGTGAAGACTTCAGGGACAGCTGAGGGACATACAACTGGCCTTAGGTAGTGGGTCTAATGGGAGAAATCAGGGGCACCTATGATGCCAGTCTGCATCAAAGATTTAGGGCAGAGCAGTCCTTCAATTGCATGGTTTCAGTATTGGAAGAAATGTCATATGAACCCACAAGATATTTTATATCATCCGACAAATGTACAAGGATGAAGTGTGTGCTGGATTCTGGGAAAAAGGCTTAAAAGTAAAGGCTGATCAAGACAAAAGTAGTGTTTATCTTATGCAACCTAGCAGTCTAGTTCTCACAAGCTCATGGCCCCAGGAGGTAAGAGAAATGATAGTAGGACTAGGTGGCCATGCTGGATCCAGGGCAGCACAGGCCTGGCCACTGGCAGCAGACTTTCCTCCACTTCAACCATCCTGGAAAGCAGGCCAGTTGGCCATGTTTTCAAGTAAGAAGCCTGTATATTTATGTACAATTTGCTGATTTTAATGTTAGCAACCAATTTTTCCCCCTGAAAAAACAGTGGGAATGAAATCTCCACAGTGATGTGTGGAATCAGCCTTCAGTCTCTGCAGGTTTTCATTTCTGGCCTAGAGTTGGGAGTGCACTGGGGAAAGAAGGTATTTAATTCAAGTTGAATGATTTACAAAGAGACTGAATACATACTAAGCATGTTTGTTTCCTTTCTATTTATAAAGAAAGATCATCAGGGACATACAAACCAACAAATTTAACTGCTGAAGGTAAATGGATATATTTCTGATATAATTTCCCCATAGGGTCTATACCATGAAAAATTTTGTCTGCCAAAGCAAACATACAAAAAAGTAATTTTGAAATGTCTTCCCAATCAAAGAAGACAAAACAACTGTGGCAGCCAAAGTAAAGACAATGGTTTTTAATGACTCATCCAGGACTCCCAGGGCCTATTCCTACATGAGATCTATCCAGGCCTGTCCCTTGAATACAACAGGGGCCTCTCCTGGTTACCACGTGTGTATAGATGGGGCATTGTGTCTTAATCCTAATTTACGCATATTGTTTAAATTCAGTTTTGGTGGTTAAATTCCAACAGGGATAATATGACGTCACTGACAAATGACACACATATATGCCCCTTTAACTATGGTGCTGGAGAAGACTCTTGAGAGTCCCTTGGACTGCAAGTAGATCAAACGAGTCCATCCTAAAGGAAATCTGTCCTGAATATTTACTGGAAGGACTAATGCTGAAGTTGAAGCTCCAATTATTTGCCCACCTGATTAGAAGAACTGACTCATTGGAAAAGACCCTGATGTTAGGAAAGGTTGAAGGCAGGAGGAGAAGGGGAAGACAGAGGATGAGATGCTTGGATGGCATCACCAACTTGATGGACATGAGCTTGAGCAAGATCTGGGAGTTGGTGATAGATAGAGAAGCCTGGCATGCTGCAGTCCATGGGGTTGCAAAGAGTCAGACAGGACTGAGTGACTGAACTGAACAAATAGAGAAGAAAGACTAACAAGTCTACTTGTTCAAGCTGGTGGCTAGTTGCATGTAACAACACATTAATTAAGTGTCTTTGAAGATCAGATTATGACTCTATATTCAGAGTGGAACACTTTTTAAGGACAAAAAAAGTACTGCCCATCCAAAACAAAATCAAGGAAAATTAAAAGAAATAAAGAAAATAAATCTGAAACTATGTTCAACAACCTGTTATTCCTGATTTTGTTTCTGTTATTGTGACAGAATCATATGTCTCTTAAGAGGTAAAAGCAAGTCAATAATTAAAACTAATGTTGTTCTGAAGTATGACTTTTGGTGGTTAGAAAAGAGGTTCACACATAACATAAAGAAGTTTAATTAAAACCCTGCTGTCTTAAATCTTGAACTGAAAACATAAGTTTGTACCAACTAATTATATTCCTTTTTATTTTATTTTTTAGGGAAAATGTGTACTTCTTACTCTGACCACTGCAAACCTTAGGAGCAATGACAACTTGATAACAGTGACTATTCTGAGGTCTAACCTGTAGCTTCTAAATGCATTTCCCACCACACAATCCATGGATTCTTAAAGAGATGGCTGATTTCAGGACTGGGTCAAGAAATGCACAAAATAATCTTGGGAATCTTGAAGGACCAGAAACCTGAGGGACTTCAAAGACCAGTGGGGACTGGACAGAAAGTTTAGGAATCCAAATGAAAAGGCCAAACATCTGCCAGTTTGCTGGGCAGAATGATGTTTCTGCTTCTCAACACACTGTTTATGTTTGTCATAGCTTTCCTGCCAAGAAGCAAACTTCTGATTTCATGGTTGCAGTCACCATCCACAGTGGTTTTAGAGGCTAAGATGAAGAAATCTGTCACTGCTTTCACCTTTTCTCCTTCTATTTGCCATGAAGATGGGGCTGGATCCCATGATCTTAGCTTTTTAATATTTAATTTTAAGATGGCCAAATGTGTTCAAATGTTAATAGGCAACATCTAATTTGTCGCTGTGATAGACTGCTAAGGCACCAACTTACCATTCTGAGCACTGAGAAAGGAAAATAATCATCAATATTTATGCTATTTTTGTTTCCATTAAGTATATGTTATATAACTACAAACAGTTCCAGGAAAACAAGCTAGACTGTCCCTTCTGGGGGTGATGAGAGAGTGACAGGGAGCAGCTATAAAACAGATGAAGCCTCACTGGCCTGCAGCTCACCTCCTGCTGTGGAGGTCTGGTTCCTAATAGACCAAGGACTGGTACTGGTCCTCGCCCACTGTGCTGGTATTGTGGACTCCTGCTCTAAACCCAATAGTGGGACATTCTGTAAGACAAACCACCCTGCTTCCTCCCAGTTTCTGAACATATAAATGGCATTAAAATTGGGAGCAAAACAGTTATTTACTCTTAAGAGAACAACCAAGTGCAACATATGATTACATTCTTTCAATAAACTGAAAAGACATCTGCTTTTTGAGAATCAGGGAAATTTGCACATGGACTGGATATTAGATGTTAATTTGATGAGGAACAGAAGAGCATTTTTTTTTTTCACATCCTATCAATTTACCCCAAATACTCATTATGTAAAGTTCTCATTATGTAAAATACTCATTTGTAAAATGTTCATCTCGTCCCTAAAATACTTCAGGAAAAATGAATAGAGCAAAAAAGATATTAAATGGAGATTTGTCTTGATTTAAAAACAAATCTGCATAGCTGCTATGGATTGAAAGGTGTCCACTCTTGACTCCCAATGTGATGGTAGTAGGAAGTAGGGCCTTTGGGAGGTACGCAATTTGACATGGGGTTTTGATGGTGGTCCCTCATGATGGGATTAGCCTCTCCCTCTTTTTCTTTCTTATTCTCCCTCTTCCTCCATAGCTTCCCCACCACGTGTGAGAACATAACAAGAAGAGAAAGACCTGATGCAAGTCAAGAATGTCTTCCCTGGGAACTCAATTGTCCACCACCTTGATGTTGCATAGTCTGCGGTCTATGACAACCTGTGGGACTAAGAGGTTAGTTTTGTAGTTATTGATGCCAAATGATGAAATATCGGGTTCATGACACTCTTCTTTCTTATATTTGTTATGTTTGAAATCGTTTTGTAGTAAGAAGTTTCTGTCTTAGTGATACCCCGAGGGCCCAAGATAACAGATTCAGGCAGGTCCCCAATGAGTGAGTGCTTGGAGGGCCACATGCTCTTTACTCCAACTCTTCTCTTGTCACCTGAAAACCATCCCCCCCACACCTGACAGCCTTACCACCACCCCCATCTGCAGCTCCACTCTTCCGCTAAGCTACTGAGTCATCTAGTTGGCGATCTTGATGCTTTAGGACAGGGTCTGGAAGCAGACGGAATGCGGACATTTTTAGAAAGAATGAACTGGGCAGACCCCACCTTGGTTTTCCCTTCTTTAGTGCCATCTGCAGGTGAGGGATTGGGCCTGGGTAGAGAGGAAGCCACAGGTGGGACTGCATGGATATTTGCAAGAGAAGGGAGGAGAAATTCACAACCCAGTGACCAGGAGATGAGCATTTTACTCAGGACCCAGGAGGGAAGGAAGAAGCACTGAGAAAAGAAGAGTGCCTACCTGAGGGCCAGACCTACCTGAGTCTTCCAGTTAAACTTTGAGGTCACGTCCTTCCTGCTGGAATTCTTGCTCCCGATGTGGAGAGGAGAGAGCTATACTCACTGCTAATGAGTCACAGGGGGAGGGACAGCTTCCTCCAGGGGCCCTTTGATTCCACTCTAACTATAGGCATCATCCCAAGCTAGAGAGCAAATGGCAGGTCATCCAAAAGATGACCTACTTGAAATAGTATTTAAAATACTACAAAATTTGTCTAAGAGTCTTGGCATATCTTTTTCCCAGAGATTTTTAGGAAAGATGATTCATCAAGCTAATTTGGGTTTCTGCTGAGGAATCTACAACCTTCCCCATTGGTAACTTCTGACTTATAACGACCTGATCTCATCCCACAGAACCCAAGTGATGGAAAGTTCCAGTGGGCAAGGGCCCTAAGGTCCTCAGTGTCACACAGCTGTGTGCCAAGTGGTCTACCACTCCCGGTACTGAGTCCAGGATCCATAGACATCACCAGGCAGTTATGGCCCCCTGCCACCAGACGTAGCCTCAGCAACCTGAGCAACATCAGCAACATGCACCTCTGAGACACTTGTCTTCTGATTGGCACTGAGCTTCAGTCTGGAACAAGTGTTCTGGAACAAATCCAGTCTCCCTCATCCAAGAGATGCCAAACTGAACCCTCGAGTGTGTGACTCACCTTAAGGCTACAAGTTAATGAAGTTAACGAAGACTTGGGACCCAGGAACTCTGATTTTCAGGCTAGGAGATTTCCAGGAAGGGAAAGATGAGAGAAAGTTCAATTGCATCCACTGCTGGGCAACTTCTTAGATTTCTGCAAGCAGCAGAGTGGAAGTTCCTTTCCTGTTGCCCCTCAAGTCTGGCTCCAATTTTATCAGCATACCTGCTTTCTTGTAGCAGCAGGAAAGAAATATTGAGAGCAGTTTCTTCTGGGTTCCAGGCTCAGTGGGGGAGCCCCAGTCGTAATGACCCCAGGAGGCAGTTGGTCAGGTGGTGACTGACTCACTCCCAACTCAACATCCCCAAAGCTTCCGCTCCTCATTCACACAACTCAGACCCATGGGTGACTGGATAATGTGGACCTGCATTCACGGCAATACACATTCTCTTCTCAGCCTTCTGGAAACTTACAGTGTCTTGCTGTTTCCTTAGGGAACCCCTGGCTGAGCGAGGCTTGGGTCTGAGATTAGCCTGGATGCAGGGGATGTGTCCCCTCTTTGATGGTCAAAATAGGCCTTGGAGTTTAAAAGGCATTGAGAGGATTAGAATCACACTTATGTTTTTTAGGGACTTTGCTTTACAAATCTGGTTGGAGAAAAAGGACAGAAACACAGGACAAGGCTGGACATCTCTGGGTCCCAGCTGATTGTGAGTTGAGTTCCAGCCACCAGGCTTCAGAGTCACGAGCTGGTGTTATTCACAAGCCATCACTGAAGAAGGAATAGAGGAAAGAGATTTTGAGCAGAGAGCAGTGTGGTCTGAGGGCCATGGGAATCACACAGGGCAAGATGAAACAAGAGTAATTACTTGTTTCTTTGCTCTATCAGTTCCTTGGAGTTTCTACCCCTGAGGACAAACACACAGAGATAGTCAGAGGCATTGGTTGTGCCCCTGGCATCTGATGCTCCTGGTGATAACCAGTTTGTGCACACGTCCCTGAATCCAGAGCCAATTCAGCCTTGTGATAGCCCCAGGTTATTCCTTCTTGGGAAGGTTGATATGGCTCATTGCTGCTAACTCACAACTGAAGTATGGGATGAGGTCATGGTGGTTGACCTGTAGACCAAGTTCCAAGCATGGAAGGAAGGTTGGCAGTGGAAGGGTAGCCATTTGTTAAGTTTGGTTACATTGGTCCTTAGCAGTGGCTACTTCCCACATCTAGAATGTTTTTCTCCCAGCTTTTTGCATGGCCGGGTCCTTCTCAACATTTAGCATCATCTCAAATGAATCTCTCTCAGGCTTGCTTTCCCTGGCCACTGCACTCTCACAAGCACAGACCCTCATCCAAAAAGTACCAAGACACTTCCCTCTGTCAAAACAATAATTATAGTTACCAAAGTGGAAAGGTGGGAGAGGGATACATTGAAAGTTTGAGATTAATATATGTATACTACTGTATTTAATAGATAATCAACAAAGACCTACTGTACAGCACAGGAATTCTGCTCAGTAGTCTGTAATAACCTGTATGGGAAAAGAACCTAAGAAAGAATGGATACATATGTATGTATAAGGGAATTAATTTCCCATACAACTAATATTCATACAATACTCTAAATAAACTGTGCTCCTACAGAAATTAAAAGCTAAATTTAGGGGAGTGGTCCTAAGATGGTGGAGGAATAGGATGGTGATACCACTTTCTCTTCCACAAATTTATCAAAAGAACATTTGAAGGCTGAGCAAATTCCACAAAACAACTTCTGAACGATGCCAGAGGACAGCAGACACCCAGAAAGGCAGTCCATTGTCTTCCAAAGGAGGTAGGAGAAAATAGAAAAGATCAAAAGTGAGGCAAAAGTGTTAGCGATGGAGACCCATCCCAGAGAGGGGGTGAGAGTTGTAAAAGAGGAGCGGTTTCCAAACACCAAGAAACCCTCTCACCAGCGGGCCTGTGGGGAGTTTTGGAATCTCAGAGGGCATCATAAATGGGAGGAAAAATAAATAAATAAATAAATAAATAAACCCCACAGATTATGTGCCTAATGGCAACTCCCTGCAGAGAAGTAGCCCAGACAGTCACATCAACCACCAGCCAGCAGGGGCTAAAGAGGGAGGCTCGGGCTGCATTTTTTATGGTCAGGACTGGGCCTGGATGCCCTGAAGGCAATCTGAGGGAGCTAATGTGAGATAGCAACTGTGGGGTAGCGAGAGAGAGAGAGAGAGAGAGAGAGAGAGAGAGAGAGAGAGAACTTTCATGTGAAAAGCTCTAACCTAAGGCACTGCTGGGTCCACTCACAAAACAAAGGAATGAATGAATATCAGAGGAGAGCTAGCTGGCTGCAGAACAGCCCATCCCCTATCAGAGGCAGGAGGTAGGTGGGTGACAGCCAGAGCTGGAAAGGGGCAATCTTGGCCCCAGAGATGGCATCCTGTACCAAACTGCAAGCAGGCTCCCAGTTG
Source organism: Muntiacus reevesi (assembly GCF_963930625.1). Taxonomy (NCBI): domain Eukaryota; kingdom Metazoa; phylum Chordata; class Mammalia; order Artiodactyla; family Cervidae; genus Muntiacus; species Muntiacus reevesi. The sequence continues at coordinate 36,544,457 of NC_089253.1, forward strand.
ATAACCAAGTCTTCCTGGGATCCTGGATGGTTAACATCTGCCTGGAGGGTCATAGCCAGAGATCAGCTCCCCAAAAGAGACACACGGCACACCTGAGACGGTGATCCCACTGTGCACCCAGGAAACCGAGCAGCTGGGATGGGGGAGGCGATAAGATGCACCACACCTGTAGAGTGTGCACACGCAAAGCACCTGGTCACCTGAGCTGCTTGGACCTGGGACGGGCACAAAAACCAGACCTAACCAAGTCTGTACCTTTGTGGAGTACCCGAGAACATGAACCTGAGCGGCTTAGACCTGGGAAATGCATGCAACCCAGGGCCCACTTTAGACAGTTCCCCTGCACAGCAACCTGGAGCCTGAGCAGTGTAGACTGGGAAAGCATGCGTACCATGAGCGGGGGCAAACTCAATGTGCCAAGACACTGTGAGCACTCACCACACACGCCAGTGATATTTGTTAGCAGTGTTCCTTCATCCCCACAGCATGACTGAACAAGTGAGCCTAAATAAGTGACCACCTTCGCCCCCTTGTGTCAGGCTGGAAATTAGACATTGAAGAGACCAGCAAACAGAAGAAGCTAAAATAAACGGAGGGAACTGCTTTGGAAGTGACAGGTGCAACAGATTAAAACTCTGTAGTTAGCACTGACTACATTGAAAGGGGCCTATAGATCTTGAGAAGTATAGCTGGAACAAGGAACTATGTGAAATTGAACTGACCCCACATTGCCCACAACAGCTCCAGAAAAATACCTAGATATATTTTTACTACTATCATTTTAAACTTTTTTCTTAATTTTTTTAGGTCCTCTTTTACTCCTTTAATTTTCATTTTTATAACATACTATTACCTTGCAAAAAAAGACCCCATTTTTAAAGGAAATTTCATATATGTTCTTTACAATTTTTGTGATTTTGTTTCTTTTTTTTTTTTTAAATATTGTATTTTTGAAAGTCTAACCTCTACTCTAGATTTTTAATCTTTGCTTTTTGGTGTTTTTAAATCAATTTTGTACCTTTAAGAATCAAATCTTCAGTACCCATTTTTACTTAGGAGTGTTATTACTGGCTTGATCGCCCCCTCCCGCTTTTGAATCTCCTTTTTCTCCCCTAGGTCACCTCTATCTCTTCCCTCCCCCTTCTCTTCTCTACACAACTCTGTGAATCTCTTTGGGTATTCTGGGATGTACAGAACACTTAGGGAGCTGATTACTGGCCAGATCTGTCTCTCTCCTTTTAGACACCCCCTCTTCTCCTCCTGGTCTCCTCCATCTCCTTCCTCCCTCATCTCTTCTCTATGTAACTCCGTGAATCTCTCTGGGTGTTCCAGGCTGTGGAGAGCACATAGGGATTTGATTACTGGCTAGATTACTCTCTCTCTTTTGATTCCCCCTCTTCTCCCCCTGGTCACCTCTATCTCCCTCATCCCTCTTCTCTTCTCCATGTAACTCAGTGAACCGTTCTGGGTGTCCCTCATTGTGGAGAATCCTTTATCCATTAACCTAGATGTTTTATCATCGGTGCTATGTGGATGGAGAATTCTTGAAGTTACTGTAAGAATAAGACTGAAGACCAGAGGCACAAGGCCTAAATCCAAAACTTGAGAACACCAGAGAACTCCTGACTACAGGGAATATTAATCAATAAGAGCTGATCAAAAAGCCTCCATACTGACACTGAAACCAAGCTCCACCCAAGAGCCAACAAGTTCCAGAGCAAGACATACCACCCAAGTTCTCCAGCAACACAGGAACATAGCCCTGAGCCTTAATATACAGGCTGCCCAAAGTCACACAAATCCCACAGACAACTCAAAACTCACTACTGGACACTATATTGCACTACAGAGAGAAGAAATCCAGCTCCACCCACCAGAACACCTATGCAAGCTTCCCTAACTAGGAAACCTTGGCAAGCCACTCATCCAACCCCACCCATAGGAAGGAACCTAGACAATAAAGAGGAACCACAAACTGCGAGAATACGGAAAGGCCACCCCAAACACAGCAGTCTAAACAAGATGAAAAGGCAGAGAAATACTCAGCAGGTAAAGGAACATGATAAATGTCCACCAAAACAAACAAAAGAGGAGGAGGTAGGGAGTTTACCTGAAAAAGAATTCAGAATAATGATATTAAAAATGATCCAAAATCTTGAAAACAAAGTGGAGTTGCAGATAAAAAGCCTGGAGACAAGGATTGAGAAAATGGAAGAAATGATTAACAAGCACTTAGAAGAAATAAAAAAGAGTCAGTTAGTAATGAATAATACAATAAATGATATCAAAAGCACTCTGAAGGGAACCAACAGAAGAATAACTGAGGCAGAAGATAGCATAAGTGCAATAGAGGATAGAATGGTGGAAATAAATGAAGCAGAGAGAAAAAAAGAAAAAAAATGAAAAGAAATGAGGACAACCTCAGAGACCTCTGGAACAATGTTAAACACCCCAACATTCGAATCATAGGAGTCCCAGAAGAAAAAGACAAATAGAAAGGCCATGAGAAAATACTTGGGGAGATAACAGTTGAAAACGTCCCTAAAGTGGGGAAGGGAATAGTCACTCAAGTTCAAGAAACCCAGAGAGCCCCAAACAGGGTAAACCCAAGGTGAAATACCCCAAAACATATATTAATCAAATTAACAAAGATCAAACACAAAGAACAAATATTAAAAATCAGCAAGGGAAAAACAACAAGTAACACAAGGGGATTCCCATAAGGATAACACCTGCTCTATCAGTAGGAACTCTTCAGGCCAGAAGGGAATGGCAGGACATACTTAGAGTAATGAAAGAGAAAAACCTACAACCTAGAATACTGTACCCAGCAAGGATCTCATTCAGATATGAAGGAGAATTCAAAAGCTTTACAAACAAGCAAAAGCTGAGAGGATTCAGCACCACCAAACCAGCCCTTTGACAAATGCTAAAGGATCTTCTTTAGACAGGAAACACAGAAAAGATGTCTAAACTTTAACACAAAACACCAAAGTAAAGGGCAACGGGATCATACTTATCAATAATTACCTTAAATGTAAATGGGTTGAATGCCCCAACTAAAAGACAAAGACTGGCTGAATGGATACAAAAACAAGACCCTTATATATGCTGTCTACAAAAAAATCCATCTCAAAACAAGGGACACATGCAGATTGAAAGTGAAGGGCTGGGAAAAGATATTTTATGCAAATGGAGACCAAAAGAAAGCTAGAGTAGTAATACTCATATAAGATAAAACAGGCTTTGAAATAAAGGCTGTGAAAAGAGACAAAGAAGGACACTACATAATGAGCAAAAGACCAATCCAAGAAGAAGATATAACAGTTATAAATATATATGCACCCAAAATAGGAACACCAGAATATGTAAGGCAAATGCTAACAAGTATGAAAGGGGAAATTAGCAATAGCACAATAATAGTGGTAGATTTTAATACCCCACTCACACCTATGGATAGATCAAATAAACAGAAAATTAGGAAGAAAATACAAACTTTAAATGATACAATGGATCAGTCAGGCCTAATTGATATCTATAGGACATTTCACCCAAAACAACGAATTTCACCTTTTTCTCAAGTGCACATGGAAGCTTCTCCAGGATAGATCACATCCTGGGCCATAAATCTAGCTTTGGTAAATTCAAAAAAATTGAATTCATTCCAACATGATCACAGTGCAGTGAGATTTGATGTCAACACAGGGAAAATAACTATTAAAAATTCCAACATATGGAAGCTAAACGCTTCTTAATAACCAAAAAATCACAGAAGAAATCAAAAGAGAAATCAAAATATGCATAGAAATGAATGAAAATGAAAACACAATAACCCCAAAACTATGGGGTAAAGGCAATAAAGGTAAAGTGTAAAGGCAGTGCTAAGGGGAAGGTTCATAACAATACAGGCTTACCTGAAGAAACAAGGAAAAAGTCAAGTAAATGACCTAACTCTACACCTAAAGAAACTAGAAAAGGAAGAAATGAAGAACCCCAGGGTTAGTAGAAGAAAAGAAATCATAAAAATTAGGGCAGAAATAAATGCAAAAGAAACTAAAGAGACCATAGCAAAAATCAACAAAGCTAAAAGCTTGTTCTTTGAAAAGATAAACAAAATTGATAAAACATTAGCCAGACTCATCAAGAAAGAAAGGGAGAAGAATCAAATCAACAAAAATAGAAATGAAAATGGAGAAATCACAACAGACAACACTGAAATACAAAGGATCATAAAACACTACTATCAGCAACTATATGCCAATAAAGTGGAAAACTTGGAAGAAATGGACAAATTTCTAGAAAAGCATAACTTTCTAAATTTAACCAGGAAGAAATAGAAGATCTTAACAGACCCATTACAAACAGAGAAATCGAAACTGTAATCAAAAATCTTCCACAAGCAAAAGCCCAGGATCAGACGGCTTCACAGCTGAATTCTACCAAAAATTTAGAGACGAGCTAACACCTATCTTACTCAAACTCTCCCAGAAAATTGCAGAGGAAGGTAAATTTCCAAACTCATTCTATGTGGCAACCATCACCCTAATACCAAAACCAGACAAAGATGCCACAAGAAAAGAAAACTACAGGCCAATATCACGGTTGAACATAGATGCAAAAATTCTTACAAAATTCTAGCAAACAGAATCCAACAATATATTAAAAAGATTATGCATTATGATCAAGTGGGAATTATCCCAGGGATGCAAGGATTCTTTAATATCTGCAAATCAATCAATGTGACACACCACATTAACAAATTGAAAGATAAAAATCATACGATTATCACAGTAGATAGACAGAAAGCCTTTGATAAAATTCAACATCTATTTATGATTAAAAAAAAACCCTCGAGAAAGCAGGAATAGAAGGAACATACCTCAACATAATAAAAGTTATATATGACAAACCGACAGCAAACATTATTCTCAATGTTGAAAAATTGAAAGCGTTTCCCCTAAAGTCAGGGACAAGGCAAGGGTACCCACTCTCACCACTACTATTTAACATAGTTTTTGAAGTTTTAGCCACAGAAATCAGAGCATAAAAAGAAGTAAAAGGAATCCAGATTGGAAAAGAAGAAGTAAAACTCTCACTGTTTGCAGATGACATGATCCTCTACATCAAAAACCCTAAAGACTCGACCAGAAAATTACTAGAGCTAATCAACGAATATAGTAATGTTGCAGGATATAAAATTAACACACAGAAATCCCTTGCATTCCTATACACTAACAAGGAGAAAACAGAAAGAGAGATTAAGGAAACAATCCCACTCACCATTTCAAAGAAAAGAATAAAATACTTAGGAATAAATCTACCTAAAGAAACAAAAAACCTATACATAGAAAACTATAAAGCACTGATGAAAGAAATCAAAGAGGACACAAATAGATGGAGAAATATACCATGTTAAAGGATTGGAAAAATCAATATGGTGAAAATGAGTATACTACCCAAAGCAATCTATAGATTCAATGCACTCCATATCAAGCTACCAATGGTATTTTTCACAGAACTAGAACAAATAATTTCACAATTTGTGTGGAAATACAGAAAATCTCGAATAGCCAAAGCCATCTTGAGAAAGAAGAATGTAACTGGAGGAATCAACCTGCCTGACTTCAGGTTCTACTACAAAGCCACAGTCATCAAGACAGTATGGTACTGGCACAAAGACAGAAATATAGATCAGTGGAACAAAATAGAAAGCCCAGAGATAAATCCACGAGCCTATGGACACCTTATATTCGACAAAGGAGGCAAGAATATGCAATGTAAAAAAGACAATCTCTTTAACAAGTGGTGCTGGGAAAACTGGTCAACCACTTGTAAAAGAATGAAACTAGAACCCTTTCTAACACCATACACACACACAAAAAAAAAACTCAAAATGGATTAAAGATCTAAATATAAGACCAGAAATTATAAAACTCCTAGAGGAAAACATAGGCAAAACACTCTCTGACATAAATTACAGCAGGATCCTCTATGACCCACCTCCCAGAGTAATGGAAACTAGGGGCAAAAGTAAACAAATGGGACCTTATCAAACTTAAAAGCTTTTGCACAATGAAGGAAACTATAAGCAAAGTGAACAGACAGCTTTCAGAATGGGAGAAAATAATAGCAAATGAAGCAACTAAGAATTAATCTCAAAAATATACAAGCAACTCCTGCAGCTCAATTCCAGAAAACTAAAAGAACTTATCAAAAAGTGGGCCAAAGAACTAAGCAGATATTTCTCCAAAGAAGACATACAGATGGCTAACAAACACATGAAAAGATGCTCAACATCACTCATTACCAGAGAAATGCAAATCAAAACCACAATGAGGTAACATCTCACGGTGGTCAGAATTGCTGTTATCCAAAAGTCTATAAACAATAAATGCTGGAGACAGTGTGGAGAAAAGGGAATCCTCTTACACTGTTGGTGGGAATGCAATCTAGTACAGCCACTATGGAGAACAGTGTGGAGATTACTTAAAAAACTGGAACTAAAACTGCCATATGACCCAGCAATCCCATTGCTAGGCATACACACCGAGGAAACCAGAACTGATAGAGACACGTGTATCCCAATATTCATCACAACACTGTTTATAATAGCCAGGGCATGGAATCAACTTACATGTCCATCAGCAGACGAATGAATAAGTAATCTGTGGTACATATACACAATGGAATATTACTCAGCCTTTAGAAAGAATTCATTTGAATCAGTTCTAATGAGTTGATGAAACTGCAGCCGATTATAGAGAGTGAAGTAAGCCAGAAAGAAAAACACCAATACAGTACACTAACACAAATATATGGAATTTAGAAAGATGGTGATGATAACCCTATATGTGAGACAGCAAAAGAGACAGAGATGTATATATATCAGTCTTTTGAATTCTGTGGGAGAAGGCGAGGGTGGGATGATCTAAGAGAATAACATTGAAACATGTATATTATCATATATGAAACAGATCACCAGTCCAGGTTTGATCCATGAGACATGGTGCTAAGGGCTGGTGCACAGGGATGACCCTGAGAAATGGGATAGGGAGGGGGTGGAGGGGGTTCAGGATGGGGGACATATGTACACCCATGGCTGATTCATGTAAATGTATGGCAAAAAACACTACAATATTGTAAAGTAATTAGTCTCTAATTAAAATAAATTTTTTAGAAAAGCTAAATTTGAAAACAATGGTTACCTCTAGAGACCCATGGGGTTCTTTATATTTGCAAGTTCCAGATATGATGTTGGAGATGGCAGAGTGGGTGCAGAAATCAAGACATTATCTGAGGTTGCATTTTCCTGAGTCTCGGTGTCTTTTTGCTTCTAGTGTCACCTTTGATTTGTCTTTGGAGGATCTAATAGAAGGGCTCGAAGACACCAGCTGGGTGTTAGTTGAAGGATGAGAGGGAAGTGCTAGTGGGAGAGTGAAATCCCAGCTCCCTAGCCTTGGGTTGGGGCATGTTTGAGGCACAACTTATGTCCCAGGTTCCCTGTGAAAACAGGCTGTAGCTTCCCTCTCCACGACTTACATGAAATCAAACCCAGACAGGTTTCATCCTTTGTCATATCCTGCTTCCCCTGAGACTTCACTGGTTTCTCTGGGAGAATATTTTTTAAAAATTGTGGCCACACTAGGTCTTCATTTTTGCTCAGGACTTCTCTATTTGCAGGGATGAGGGGCCACTCAGTAATTGCAGTGCATTGGCTTTTCAATCCTGTGCTTCTCTTGATGCAGATCACAGGCTCTAGGGCACTCAGGCTCAGTAGTTATGGCCCACCGGCTAGTCGGCCTGGGGCATTTGCAATCTTCTCTCTTTTATTTGTTTATTTATTTATTTGCATTTTGATTACATTTATATTGTAGTGGTTTTTGTCATACATTGACATGAATCAGCCATGGATTTACATGTATTCCCCATCCCGATCCCCCCTCCCACCTCCCTCTCCACCCAATCCCTCTGGGTCTTCCCAGTGCACCAGCCTAAGCACTTGTCTCATGCATCTAGCCTGGGCTGGTGATAAAAAAATATACATGTTTCGATGTTGTTCTCTCGAAACTTCCTACCCTTGCCTTCTCCCACAGAGTCCAAGTGTCTGTTCTGTACATCTGTGGCTCTTTTTCTGTTTTGCATATAGGGTTATCGTTATCATCTTTCTAAATTCCATATATCTGCGTTAGTATACTGTATTGGTCTTTATCTTGCTGGCTTACTTCACTCTGTATAATGGGCTCCAGTTTCATCCATCTCATTAGAACTGATTCAAATGAATTCTTTTTAATGACTGAGTAATATTCCATGGTATATATGTACCACAGCTTCCTTATCCATTCGTCTGCTGGTGGACATCTAGGTTGTTTCCATGTCCTTGCTATTATAAACAGTGCTGTGCATTGGGGTGCACGTGTCTCTTTCAGATCTGGTTTTCTCGGTGTGTATGCCCAGAAGTGGGATTGCTGGGCCATATGGCAGTTCTATTTCCAGTTTTTAAAGACATCTCCACACTGTTCTCCATAGCGGCTGTACTAGTTTGCATTCCCACCAACAGTGTAAGAGGGTTCCCTTTTCTCCACACCCTCTCCAGCATTTATTGCTTGTAGACTTTTGGATAGCAGCCATCCTGACTGGCGTGTAATGGTACCTCATTGTGGTTTTGATTTGCATTTCTCTGTTGAGCATCTTTCATGTATTTGTTAGCCATCTGTGTGTCTTCTTTGGAGAAATGTCTGTTTAGTTCTTTGGCCCATTTTTTGATTAGGTCATTTATTTTTCTGGAATTGAGCTGCAGGAGTTGCTGGTATATTTTTGAGATTAATCCTTTGTCTGTTGCCTCGTTTGCTATTACTTTCTCCCAATCTGAAGGCTGTCTTTTCACCTTGCTTATAGTTTCCTTCGCTGTGCAAAAGCTTTTCAGTTTCATTAGGTCCCATTTGTTTATTTTTGCTTTTATTTCCAATATTCTGGGAGGTGGGTCATAGAGGATCCTGCTGTGATGTACATCGGAGAGTGTTTAGCCTATGTTCTCCTCTAGGAGTTTTATAGTTTCTGGTCTTACATATAGATCTTTAATCCATTTTGAGTTTATTTTTGTGTATGGTGTTAGAAAGTGTTCTAGATTCATTCTTTTCACATGGTTGACCAGCTTTCCCAGCACCATTTGTTAAAGAAGTTGTCCTTTTTCATTGTATATCCTTGCCTTCTTTGTCAAAGATTAGGTGTCCATAGGTGCATGGATTTATCTCTGGGCTTTCAATTCTATTTCATTGATCTATATTTCTGTCTTTGTGCCAGTACCATACTGTCTTTATGACTCTGGCTTTGTAGTATAGTCTGAAGTCAAGCAGGTTGATTCCTCCAGTTCCATTCTTCTTTCTCAAGATTACTTTGACTATTTGAGGTATTTTTTGTATTTCCGTATGCATTGTGGAATTATTTATTCGAGTTCTGTGAAAAATACCGTTGGTAGCTTGATAGGGAGTGCATTGAATCTATAGATTGCTTTGAGTGGTATAGTCATTTTGACAATATTGATTCTTCCAATCCATGAACACAATATATTTCTCCATCTATTTGTGTCCTCTTTGATTTCTTTCATCAGTGTTTTATAGTTTTCTATGTATAGGTCTTTGTTTCTTTAGGTAGATATACTCCTGAGTATTTTATTCTTTTTGTTGCAATGGTGAATGGTATTGTTTCCTTAGTTTCTCTTTCTGTTTTCTCCTTGTTAGTGGATAGGAATGCAAGGGATTTCTCTGTGTTAATTTTATATCCTGCAACTTTACTATATTTGTTGATTAGCTCTAGTAATTTTCTGGTCGAGTCTTTAGGGTTTTTGATGTAGAGGATCATGTCATCTGCAAACAGTGAGAGTTTTACTTCTTCTTTTCCTATCTGGATTCCTTTTACGTCTTTTTCTGCTCTGATTGCTGTTGCCAACAGTTCCAAAACTATGTTGAATAGTAGTGGTGAGAGTGGGCACCCTTTTTTGTTCCTGATTTTAGGGGAAATGTTTTCAATTTTTCACCATTGAGGGTAATGTTTGCTGTGGGTTTGTCATATATAGCTTTTATTATGTTGGGGTGTGTTCCTTCTATTCCTGCTTTCTGGAGAGTTAATCATAAATGGATGTTGAATTTTGTCAAAGGCTTTTTCTGCATCTATTGAGATAATCATATGGTTTTTATCTTTCATTATGTTAATGTGGTGTATTACTTTGATTGATTTGAGGATATTAAAGAGTCCTTGCATTCTTTGGATAAATTCCACTTGGTCATGATATATAAATTTTATATTATGTTGTTGGTTTCTGTTTGCTAGAATTTTGTTAAGGATTTTTGCATCTATGTTCATCAGTGATCTTGGCCTGTAGTTTTCTTTTTTTGTGGCATCTTTGTCTGGTTTTGGAATTAGGGTGATGTTAGCCTCATAGATTGAGCTTGGAAGTTTACCTTCTGCAATTTTCTGGAAGAGTTTGAGTAAGATATGTGCTAGCTCCTCTCTAAATTTTTGGTAGAATTCAGCTGTGAAGCCATCTGGTCCTGGGCTTTTGTTTGCTGGAAGATTTTTGATTATAGTTTCCATTTCCTTGTTTGTGATTTGTCTGTTAAGATCTGTTTCTTTCTGGTTCAGTGTTGGAAAGTTATACTTTTCTAAGAATTTGTCCATTTCTTCCAAGTTGTCCATTTTATTGGCATGTAGTTGCTGGTAGTAGTCTCTTATGATCCTTTTTATTTCAGGGTTGTCTGTTGTGATCTCTCCTTTTTCATTTCTAGTTTTGTTAATTTGGTTCTTCTCCCTTTGTTTCTTAATGAATCTTGCTAATGGCTTTTCCATTTTGTTTATTTTTTTCAAAAAAAACCAGCTTTTAGCTTTGTTGATTTTTTTTTTTTTTTTAATATTATTTTATTAGTTGGAGGCCAATCACTTTACAACATTTCAGTGGGTTTTGTCATACATTGACATGAATCAGCCATATAGTTACATGTATTCCCCATCCCGATCCCCCCTCCCACCTCCCTCCCCACCCGACTCCTCAGGGTCCTCCCAGTGCACCAGGCCCGAGCACCTGACTCATGTATCCCACCTGGGCTGGTGGTCCGTTTCACCATAGATAATATACATGCTGTTCTTTCAAAACATCCCACCCTCACGTTCTCCCCCAGAGTTCAAAAGTCTGTTCTGTATTTCTGTGTCTCTTTTTCTGTTTTGCATATAGGGTTATCGCCACCATCTATCTAAATTCCGTATATATGTGTTAGTATACTGTAATGTTCTTTATCTTTCTGACTTACTTCACTCTGTATAATGGGCTCCAGTTTCATCCATCTCATTAGAACTGATTCAAATGAATTCTTTTTAACGGCTGAGTAATATTCCATGGTGTATATGTACCACAGCTTCCTTATCCATTCATCTGCTGATGGGCATCTAGGTTGCTTCCATGTCCTGGCTATTATAAACAGTGCTGCGATGAACATTGGGGTGCACGTGTCTCTTTCAGATCTGGATTCCTCAGTGTGTATGCCCAGAAGTGGTATTGCTGGGTCATATGGCAGTTCTATTTCCAGTTTTTTAAGAAATCTCCACACTGTTTTCCATAGTGGCTGTACTAGTTTGCATTCCCACCAACAGTGTAAGAGGGTTCCCTTTTCTCCACACCCTCTCCAGCATTTATTGCTTGTAGACTTTTGGATAGCAGCCATCCTGACTGGCGTGTAATGGTACCTCATTGTGGTTTTGATTTGCATTTCTCTGATGATGAGTGATGTTGAGCATCTTTTCATGTGTTTGTTAGCCATCTGTATGTCTTCTTTGGAGAAATGTCTGTTTAGTTCTTTGGCCCATTTTTTGATTGGGTCGTTTATTTTTCTGGAATTGAGCTTCAGGAGTTGCTTGTATATTTTTGAGATTAATCCTTTGTCTGTTTCCTCATTTGTTATTATTTTCTCCCAATCTGAGGGCTGTCTTTTCACCTTACTTATAGTTTCCTTTGTTGTGCAAAAGCTTTTAATTTTCATTAAGTCCCATTTGTTTATTTTTGCTTTTATTTCCAATATTCTGGGAGGTGGGTCATAGAAGATCTTGCTGTGATTTATGTCGGAGAGTGTTTTGCCTATGTTCTCCTCTAGGAGTTTTATAGTTTCTGGTCTTACATTTAGATCTTTAATCCATTTTGAGTTTATTTTTGTGTGTGGTGTTAGGAAGTGTTCTAGTTTCATTCTTTTACAAGTGGTTAACCAGTTTTCCCAGCACCACTTGTTAAAGAGATTGTCTTTTTTCCATTGTATATCCTTGCCTCCTTTGTCAAAGCTTTGTTGATTTTTGCTATGGTCTCTTTAGTTTCTTTTGCACTTATTTCTGCCCTAATTTTAAAGATTTCTTTCCTTCTACTAACCCTGGGGTTCTTCATTTCTTCGTTCTCTAGTTGCATTAGGTGTAGAGTTAGGTTATTTATTTGACTTTTTTCTTGTTTCTTGAGGTAAACCTGTAATGCTATGAATCTTCCCCTTAGCACTGCTTTTACAGTTTCCCATAGGTTTTGGGTTGTTGTGTTTTCATTTTCATTCGTTTCTATGCATATTTTGATTTCTTTTTTGATTTCTTCTATGATTTGTTGGTTATTCAGAAGCGTGTTATTTAGCCTCCATGTGCTTAAATTTTTAATATTTTTTTTTTCCTGTAATTGAGATCTAATCTTACTGCACTGTGGTCCGAAAAGATGACTGGTATGATTTCAATTTTTTTGAAATTACCAAGGCTAGATTTAGGGCCCAGGATGTGATCTATCCTGAAGAAGGTTTCATGTGCATTTGAGAAAAAGGTGAAATTGATTGTTTTGGGGTGAAATGTCCTATAGATATCAATTAGGTCTAGCTGGTCCATTGTGTCATTTAAAGTTTGTGTTTCCTTGTTAATTTTCTGTTTAGTTTATCTATCCATAGTTGTAGGTGGGGTATTAGAGTCTCCCACTATTATTGTGTTGCTATTAATTTCCTCTTTCATACTCATTAGCATATGCCTTACATGCCTCTGTGCTCCTATGTTGGGTATATATATATATTTATAATAGTTATATCTTCTTCTTGGATTGATCCTTTGATCATTATGTAGTGTCCTTCTTTGTCTCTCTTCACAGCATTTATTTGAAAGTCTATTTATCTGATATGAGTATCAGATAACTCCTGCTTTCTTTTGTTCTCTGTGTGAAATATCTTTTTCCAGCCTTTCACTTTTAGTCTGTTCGTGTCCCTTGTTTTGAAGTGGGTCTCTTGTAGACAGCATATATAGGGGTCTTGTTTTTGTATCCATTCAGCCAGTCTTTGTCTTTTGGTTGGGGCATTCAACCCATTTACATTTAAGGTAATTATTGATAGATATGGTCCTGTTGCCATTTACTTTGTTGTTTTGGGTTCACGTTTATACAACCTTTCTGTGTTTCCTGTCTAGAGAAGATCCCTTAGCATTTGTTGAAGAGCTGGTTTGGTGGTGCTGAATCCTCTCAGCTTTTGCTTGTCTGTAAAGCTTTTGAATTCTCCTTCATATCTGAATGAGATCCTTGCTGGGTACAGTATTCTAGGTTGTAGGTTAATCTCTTTCATTACTTTTAGTATGCCCTGCCATGGCCTGTCCCTTCTGGTCTGAAGAGTTTCTATTGATAGATCAGCTGTTATCCTTATGGGAGTCCCTTTGTGTGTTATTTGTTGTTTCTCCCTTGTTGCTTTTAATATTTGTTCTTTGTGTTTGATCTTTGTTAATTTGATTAATATGTGTCTTGAGGTGTTTCGCCTTAGGTTTATCCTATTTGGGACTTTCTGGGTTTCTTGGACCTGTGTGACTATTTCCTTCCCCATTTTAGGGAAGTTTTCAGCTATTATCTCCTCGAGTGTTTTCTCATGGCCTTTCTTTTTGTCTTCTTCTTCTGGGACTCCTATGATTCGAATGTTGGGGCGTTTAACATTGTCCCAGAAGTCCCTGAAGTTGTCCTCATTTCTTTTGATCCTTTTTTCTTTTTTCCTCTCTGCTTCATTTATTTACACCTATTTATCTTCTACCTCACTTATCCTATCTTCTGTCTCCGTTATTCTACTCTTGCTTCCCTCCAGAGTGTTTTTGATCTTATTTATTGCATTATTCATTTTGAATTGACTCTTTTTTATTTCTTCTAGGTCCTTATTAAACATTTCTTGCATCTTTTCAATCCTTGTCTCCAGGCTATTTATCTGTAACTCCATTTTGTTTTCAAGATTTTGGATCATTTTTATTATCATTATTCTAAATTGTTTTTCATTGTTCTAAATTCTTATTCTATCTCCTCCTCTTTTGTTTGATGTGGTGGGCATTTTTCATGTTGTTTTACCTGTTTGGTATTCCTCTGCCTTTTCATCTTGTTTAGATTACTGTGTCTGTAATGGGCTTTCTGTATTCTGTTGTTTCTTTTTATTGTGGAAATTTCACCTAGTGGGTGGGGTTGGATAATTTGCTTGTCAAGGTTTCCTGGTTAGGGAAGCTTGCATCGGTGTCTGGTGCATGGAACTGGATTTCTTCTCTCTGGAGTGCAATGGAGTGTCCAGCAGTGAGCTTTGAGATGTGTCTATGTGTTAGGTGTGACTTTGGGCAGCCTGTATGTTGACTCTCAGGGCTATGTTCCTGTGTTGCTGGAGAATTTGTGCGGTATGTCTTGCTCTGGAACTTATTGGCTCTTTGGTGGTGGTTGGTTTCAGTGTAGTTATGGAGGCTATTGGATGATCTCTTATTACTTAATGTTCCCTGTAGTCAGGAGTTTTCTGGTGTTCTCAGGTTTTGGGGTTAAGTCTCCTGCCTCTGGATTTCAGTTTTATTCTTCCAGTAGTCTCAAGACTTCTCCAACTATACTGCACTGAGAATAAAACTTCTAGGTTAATGGTGAAAAGATTCTCCACTGTGAGGGACACCCAGAGAGGTTCACAGAGTTACATGAAGAAGAGGAGAGGGAGGAGGGAGATAGAGATGAGCAGGAGAAAAAGGGGGACTCAAGAGGAGAGAGACAGATCTACGCAGTTGTTTGTTCCCAAAGTGTTCTCCATAGCCTAGCCACCCACAGAGATTCACATAATTGGATTGGGAAGAGAAGGGGGAGGGAGGAAGTAGAGGTGCTCTGAGGTAGAAAATGGAGAGTCAAAAGTGGGAGAGAGTAATCTACACACTCCTGAGTAAAAATGGGTACTGAATATTGGATTCTTAAATGTCCAAATTTGATATCAAATACTGAAAAACAAACATTAGAAATCTAAAGTGGAGGTTAGACTCTTAAAGATACAGTATTAAATACAAAAACACAAAAAATTTTAGAAATATATATGAAGTTTGGTTTAAAAATAGGGCTTCTCCTTTTTTTCCCCCCAAGGTTATAGTGAAATGAAAATGAAAGTTAAGGAGTAATAGAGGACTTTAAAAGAAAATAAGAGAAAAAAAATACAAGAAAAAAAATTTTCCTAATTAAAACAATATTAAAAATATATGAAAATGAAAATGAAAGTTAAGGAGTAATGGAGGAGTAATAGGGAATTTTAAAAGAAAATAAAAAAAGAGAAAAGGAGAAAAAAAATTTTTAATTAAAAAAATAAAAAATAAAAATATATCTAGGAATTTCTCTGGAGCTGTTGTGGTCAGTGTGGGTTTGGTTCAGTTTCAGATAACTCCTCGTTCCAGCTTACACTTCTCGATATCTATAGGCCCCTTCTGGTGTAATCTGTATTACCTACAGGGATTTTAATCTGTTGCACCCGTCACTTCTGCAGCAGTTCCCTTTGTTTGTTTGGCTTCTGTTTGCAGGTCTCTTCAGTGTCTAATTTCCACCCTGACACAGGCGGGAAAAGGTGGTCTCTTGTTTAGGTTTGCTTGTTCAGTTGTGCTGCAGGGAGGGTGGGCGCTGCAGACAGATATCGCTGGCGTGTGTGGGTAGCACTCGCGGTGTTCCGGCCGCACTGGGTTTGCCCCCGCTCACAGGTGTGTGCTTTCTCCATCTACACTGCTCAGGCCCCCGGCTGCTTTATATGGAATGGGCCCTGCGTTGCGTGCGGTTCCAGTTTTCGGGTATTCCACAAAAGCGCGGACTAGCTTGGGCCTGAGTTTTGTGCTTTCCCCGCTGGAGAAGCTCAGGCAGCCAGGAGCTTGATGGGCGCACTCTTCCTGGGTGCGGTGCACCTTATCCCCTCTGTGGTCCCAGTCTCAGTTTCCGTGCGTGCCAGTCGGGTGCGTGTGCCTTGTGTCTGTTCTTGGGAGCTGGCCTCTAGCCGCGACCCTCCCGGCCAGAATCTCAGGAAATCTTTGGTTGGAAACTGGAGGCCTGTTTGCAGTTTGGTAGGGGGTGCCATCTCTGGGGCCGTTTTCCCCTTTCCCCTCCCCCCTGCCTCCTGCCTCTGGTGGGGGATGGGCCGCTCCACCGCAGGCTAGCTCTTCTCTGGAATTGCTCAGTCCCTTTGTTCTGTGAACAGCTGGCAGTGTGTTCAGGCCGGTTAATTTTCTTTCTCATTCTTGCTATCCCACAGTTTAAGTTGCTATCTCACGTTAGCTCCCTCTGATTGCCCTTAGGTCATTTGGGCCACGTCCTTACCCTAAGCAATACCACCCTCACTTGCTGGTGGCAGATGCGGGCGTCTGGGGTACTTTTCTGCTGGGAGTTGCTTTTAGGCATGTAATCATGGGTTTTATTTATTTTTCCTCCCAGTTAGGTTGCCCTCGAGATTTGACAACTTCCCCCAGACCCACCATTGAGAGGGTTTCCTGGTGTTTGGAAACTTCTTCTATTATGACTCCCTTCCCGGGATGGGTCTCTGTCCCTAGCTCTTTTGTCTATCTTTTTGTCTTTTATATTTTGTCCTACCTCCTTTTGAAGATGATGGGCTGCTTTTCTGGGCACCTGATGCCTTCTGCTAGTGGTCAGAGTTGTTTTGTGAAGGTTGCTCAGCGTTCAAATGTTCTTTTGATGAATTTGTAGGGGAGAAAGTGGTCTCCCCGTCCTATTCCTCCACCATCTTGGTTCCTCTGCAGTCTTCTCAAACCAGCTCTCAAATGCATATCTTAAGCACTGGATCTTAAAGGAAAACCCTCTGGAAAGAATTTGAAATAAATCACTTTTACGTGAAACTTGGCACTGTGGCCTATTTATGAAGGGACTGATATAGGATTGTCCGCTAATTCAGGCAACCTCTTGAGACCAGGACTGATTTAGGTTCCCCTCCCAAGTGTTTCTACAGCATCTTGAAGCTGTCCATGCCATGTGGCTTTGTACTTGCTTTGTAATTTCTGAGGGCAGGGCTGTCACTTGACTCACTTGTAAGTGTACGTCAGTAAACCTTGTTTCAGTTTACCAGACTCTAATGTCAAAACAAGGCTAACACAAAGATCAGTTATTCTATTATGAGCCCTAGGTTACAGGTTCAACTACTGTAATCAAACTGTAAATAACATAACCTTAAATACAATACAATTTCAATTCTCTTTCATATAATGTTAGTGCAAGTCTCTCCACAGAGATGGGAACCCACTTCTTTCTTGTCATATCTTCCACCTATGATACATAGGTTTAATATGGCTACTCCAGCTCCTGTCATTACATCTGTATTCCAGCTAGTAGGACAGAAAATAATACTTCCATTTGAAAGTGAAATATCACCTCTACTCAAATTCCACTGGCTGAAGTATCTTCCATGGTCATGGCAAACCTAGGGGTGGTGGGTACACAGAAGAGCAGGGGAATGTGATCCTACTACAGAGCATTCATGATGAGTAACAAGGGCCAAGACCCTTCATTCATGTCCCTGTAATTCATTTTTCTTTGGTTCTCCCCATCCAGCTCTCAGCCTGTTTTGGCCTGCAGATACAGATATGGATGACGTTATAAGAGAGGATGTGGCCCAGGCTGTACAAATATGGAGAAAACAAGAAAGGGAAGAAAATAAGAAAGTATAAAAACTCAAAATCTATAGGAAAGCATGCATGCAATAATAATTTTGCATTTATACAATTTAGGTATTCCTGTGGTTTATGAATCAATTTATAAAATAAAAAATAAGAGAAATGTAGTGAGTGAGTGAGTGAAGTCGCGCAGTCGTGTCCGACTCTTTGCGACCCCATAGACTGTAGCCTACCAGTCTCCTCATCCATAGGATTCTCCAGGCAAGAATACTGGAGTGGATTGCCATTTCCTTCTCCAGGGGATCTTCCCGACTCAGGGATGGAACCTGGGTCTCCTGCATTGCAGGCAGACACTTTAATCTCTGAGCCACCAGGGAAACTCAAGAGAAATGTAAAATGTAAATATATTCACTAAGCCCAAAAAAACAATAAAGGTATACCATATTAATCACATAGTAGTATCAGGATTAAGTTTGGATGCACATTGCCAGAAACTAAAACAACCATAACTTTAGCAAGATAAACTTGATTTTTCTCTCTCACTGAAACCAAGCTGGAGGTGGGCCAGCCAGAGCTTGGGTGGCATCCATCTCCAAGGTTACATGATTGTCCAATACAACTGCAGGAGTTCCAGCTATCACAGCCAAAAATCCAGGCAGCAGATAGGAAGAAGGTGGGAAAGGAAAGAGTCTCATCTCTCAGCTAAATCAGCTCCTTAAAAGCAGTCTTCCAAGAAATCCCTTTTACAGGCCTGCTTGCATCTCAAAGTCACCAGTCATGACTAAGAGCACGGGTGGATAGGAAATGTAGTCCTGGGCTCATGGCTATATAACAAACTATTTTCAGTTTTGAAAGAAAAGCAGAGAATAGATCATTTTGTAGGTAGCCAGCAGTGTCTGCCTTAAAGAACAAACTTTTGTGAATGGATTAGGCTGAATGGCTGGGCACAGTGTGGGAGCAAGGAGGAAGGAGCAGCAATGAGAAACAGCTAGATGGATCTGAACTGTGCTCCAGAAAAAAGAGACAGACTGGTCAGTAGTTCAGTCTAAGGACTGAAATGAAGATTAGACATACCACTTGACCCAATTTGTTTTGAAAACTGCTTTTCCAACTCAGGTCCCAAATCTCTCTCAATTCTCAAGCTTCTAAATACCTTGTCTTTGTTATATCACATTCTGATCTGCCTGTCTCACCTTCCTTATTTCTGTCACATCAGTTCTCCATTCAATCACCAGCATTACAAGATCCAGTACGGAGGAGTTAGCAACACTTTCTAGAAGTGGGTAGAAACACAATGACTATTTCTACTTTAGTGTTTGTTTGTCCTTGTCAAGGTCTTTTGAAGGACTGAGATGGCTAGAATTGTGGAGATCTCACATTTCCTCTAAAATCCCAGTCAAGAATGTGACTTCCCTGGACCTGGAGGGGATGCATTCACTTTTGTATCCACAGGTCTTAACAGAACAGTAAGTCCCCTGTATATGAACAAGTTACATTTCAAAATGGTGTTCGAAAATCACAATTTCTTCATAAGTCCAGCAAAGTTACTTAGGAAGCCAGCTAAGACAATTGGCTATATATTACTGTAGCTTAATAGCTTTATGATACTTTTCACACTAGTAATACTTAAAAAACAAACACAAAACAATAAAACAAATATTTTAAATCTTGCATTACCTGGATAGGGCATGGCAACCCACTTCAGTATTCTTGACTGGAGAATCCCCATGCAAGAGGAGCCTGGCAGACAACAATCCATATGTTGCAAAAGTCAGATACAGCTGAGCAACTAGGGACAACTTTAAAAATAGAGTAGTAGTACCAACTACATCACCACTGCATTTATGCTTCCTTTCAGACAGCGTAGGCTTGAAATAAAAACACTGCAGTATTGAACTCCATGCTCTTCTGTACAATAAAGTACACAAAGCACACCCATTGTCTGGGATGTGCCCACGACAATGAGTGTCAGATCTGTGAACTAACTGATGGGATTGCACATGCAAATGCACTTTTACATGTTTGAAAGTTTTCAACTTGAAGGTTTGTATGTACAGACTTGCTACACAGGTTTTCAGTGAATGTATGTAGTGAATGAACAAGAGAGGAGAGTAAGGAGCTGCTGTTCTTTTCCTTTTTGCATATTTTATGGTTACTCTGACTAGGAATTCCACTGAGCATAATTGAGGCCCAGTGTATGGGAACAACACTGCAAGTGAGAGAGGACCAGGATCCCAGAAGGTGGGACAAGGGCCTTGGTTGGTTGAAAAGAGCCAGAAGTGCAAAAGAGAAGAAAACAATTTTTCACTGGTGTATGTGAACGACTCAGCAAATATCGTCCAAATATATTTGTAGTGATTGATCTGGGTTTTTATGCTTGATTTTTCCCTCATTTTGGATATTTTCTTGCTTCTTTGCACATCTGGAATTTTTTCTTTTTAAATTTATTTTTCTTAGCTAGAGGATAATTACTTTACAATACTGTGATGGAACTAGGACAAATGCTTTCACAATTTATATGGAAATTTTAAATTGGATGTTGGATGTGGTCATTTTTGCCTTTTGGATGCTGGATTTTTAAAAATTTTTATAATTTATTGCTGGCACTGTTTGCAAACATTGTTAATGTCTTGGAAACAGTTGTACTTTTTGAAGGATTGTTGCTCAGTTTTTTAAGCTGAGATGAGACCAGCTTTTGGGCCAGGTTTATTATTCCTTACTAGCAAGGCAATATTGTCTTCAAGGCCCTACTGGTGTCATGGGAATTATGAGTAATTTCCACTCTGGTGGGTGAGGAAGCAATTATACTTTGTTTAATTTGAGGCTCAAGGATTGTTCCCTATAATTCTGACCAGTATATCAACTCTCCACTGAAAACTGGAGGAGTATCACCTGTACACTGCCACAGATTTCTGTGTGTAGCTCTCTCCTGTGAACTCTAACTATCTATAGTCTCAAATCTCTCTTCTTGAGGAGACTGTTTCTCTCTGCCTAGATACCACTTCCACGTATGTGTTGGAAATTATTTCTAGAGTTGGGGCAATTGTAGAACTCACCTTGCTTGCTCCCCCCACCCCCACCATGCCCCGCCACCCTCAGGAATCCAATATCTGCTGCCAGAAGTTTGATGTAAAAAACTGCTCTTTCATTTCTCTTGTCTACTTTGGAGTTGTTTGAGACAGGAGGATAAATGTGTCCTTTGCTCCTCGATGTCAACCAAAATGGAGGTCCCTCTGCAATCAGAACTCACTGAATGCCTTGTGAATGCTAGGTACTGACTTCTGTGCCTGAGTGCAGACTGGATTGAGGAATATGTGTTGGGGCCTTAGGGAGCCCCAGTCTTGCTGGAGAAACATGCCAACTACAAACACATTTGTTATTCAAATAACAAATGAACAAATAACAAATAACAAGTGAACTGAAGTTCACTTCAGTTGCTCAGTCATGTTCAACGCTTTGGAATGCAGCATGACAGGCCTTCTTGCCCTTCACCAACTCCTGAAGGTACCTCAAACTTATGTCCATCAAGTCAGTGATGCCATCCAACCATCTCATCCTCTATTGTCCTCTTCTTCTGCCTTCAATCTTTCAAAGCAACAGGGTCTTTCTTAATAAGTCAGTTCTTCACATCAGTTGGCTAAAGTATTGGAGCTTCAGCTTCAGCATCAGTCCTTCCAATGAATATTCAGGATTGATTTCCCTCAGAATTGACTGGTTGGATCTCCTTGCTGCCCAAAGGACTTACAAGAGTGTTGTCCAACACCACAGTTCAAAACCATCAATTCTTCATTGCTCACCATTCTTTATGGGCCAACTATCACATCCTTACATGACAACTGGAAAAATCATAGCTTTGATTATACTGAACTTTTTCAGCAAAGTAATTTCTCTGCTTTAAAAAATGCTGTCTAGGTTTGTCATACTTTTCTTCAAAGGAGCAGGCATCTTTTAATTTCATGGCTGCAGTCATCATCTGCAGTGATTTTGAAGCCCCCCAAAATAAAGTCTGTCACTGTTTCCATTGTTTCGCCATCTATTTGCCATGAAGTGATGGGACCAAATGCCATGACCTTCATCTTCTGAATGTGGAGTTCAAGCTAGATGTTTCACTCTTCTCTTTCATATTCATCAAGAGGCTCATTAGTTCCTCCTCACTTTTCTGCCATGAGGGTGGTTTCATTTACATATCTGAGGTAATAAATATTTCTCCTGGCAATCTTGATTGCAGTTTGTGCTTCATCCAGTTGGGCATTTCTCATGATGTACTCTGAGAAAGTACATATAAGTTAAAAAATCAAGGTGACATTATACAGCCTTGACATATGCCTTTCCTGATTTAGAACCAGTCCATTGTTCCATGTTCAGTTCTAACTGCTGCTTCTTGACCTAAATACAGATTTTTCAGAAGGCAGGTAAGATGGTATGGTATTCCCATCTCTGTAACAGTTTCCCATAGTTTGTTATGATCCACACAGTCAAAGGCTTTTGCATGGTCAATAAAGCAGAAGTAGGTGTTTTTTTGGAATCCTCTTGCTTTTTCTATGATCCAGTTTCTATGATTTTTTTTTCTATGATGTTGGCAATTTGATCTCTGGTTCCTCTACCATTTCTAAATCCAGCTTGAACATATGAAATTTCACAGTTCATGTACTGTTGAAGACTTGCTTGGAGAAATTACTTTGGTAGCATGTGAGATGAGTGCAACTGTGTGGTAGTTGAACATTCTTTGAAATTGCCTTTTTTTGGGATTGCAATGAAAACTACCTTTCCAGTCCTGTGGCCACTGCTGAGTTTTACACATTTGCTTGTATATTGACTGCAGCACTTTAACAGCATCATCTTCAAGGATTTGAAATAGCTGAACTGCTATTCCATCACCTCCACTAGCTTTGCTTGTAGTTATGCTTCTGAAGGCCAACTTGACTTCCATTTCAGGATGTCTAGCTCTAGGTGAGTGATCACACCATCATGGTTATCTTGATCATTAATATCTTTTTTGTACAGTTCTTCTATATATTCCTTTAACCTCTTCTTATTATCTTTTGCTTCTGACAGGTTCATATCATTTTTGTCCTTTATTGTGCCCATCTTTGCATGAAATGTTCCCTCCCTATCCCTAATTTTCTTAAGGAGATATCTGGTCTTTCCCATTCTGTTGTTTTCTTCTATTTCTTTGCACTGATCACTTAGGAAGGTTTTTTTCTTTCTTTTTTTTTTTAATCTCTCCTTGCTATTCTTTGGAACTCTGCGTTCAGATGGGTATGTCTTTCTTTTCTCCTTTGCTTTTGCTTCTCTTCTTTTCTAAATTATTTGTAAGGCCTCCTCAGACAACAATTTTGCCTTTTTGCATTTCTCTTTCTTGGGGATGATCTTGATGTGGTATGTAGAGATCAAAAAATGAAGATTATTGCATCCAGTTCCATTACATCATGGCAAATAACTGCAGAAACACTGAAAACAATGAGAGTCTTTACTTTCCTGGGCTACAAAATCAGTGCAGACAGTGACTGCAGCAGTGGAAAAAAAGACGCTTCCTTCTTGGAAGAAAAGCTATGGAAAACCTACACAACATACTAAAAAGCAGAGACATTACTTTACCAGCAAAAGTCTGTATAGTCAAAGCTATGGTTTTGCCAGAAGTCATGATTTGATGTGAGGCTTGGACCATAAAGAAAGCTGAGCACCAAAGAATTGATGTTTTTGAACTCTGCTGTTGGACAAGACTCTTGAGAGTCCCTTGGACTGCAAGGAGATCCAACCAGTCCATCATAAAGAAAATCAGTCTTGAATATTCATTGGAAGGACTGATGCTGAAGCTGAACCTCCAATATTTTGGCCACCTGATGGGAAGAACTGACTCATTAGAAAAGACACCAATGTTGGGAAAAATAAAAGGTAGGAGGCAAAGGGGAAGACTGAAGATGAAATTGTTGGGTGGTATCGCTGACTTGATGAACATGAGTTTGAGGAAGCTGTGGCAGTTGGTGACGGACAGGGAAGCCTGGTGTACTGCACCCTATGATATAGCAAAGAGTTGGACATGACTGAGAGACTGAACTGAACTGATGTACAGAGGGCAATCAGGGAGCAGGCAGAAGTCTTTGGGGAAGGAGGAGGGAACGATTCCTGAATAGCTGACAATGATGGGTCGGCAGGCCGGTTCAAGCTGGAGAAGATGTAGGGAAGAAATTCTATGCCAGGTGGAGAGAATGGTAAGAGAAAGACAGGGCAGCAATGCTGGGATTTCCCAGAGGACAAGATCCCTGTTCTATTAAACTTTATCAATGCTTAATTTTGTTAGATGAATGGAAACATGAGTTTTGCTTTGGAAGTGGTAGAGCAATATTCAATGGAAGAACTGATGCTGAAGATGAAACTCCAACAATTAGGCTATCTGATGTGAAGAGCCAGCTCATTGGAAGAGACCCTGATGCTGGGAAAGATTGTGGGCAGAAGGAGAGGGGTCAAAAGGATAAGATGGTGAGATTACATCACTGACTTAATGGACATGAGTTTGAGGAAACTCCACAAAATAGTGAAAGGCAGGGAAGCCTGTTTTGCTGCCGTACATATAATCACAAACAGTCAGACATGACTTAGTAACTGAAAAATACCAATGAGGACAGAGGGTCCAATAAAGCCTCCTGCCCTGGTGGGAGTGAAGAAAGATTTGGGTGGAAAGAGAGGCTTCCCATCCTCTGGTGCAGGTCCTTGAATCCAAGGCAAGGAGCACAAGATTTTGAATGTGTTACCGAACTTCATTTTCTGAAAAAACTAAAAAACTGTTTTCTGCAGGGGAGAGAGCTTTGACTGAGTTTTTTCTTTAGATTTTACTGATGGATGTGGAAGGGATATGGAGTGAGCTGATTCTGCGAAAACCAGGTGACCAGCTGCTGGAGAGTGAGGTATGTGGTAAACGTTCTGCACTAGGTGGAAAACGAATTCAGAGATAAAGTGTCCCATCTGGTGTGTACATGCCAACATATCCCTTTGTTGTAGCAGACCACTTCAGTGGTGTTTTGTGGCAAGCAGGAAATGCATGATGGGTGGTTTGCTCTTGTCAGTTTCTGTGGGTAGTTAGATGACTCAATGTCTGGTTGCTTCAGTGTATGGTTGGAATCATGCTTGAGAAAGAAAACTAGATGAGGTCCACACATATTTCATCATTAAACAGCAAGCATAGGAAGGTTTCTAAGGCAGCTGTAGGTAATTTAAACATGAGGGGACAAATAGGGAGAGTTTCATTTAACAGGCTGAGATTGGACTGTACAGGCTGCCACAGTTGTTGCTATGACAAGTAGCCATAACAGCTACTTGTTGCTATGCTGGAGATGTGGGAAACTGATGAGAGACCAAAAGCCTTACAACTCTCCTTGCAGTGTAATTATAGGCTAGAAGTAGTTGACAAGGAAAGGATAACAGGTAAGGCTGAGGAAGGGAGTAACCTGAGCCAGTAATCATTAGCTCTTGTTGGAGCCCAGAAAACAGAAGCATCGGCTCAGTCAGAGTTCTGTGTCATGGTTCAAAAATACATGTTGTTTGGCTTGAAGCAATATTTAGCCTTGGGGATGGCAGCCATAACCTCTAAACAGAAGATTTCCTTCTCCCTGTGGGAGAATAATTCATATTTGTTCCAGACTCAGAAAAACAGAAAGGTCTCTCAGGGCCACTTACTCTTTGCTGCCACACATGCAATCTAAATGGTGGAATTATCATCATGTTGCCCATTTTCCAGATGAGACAACTGAGGTTAAGGGACTTGATCAAGTTCACACAGCTAAGTATGTGAAATGTCAAGCACAAACCCAGGGTAACAGTCCTCAAATTGTGTGTTTTTGCTCCACACCCACTGGGAGTGGTGGGTGGTGATCTGGCATCAATGCTTAGGCAGAAGCAAGCAATATTCAGGCTTAAATTGAATAAAGTAAGGAAAACCACTAGAACATTCAGCTATGACCTAAATCACATCCCATATAATTATATAGTGGAGATGAAAAATACATTCAAGGGGTTAGTTCTGGTAGCCTGAAGAACTATGGATGGAGGTTTATAACATTGTACGGGAGATGGTCACCAAAACCATCCCCAGGAAAGAGAAATGCGAAAAGACGAAGTGGTTGTCTGAGGAGCCCTTAAAAACAGCTGAGAAAATAAGAGAAGTGAAAGGCAAAGGAGAAAGGTAAAGATATCTCAGTGGAATGCAGATTTCCAGAGAATAGCAAGGAGAGATAAGAAAGTTTTTGTAAGTGAACAGTGCAAGAATTAGAGGAAAATAATAGAATTGTAAAGAGTATAGATCGCTTCAGGAAAATTGGAGCTACCATAGGGACATTTTATGCAAATATGGGCACAAAAAAGGACGTAAAAGTCAAAGATCAAACAAAAGCAGATGAGATTAAGAAGAGGTAGCAAGAATGCACAGAATAACTACACAAAAATGGTCATAATGACCCAGATAGGGATGATGCTGGGTTCACTCATGTAAAGCCAGATATACTGGAGTATGAAGTCAAGTGGGCCTTAGGAAGCATCACTACAAACAAAGCTAGTGGAGGTGATGGAATTCCAACTGAGCTATTTAAAAATCCTAAAGAATGAGTTGTTTAAAAAAAAAAAAGGTGCTGCATTCAATATGTCAGCAAATTTGGAAAACTCAATAGTGGCCACAGTACTGGGAAAGGTTGGTTTTCATTCCAATCAAAGGAAAGACAATTCCAAAGAAAGGTCAACCTATCAAGCAATTGTGCTCATCTCACTTGCTAGCAAGGTAATGTTCAAAATCCTTCAAGCTAAGCTTCAACAGTACATGAACTGAGAACTTCCAGATGTACAATCTGGTTTGAGGAACCAGAGATCAAATTGCCAACATGCACTGGATCATAGAGAAAGCAAGGGAATTCCAGAAAAATATCTACATCTGCTTCACTGACTATGCTAAAGCCTTTCACTGTGTGAACCACAACAAACTGTGAAAAATTCTTAACGAATGGGAGTACCAGATCACCTTACCTGTCTCCTGAAAGTCTGTGTGTAGGTCAAAAAGTGGCAATTAGAATCAGAAATGGACCAACTGAAAAATTTAAAATTGGGAATGGAGCATGACAAGGTATACAGTGTCACTCTTGTTATTTAGCTTATATGTAGGATACATTATTGGATATTCTGGGCTGGATATATCCCAAGTTGGAATCAAGATTGCTGGGAGAGATATCAACATCCACAGATATGAAGTTGAAACCACCCTAATGGTAGAAAGCAAAGAACTAAAAAGCCTCTTGATGAGGAGAGGAGATGCAAAAACTGGCTTAAAACTCAACATTCAAAAAACAAAGATATGGCATCCAGTCCCACCACTTCATGGCATATGAAAAGCGAAAAGTGGAAACAGTGGCATATTTTATTTTCTTGGGCTCCAAAATCACTATGGACCTTGACTGCAGCCACAAAATTAAAAGACACTTTCTCCTTGGAAGGAAGAAAGGCTATGGAAAACATGGACACTGTATTAAAAAGCAGAGAATCACTTTTCTACAGAGATCTGTAGTGTCAAAACTATGGTTTTCCAATAGTCATGTACTGATGTGAGATCTGACCGTAAGAAAGGGTAAATGCCAAAGAACTGAACTTTTGAACTGTAGTGCTTGAGAAGATTCTTGAGAGTCCCTTATACAACAAGGGGATCAAGCCAGTCAATCTGAAAGGAAATCAACCTCTGACCCCTGCTGTCTCAACTGAGGTATCTACTGAGGGCCTCCAGGTGAAAAGAACTGATGCTTCCACTGCAAAAGTGCCTAACCATGGCAGCTCCAAGCAAAGAGTTTGTAGTCCCACTCCTGGAGGAAGCTCAGAAAGGCTGAAGGCTCTGTGTACCGTGGGACCCCTGATACATGCGTTGCATTCTCCTCAGCAGCATTGGAGGCCAAGGAAGGGGCATTCTGGGCCATGAAGGAGGAGGATGGCTCAGGCATCCACTGGGGCCATCACTTACCAAGTAGGACTGGAAAGGACAGAGCAGGCATATGTGGCAGAGAGCTGGTGACTGGGGTGTGGGAATAAGAAGGAACCAGCTCTGCATGAAGTACCTCTCCCAAACTCCCCTGGAGGAGAAGCCCAGTGATAAGTTCATCTGAGATGTGACAAGAGAGTCTATTTCATTACCCCTTAGGATTCCTCTGAATGAGGAGGTGGTGGAGTTTGTGGGTCATCACAAACTCTTCCATGGCGTAGACCATCTGCCAGTCGCTATCCTTGGGGCTGCCTCTCCCCAGCTTCAGTCATGTAGTTCTAGAGGAAATTGACAATCATGTGTGCTGCTGGGTCAGGGCCAAAGACCATGTAAAGCCAGGCTTGGTTGAATAACTTACTCTGGTTCCCCATCCCCACCAGTCAGTCCGTAGCCCTCATCACTCCTAGTATGTCCCCAATGCCCCAGTGCAGAGCACCTTGGGATGCCATTTGCATGGAATCCAGGGCAGTTTTGCCTAGAACCAAGCAACCCTCCATATGGCTCCATGAGTTTGCAGTTTTAGAATTCCTGAAATTCCCTCTCTTTCTCAGAATCCTCTTTAGACGATCCGCCAGCTCTGAACTCCCATAGGGAGCTGACATGAAGCCTCTACTCTGTGCCAGGGCTGAGCAGTCACTGTGCACCCTTTAGTCACCTAGCATCCAACATCCCCACAGAGGGGTCGGGTACCCCAACTCACAAAGGGGACACCTGGCCAGAGCAAGAGGAAGAAGCAGCCAAGAACT
Organism: Muntiacus reevesi; assembly: GCF_963930625.1. NCBI lineage: Eukaryota > Metazoa > Chordata > Mammalia > Artiodactyla > Cervidae > Muntiacus > Muntiacus reevesi. Next base: position 36,573,113 of record NC_089253.1, read on the forward strand.
AGGCTGTCCAAGTAATTTATCATCCAAACCAGGAAAACTTCGATAAGGGAAGGGAAACTGCTAATCCTTATGGTGGGACATCACACTGGGACTGTCCCCAGCCATTCTCCTTGTCACATGGCCTATTTCAGGAATTACTAGAGCTAACTTTCCATGTTCATGCATCTGAGGGTTCAGATTGAAGTGAAGCTCTTTGAGGACTGAGGACCTTAGTGTTCCCCTCTCCTTGTGACTCCCACCATGCCAGCATGGTGTGGCATCTCCACATTTATTTCAGGATGACCAATGTCCCAGGCGGACCCTTACTCTCACGTGGATGGTCCTATGGCAGACTGGCCCAGGCGCAGGGGCTCAGGGGCTCAGCAGCATCTGCAATGGTGTGACATGGCCTGCAGAGGGCACTCTTCTCCCAGCAGCAGCCCAGGGGTTCCTGCAAGTTCCTATTTGAGAACCAACCCTCAGGGTTCTCCCCTGACCTTGAGGATGTAGGCTTGAGCTGGCACTGGGTAGTTGATGCCGTTGATGGTAAAGATAATAGAGGACAGGATATTGACCACAAAACATGAAACATAGTGCTGTTAGAGAGAGAGGGAGAAAGGTAGGCCCTGGAGATCCTGCATGTCATCCCTCAGACATGACCCTTCACGTCAGAACCCTGTGGCGTGGCGCCGATGAGCTTCTGGATGTTATTGACCAGTCTTGTTGGGCCAAGGATCGGTGATGTCCCGGTGTCCACAAGAGCCTCGCAGCCGCCAGAACAAGCAATAACCTGTCTTTTCATGGAGATGCTGAGACAGTGGAAGAAAATGGGATCAAGGTCACTCTGCGTCTCCCCAGAGCTGCTCCCTTCCCGACTGTCTCCTAAACAGCCCTTTGTCTCTTGCCCTGACTCTCTTCATCTGCTCTCGACACGGCACCTCCCTTGACATCCTTGAATGCAGTACTTGGATACACCAGGTTCTTTTGTACCTTGACACAAGCTGGTCTTCTTTTCTAGACAACTGCCCTCCCCTTTGACTAGCAAGTATCTTCTCATCTTCCAGATTCCAGCTTAATTGTCATGGTTTCAGGGAAGTCTTTCCCTGGGTGTTTATCTGTCTCCTGTCTTGGTCACTTTCTGTAGACCCTTCCTCATGTCTAACATGTACCAAAGTAAAAATTCACTATGTGGGTGAGTCATTTTATGTACATATGCCTTCTTAGATGGGAGGGTGAGTTTTATTCTCATTGCCTCCCTAAAGTGCCTGGCACACAGTGGATGCACAATGCTTTTGTGCTGAATGAGTGAATGAAGACCGTGAAAATAATGAATGAGAAACATCAGAGAGTTGTATTTGGTGGGAAACAAATAATGGGTCAACTGAAGAGTGAAGATGGAGATTCACGGGGGCAGCAGATTCTCATAGTAGGGTGAGAGAGGGACTCCTCTGTGACAGGGTGTCTCCCATCACTGCTCCTACAACCAGCTCAGACCTTGAAACCCTGGCCAGGTAAAACATGACTAGCCCATGGAAACTCCAAAGGACAGGTCAGCTTTTGTCTGAGGGTATCACACAGAATCCTATCAGTTATTGCTTCTTGCCCTCAGGTCACTCCTGGATCCCACCTTTCTGATTCTCTCAGTTATAGCCCCTGCCCACTCTGTGCCCAGGGATGTGGGGTGTCTTTTTTATTAGTTACTTTCATGTCTTAAGACTGCAGCCAACTTCTCTCCACTGCTGGGTAGCTTCTCCTTAAGGAGGCCAGTTTTCCCAATTTGCTCAGGACTTTCCCTGTTTTTAAACTGACATTTATCTGTACTGAGAACTTCTTTGGTCCCAGGTAGCCCTGGAGAGTTGGTCATCATATCATAACTCTGTTCAGGCTGGTGGAATCCTCCCTGATCCTGTTCACCACACTGCAGAGTCCTGTGACCGTGCTCCCCGCCTCACGGGGCAGTGGGTGCAGCACTCTCCCAGCTGCACAGACCTCTCTGGACCCTGTGAGGACCCTGGTCTGAGCCCTGGTCAGGAGGCCTGGGGTGGTTATGAACCCATGGGTTGCTTGTGTGTCTATGTGCTTGTGTGTTTGTTTGTATGTGTCTCTGTGTGTGCTTCTGTGTCTCTGACTAGCTATGCATGTTTATATGTGTCTGCTTGTGTGTTTCCATGTGTCTGTGTGTGTGTCTGTGTCGTTGCGGTTGGTGTATATGTCTCTGTGACTATTTGTCTGAGAATGCATTTGTGAGTATCTGCCTGTGTCCATGTACAAATGTGGAGCATCCCTTGGGCTGACCCTCAGAGGGAGAGGCTTACCGGTCCATGTTTATATGCCAGTCACCCGCTTGGGTCAATGGTATCCAGTTGAGCGCTCCCTAGTAGTAGGCTTTGTCCACCACACCCCACCAAACATCACCACACTGACCTTCCCTCTGCATGTGTAGTGAGAAGAGAGGGGGAGATTCTTGGAGCATGGTAAAAACAGCACTGTCTGAGAGCTGTGCTTGTCTACCCATCAAGGCCCTAATACGGTCCCCATTTACAGATGCAGAAATTGAGGCTCAGAGCGATTGAGTACCAGACTGAGGTCGGTTGCTGGCTAATGAGTGGCACAGAGGAGGTTAGAAGGTGAATCACTTGGCTGGGCTCCACCCACTATGTCTTCTGAAGATGTCCTGGACCAACTGCTACCTGAGTACTCAGATTCCCTCAAAGGACAGGGTACTGAGGCGTTTTGGCTTTCCCCTTGTCCAGCCTGTCATTTTTCAGGAAAATCAAGGCCTGGGAGTGCTAACGATGTGGGTTCAGGTCACCCAGAGTTGGACATTTACTGTCCAAAGGGCCCCACACTCAGAAGGGCCCCCACCTCTGCTCTCCCTGTCTTGAAATGCCTAATACTTCTTGAATAAGGGTTCTCACACTTTCGTTTTGTGTCCCACACTTTTATTTTTTACTGGCTCCTGCAAGTTGGGTAGGTGGTGCTGGGCTCCCACTGAAATGCTAATGAGGAAGGAAAGATATCCACCATCCTTCTCCTTCCTTCCTTATCAAATTGATAAGCAAATCCTATTGCCTTTACCTCCAATTTGTTTCCTATTGCCTTCTATTAACCTTCCTCCTCACTCACCCCACTAAACCAAGTTACTTGTCTTGAGCCCAGGAGCAGGGTTGTGTTACAATAAAACTTTATTCATAAAAGCCAGCGGTGAAGCCAGGTAGAGCCCTGGGGCCATAGTTATCCTGGGCTAGATTATCTCTTAGGATACTTCTTTATCAAGTGTTCTATAATTTTCATGGAACTGAAAGCACCTTACAGCTAATTTGGAGAAAAGGATTGTCCATCTCAGACTTACTTGCTCAAGTAGAAGGCAAAGACAGGCTCAGAAATGGCACCTTGATTCTTCAGGTTGTCAAAGATGGGGATGCCTCCAGAGAAGTATATGTTGGGGTAGTTCAAGCCCAAGACACCATCAAATGGTACATGCGCAAACCCACATTCCGCCACACTTAGACCAAATGGCTGGTCAGTACTTACAAGGTCCCCAATCTGTGGGAGAGAAGAGTGTTCCCACTTACAGATACATGACCTGGGGCCAGGACTGGGCTGGGGTGCATTGCTATTAGATCCTCAGAGAAGAATTGAGGAGGCTGTGTCTTTGGTGGACCTCAGGCGGTTAGACCAAGCTAGGAGGAGAATTTGCGTTCCATTTGTGAGAGGCTGTGAATTTTAAAATATCTGCCCCTCTGAAAAACACCACCTGAGAGAGTCAGATTGCCCTCTTGGCTTCTGTACAGGTGTGGCAACCAAGTCAAGCCAGGACATATTGGTGCCCCCTTGTGGACAAAATGAGTGGAGAGCAAGATAGCCTTCTCTTTGGCATCACTGTGACCTAATGACAGGAATGGACTGCATTCTCTGTAATGTTCTGTGGATTCTGCATCTGTCCAGGAAGACAGAAGCTGAAGACATAATCTTGCTTGCAGAGTTCTATGAAATTACTGCCTGGGGAATTCACTTTTGGGGATATGTGTGTCTTTGTGTGAGTGTGTATGAGAGAGAAAGAGAGAGAGGGGAACTACTCAAGTACTTTGGGGGAGGCAGGGCATAAGTTTTGTTGGACTCTCAAAGGCCCCCTAGAGTGACAATTCATTTATCAGGCCCTCTGACCTCTCAGGACTCCAGTTTCCCAATCTGGTTACCTGAAGCCCTTGACTGCCCCCAGGGTCCCCAGTTCAGTTTTATCCTGTCCCAAACACCCCACAGCGACTGCAGTCCTGAGGAGCAGGCCCAGCTCCACCACTTACCACATGTGTGACCTCAGCAAGGCCCTTGCTGTCTGCACCTCAGTTTCCTCATATGTCTCATGAGTTAGTCAGATCACCTGCTGTGTGGGGGTTGTTGCAGGATTAAAACAATTATTACCTGAAAGTTTCTGGAACAGTCTGTAAATATAAAAGTGGGTGTTTTTTTTCTCCCCTTTTCTCGCTCCCAGCAAAATGAACCTTGAACTGCTCATGGGCAGAGAAGCTGCAAGTCCCCATCTCAAGCCACTCTCTGGGTTAGCTAATCTATGTGCTCATGTGTCACCACAGGCACTGCCTCCCCAGGGACAGGACCCTGTGGGAAAAATGGCTAAAATCTACGGGAGTTAGGCTAGGAAGGGTCCTGCCAGATGGCCCTGCATCTGTTTTGCAAGCAGTGGTCACCCCACAGCCAGTCCTGATTCAACTTTTATTTACGGGTTACCTGAACGGTGTCATAAGCAAGAACTTCCTTCATCAACCCAGGTCCATAGGTGATGCTGAAGGTCTTTTGGGTAGGCCAGTATGTGAAAGACTTGTAATGTCTGAACCTAATGTGTGTAACTGCAGACACAACAGATGAGTGTCATTAGTTGCCAAGAGTTGAAAATAGGGTGGCAGGGCAAGGGAAAGATATCCAGGAACCAGGTGTCTATACTCACAACAGGCTGAATTGGGGCAAAAGAGGGGGGGCACCCACAATTCAGATGAGCCTGTGTCAAAGATAACCTGGAATTCCTGAGAGGGTGTTCCAATGGTGATGTTACCCACATAGAGCATCTACAGGGAAAAGGAGGGAGTGGGTTAGTGCAGAACTGGCTATCCTCTATTCCCACACTTGATGCCTCCCTCTGGGTGTCACATATCTCTTGAGATCACTTTCGAACCACTGTGGAGCTCACAGCCTTTGATCACAGAGGTGCTTGCATTTGATATTTCTTTTCTATGCTACATGGTATGCAGGATATTAACTCTATGATTAGGAGTTGAAATGGTACCTCCTGCATTGGAAGCCCAGAGTCATAACCACTGGACCTCCAGTACCACTGGGCACCCAAGGAAGTCCTTTTCTTTCTTTTGAGAAGCTCTGTAGTCTCTTCAAGCCCAGTCTCATCACCCCCTTCTCCAGGAGGTCCTTCTTGATCAACCGCAGTCCCTCCCTCTAAACTCAACACATCCAATCAACACCACACAGGTGACCCTTTCATTTGGCATGTATTTACTAATATGCCTATCTCTCAGGCCAGCATGAGCATTCTTGAAGACAAAATAAGCCTGTTTTCTAATCTAGAAACAGTAACCACAGTGTTAGATACTTCTGGCCTTCCACGGAATACGGGTTTAGTATCTTTTTCCTGCTGTGGTTCTTGCATCTGTGGAAACTGAATTCCTCTGCCTGAGGATTGACAATTGCTTTGCAGTTGGTTCTACCTTTTGATCAGAGATGGCTCACTCTTCATCTGTAACTGAGTAACTCACTTAGTTCAGAAGGAACAATCTCCCTCAAACTAATGACACATCTTTGACACAGAAATGGATGTTTACCTGCCATCTGATAATTGCTGGGCTCAGTCACCAAGACCAAGAGTTGAGGATGAGAGTGCCTCCTCCTCTGGGTAGGGCCCCTGTTTCCCAGTGTCCCTGCCTCCTGCAGAAGGCCCAGCCCCAACATTCCCCCTGGTCTCTCCAGATGAGCTCCAGGGCTAGGCTAGAGCACCAGGGGGCACTGGGAGCACCATCCTTCCAAAACATTCACATCCATGACATTCCTGGGTTGGGGAGGGGGTGGATCATTATATTTGAGCCAGGAGAAGAAATCTGGTGCAGTCTGTAAGCATGTTCCTTCAGGAAATTGTTCAGCATGGGTTTTTCACTGAGGGTTTTTCTCATGGTCTTCACTTTGGTTAGAGGTATTCTAACCAAAGAAACAAAGCAACAAAGAAAACAAAGAAGAAGCTACAACTAGCTGTCAGTGTTAAGGTATAACTGTCATTTTAATGGCCCTGTGTATTTTCCAATCATTTTTATGAGTCACCTTATTATGAGAATGTTATGCATATACCATGGCAAAGACATAGGTTTGATTACAGGTTCTGTTCTGTAATGTTAGGTAAGCCATATGACCATGTGGGGGTCTCAGTCTCCCCTCAGTAAAATGGTGGAATGTAACAATTCGGAACTCCAAATAGAATATTTTGAGGATAAGAGAAGTGATGGATATAAGTTACCTGATAAATAGGAAGTCTCAACAATGACAGCCATTTGCATTGCTGTTGCCATCCCACTGTATCCTTCTCATAGAAGCTCAGGGAAGGAGGTAGAAGGGGGATTCTTATCCTCTTTTACAAGGGAGAAATTTGAAATGCAAGAGGTTTGTGAGTTGGCTGGGGTCACACTGCTTGTCAGATATGAAACAGTATATAAGTAGCTATCCCACTCTTTCTCCAAGTTGAAAGAGAACAGAGAGTTGAAAGAAGAATCTAGGAGATAGGGAACAAGTTAGGGAAATTCAGAGGCTCAAGAAGGAAGAATGAGTCAAATGAAAAATGAAAAGAAAGCAACACAGAGAGAAATACACTCACAGGGACTTCCAAAAAGATGGAGAGATAATTGATAGTGACACAGAGATGCAGACATAGACATATACACACTGAAGTAGATAGGGAGCAAAGAGGACATGTTGAATAAAATCTAGAAAAGTGCTATTTCACAGGACCACACCTACATCTACATAGACTGTGCACTGAACAATTGCAAGGAGCTCCATTTTCAATAGGTTATGAGATGACTGGACCCCAAGAGTTGTGCAACCATGCAAATGTACACTAAGACCCTAGGGACCCACAGTTCCTATAGCAAGGTACTTATCAATAAGTAAGAGTTGAACTTTAAGACTATTAGGGAAATATTCAATTCCCTTCTAAACCTGATAGGTGGAAGAAAAATCAGATGAAAAACAAAATCTGAGAAAGCAATATGATGCAGCTTACAGTCCACATACTTACTTGACTATGCACTCTGAGAAGGCCACCAGCCCGAAGAACACAGCCACTTCATGCTTCTTTCCTGGCTCCAAGTACTCAGGGAATTTCAGGTTCTAGCATGTAGTGGTGAACGAGAGCTGGTAGTTGTATATGCTCTGACATGCCCGAGTTTTCCCCTGTAGGCCACAAATAGATCTGAAAAAAACACAAAGCTCTCGATAAAATCTATACCTCCATCAGTGTCCTTGGTGAGTGGACTTTGAAGCTTCTCAGAATACAGACAATTAAACTGTAATCTCTTCCTTGAATCTTGGCTGGAAAATCAAACTGATCATCATGGACATCTAAGAAGATGGAGAACCTTGCCTACTTGGAGAAACAACTGCTAAGAACATCATGAAAATGGATACTAGGGACCATGCTTGACATTCTTGGTTTCATGTCATCTTCCTTGCCACTTCATGAGACATGCATTGCTGTCTTCATTGGAGAAGAAATTGCTAGGTGGATAATTTGTCAAATGGCAAAGTGAAGACTTCAGGGACAGCCCAGGGAGATACAACTGACCTTAGGTAGTGGGTCTAATGGCAGAGATCAGGGGCACCTATGATGCCAGTCTGCATCAAAGATTTAGGGCAGAGCTGTACTTCAATTGCATGGTTTCAGTATTGGAAGAAATGTCATATGCATCCACAAGATATTTTATGTCATTCAACAAATGTACAAGGAAGAAGTGTGTTCTGGGTTATGGGTTAAAGGCTTCAAAGTCAAAGTTGATCAAGACAGAAGTAGTCTTTATCTTTGGTAAGCTAGCAGTCTAATTTCACAAACTCATGGCCCCAGGAGGCAAGAGAAATGATAGTAGGACTAGGTGGCCATGCTGGACCCTGGGCAGCACAGGCTTGACCACTGGGAGCAGACTTTCCTCCACTACAAGCATGCTGGAAAGCAGGCCAGTTGGAGAGAAGCCAGGAGTTTGGATATTTATGTACAATCTACTGATTTTAATATTAGCAACTAATTTTTTTCCCCCGAAGAAACAGTGGGAACACAATCTCCATAACGATGTGCTGGAATCAGCCTTCAGTGTCTGCAGGTTTTTATATCTGGCCTAGAGATGGGAGTGCAGTGGGAACAGAGAGGAATTTAGTTCAAGTTGGTTGATTTACAAAGAGACTGAATGCATACTAAACATATTTATTTCCTTTCAATTTATAAAGAAAGATCATCAGGGACATACAAACCAACAGATTTAACTGCTGAAAATAAATGGATATATTTCTGATATAATTTCCCCGTAGGGTCTATACCATGAAAAATTTTGTCTGCCAAAGCAAACATACAAAAACATAATTATGAAATGTCTTGTCAATCAAAGAAGACAAAACAACTGTGGCAGCCAAAGTAAAGACAATCGTGTTTAATGGCTCATCTAGGACTCCCAGGGCCTATTCATCATGAGATGTATCCAGGCCTTGAATGCAAATGGGGCCTCTCCTGGTTGCCATGTGTGTATAGATGGGGCACTGTGTCTTAATCCTCTGCATATTGTTTAAATTCAGTTTTGGTGGTTAAATCCCAAAAGGGGAATATGACATCACTGACAAGTGACACACATATATGCCCTTTGAACTATGGTGTTGGAGAGTACTCTTGAGAGTCCCTTGGACTGCAAGGAGATCAAACCAGTCCATCCTAAAGGAAATCAGTCCTGAATATCCACTGGAAAGACTGATGCTGAAGCTGAAGCTCCAGTTATTTGCCCACCTGATGGGAAGAACTGACTCATTGGAAAAGACCCTGATGTTAGGAAAGATTGAAGGCAGGAGGAGAAGGGGAAGACAGAGGATGAAACGGTTGGATGGCATCACCAACTCGATGAACATGAGCTTGAGCAAGCTCTGGGGGTTGGTGATGGATAGGGAAGCCTGGCATACTGCAGTCCATGGTGTTGCAGAGACGGACATGACTAAGCAACTGAACTGAATTGAACAAATTGAGAACAAAGACTAATAAATCTAATTGCATCAAGTTGGTAACTAGCTGCCCATAACAATACATTACTTAAGTAGCTTTAAAATTCAGAATTATGACTCCACATTCAGAGTGGAATATCTTCTAAGGAAAAACAGAAATTCTGCCCATGCAAAAAAACCCAAAGAAAACCAAAAGAAAAACAGGAAAGAAATCTGAAACTATATTCAACAGCTTATTGTTCCTGATATCGCTTCTGTTATTGTGACAGAATCATATGTATGTTAACATGTAAAAGGAAGTCAATAATTAGAACTAATGTTCTGAAGTAAGCCTTTCAGGGGCTAGAAAAAGAGGTTCACACATAATATAAAGAAGTTTAATTAAAGACGAGTGCTCGGGCCTGGTGCACTGGGAGGACCCAGAGGAGTCGGGTGGAGGGGGAGTGGGAGGGGTGATCGGGATGGGGAATACGTATAACTCTATGGCTGATTCGTGTTAATGTATGACAAAACCCACTGAAATGTTGTGAAATAATTGGCCTCCAACTAATAAAATAAAATTTAAAAAAAAAATAAAGGAAAAAAAAATAAAACCCTGCTGTCTTAAATTTTGAACTGAAATCATAAGTTTGTACCAATTAATTATATTCCTTTCTATTTTATTTTTTAGGGGAAATGTGTTTTTCCTACTCTGACCACTGTAAAGCTTAAAAGCAATGACAACTTGATAACACTGACTATTCTGAGGTCTAACAGGTAGATTCTAAATACATTTCCCATCAGATAATCCATGGATTCTTAAAGAGATGGCTGATTTCAGGACTGGGTCAAGAAATGTACAAAATAATCTTGGGAATCTTGAAGGACCAGAAACCTGAGGGACTTCAAAGACCAATGGATACTGAACAGAAAGTTTAGAAATCCAAATGAAAAGGCCAAAAACTACCAGTTTCTTGGGCAGAATGATGTTCCTGCTTCTAAACACACTGTTTATGTTTGTCATAGCTTTCCTGCCAAGAAGCAAGCTTCTGATTTCATGGCTGCAGTCATCATCCACAGAGAACTTAGAGCCTAAGATGAAGAAATTTGTCACTGCTTCCACCTTTTCTCCTTCTATTTGACATGAAGGATGGGCTGGATCCCATGATTTTAGCTTTTTAATATTTAATTTTAAACTGGCTGAATGTGTCCAAATGTTAATAGGCAACATCCAGTTTGTCACTGTGATAGATTGCTAGGGCACAAACTTACCATTCTCAGCACTGAGAAAGGAAATAATCATCAATATTTATGCTATTTTTGTTTCCATTAGGCATGTATTATGTAACTACAAACAGTTCCAGGAAAATAAGCTAGACTGTCCCTTCTGGAGGTCATGAGAGTGTGATGGGGAACATCTATAACATAAATGAAGCCTCACTCACTGGCCTGCAGCTCACCACCTGCTGTGGAGGTCTGATTCCTAATAGACCAAGAACTGGCATTGGTCCTGGCCCACTGTGCTGGTATTGTGGACTCCTGCTCTAAACCCAATAGTGGGACATTCTGTAAGACAAACCACCCTGCTTCCTCCCAGTTTCTGAATATATATATGGCATTAAAATTGGGAGAGGAACAGTTATTTACTCCTAAGGAGAACAACCAAGTGCAACATATGATTACATTCTTTCAATAAACTGTTAAAACACATCTGCTTTTTGAGAATCAAGGAAATTTGCACATGAGTGGATATTAGATGTTAATTTGATGGGGAACAGAAGAGCATTTTTTTCATATCCTATCATTTTACCCCAAATACTCATTATGTATATTTTGTGAAATGTTCATCTAGTCCCTAAAATACTTCAGGAAAAATGAGTAATATAGAGTAAAAATAAAGAGTAAAAAGAGAATTAAATGAGAGTCTGTCTTGATTTAAAAACAGATCTGCATAGCTGCTATGGATTGAATTGTGTCAACCCTTGACTCCCAATGTGATGGTGGTAGGAATCAGGGCCTTTGTGAGGTATGCAATCTGACATGGTGTTTTGATGGTGGTCCGTCATGATGGGATTAGCCTCTCCCTCTTTCTTTCTTATTCTCCCTCTTCTTCCTTCCCTTTACCCACCACATGTGAGAACAAAGCAAGAAGAGAAAGACCTGATGCAAGTCAAGAATGTCTCCACAGGGAACTCAACTGCCCACCACCTTGATGTTGCATAGTCTCCAGTCTATGACAACCTGTGGGGCTGACAGATTAGTTTTATAGTTACTGATGCTGAATGATGAAAGATAGGGTTCATGACACTCTTCCTTATATTTGTTATGTTTGAAATCGTTTTGTAGTAAGAAGTTTATGGAATGAAGTTTCTGTTTTAGTGCTACCCTGAGGGCCCAAGATAGCAGATTCAGGCAGGTCCCCAATGAGTGAGTGCTTGGAGGAACACATGCTCCTCACTCCAATGCTTCTCTTGTCATCTGAAAACCATTCCACTCACACCTAACAACTTTACCCCCACCCCATCAGCATCTCCACTCCCCTGCTAAGCTACCGAGTCATCTAGCTGTAGATCCTGATGATTCAGGACAGGGTCTGGAAGCAGACGGAATGCGGACATTTTTAGAAAGAATGAACTGGGCAGACCCCTCCTTGGTTTTCCCTTCTTTAGTGCCATCTGCACGTGAGGGAGATGGCCTGGATATGGAGGGAGCCACGAGTGGAACTGCATAGATATCTGCAAGAGAAGGGAGGAGGAACTCAGAACCCAGTAATCAGGAGGTGGGCAACTTGCACAGGACCCAGGAGGGAAGGAAGAAGCATGGGGAAAATGATAGTGCCTATCTGAAGATCAGACCTACCCAAGTCTTCCGGTTAAACTTAGAGGTCACGTCCTTCCTGCTGGAATTCCTGCTCCAGATGTGGAGGGGATAGAACTGTACTCACTGCAAATGAGTCATGGGGTGAGGGACAGCCTCTCCCGGGAGATCTTTGATTCCACTCTAAATGTGGGTATCATCCCAAGCCAGAGAGCAAATGGCAGGTCATCCAAAAGATGATCTACTTTAAATAGTATTTAAATACTACAAAATTTGTCTAAGAGTCCTGGCATATCTTGTCCCCAGAGTATAGGAGAGATGATGCATCAGGCTAATTTGGGTTTCTGCTGAGGAATCTACAAGCTTCCCCACTGGTAACTTCTGACTTATAACTACCTGATATCATCCCACAGAACCCAAATGATGGTAAACTCCTGTGGGCAAGGCCTCTAAGGTCCTCAGTGTCAAAGCAGCTGTGTGCCAGGTGGTCTACCACTCCCTGAGCCCAAGACCCATGAATATTACCAAGCAGTTTCAGCCCCCTGCCCACCAAAGGCAGCCTCAGCATCATCAGCAACATGCAGCTCTGAGCCACTTGTCCACTGATTGGCACTGACCTTCAGTCTGGAACAAGTGTTCTGGAGGAAGTCCAGTCTCCCTGATCCAAGAGATGGCAAACTGAGCCCTGGGGTGTTTCTTTCACCTTAAGGTGGAAGGTAAGATAGTGAAGACTTGGGACCCAGGAACTCTGGTTCCCAAGCTAGGAGACCTCCAGGATGGGCAAGATGAGAGAAAGCTTAATTACATCCACTGCTGGGGAGCTCACAGATGTCTGCAGGCACCAGAGCGGAAGTTCCTTTCCCACTGCCCCTCAAGTCTGGTTCCAATTTCATCAGCAGACCTGCCTCCATGTAGCAGCAGGAAAGCAACACTGAGGGCTGTTTCTTCTGGGTTCCAGGCTCAGTGGGGGAGCCCGAGCTGTAGTGACCCCAGGAGGTAGTCATGCAGGTGGTGACTGACTCACTCCCAACTCAGAATCCAAAGAGCTCCCGCTCCTCATTCACAGAACACAGACCCCTGGCTGCCTGGGTAACATGGACCTGCATTCACAGCGAGAAGCATTCTCTTCTCAGCCTTCTGGAAACTTAGATACAGTGTCTTGCTGTTTCCTTAGGGAACCCCTGGCTGAGTGAGGCTGAGGTCTGAGACTAGCTTGGATGAAAGGGATGTGTTCCCTCTTTGATACTCCAAACAGACCTTAGAGCATCAAAGGCCTTGAGAGGGTTAGAATCACACTTATGTTTTTTAGGGACTTTGCTTTATGAATCTGGTTGGAGAAAAAGGACAGAGCTACAGGACAAGGCTGGACATCTCTGGGTCCCAGCTGACTGTGAGTTGAGTTCCAGCCAACAGGCTTCAGAGTCACATGCTGGTGTTATTCACAAGCCACCTTTGAAGACGGAATAGAGGAAAGAGTTTTTGGGCAGAGAGAACTGTGGTCAAAGCGCCATGGGAATCACACAGGGCAAGATGAAACAAGAGTGATTACTTGTTTCTTTGCTCTATCAATTCCTTGCAGTTTCTACGCCTGAGTCAAGTACATGGAGATAGTCAGAGGCATCGGTGGTGCCCCTGGAACCTGGTGCTCCTGGTGATAACCAGTTTGTATACATGTCCCTGAGATCAGAGCCTTTTCAGCCTTGTGATAGCCCCAGGTTCTTCCTTCTTGGGAAGGCTGACATGCCTCTTTGCTGGTAACTCATAACTGAAGCATGGGATGAGGTCATGGTGGTTGACCTGTAGATCAAGTTTCAAGCATGGAAGGAAGGTTGACAGTAAAAGGGAAGCCATTTATTAAGCTTGGTTACCTTGGTCCTTAGCAGTTGCTGCTTCCCACATCTAGAATGTTTTTCTCCCAGATTTTTGCATGGCTGGATCATTCTCAACATTTAGCATCATCTCAAATGTGTCTCTCTCAGGTTTGCTTTCCCTGGCCACTCCAATCTCACAAGCACAGACCCTGATCTAAGTACCTAGACACTTCCCTCCATCAAAACAATAATTATAGTTACCAAAGTGGAAAGGTGGGTGAGGGATAAATTGAGAGTTTGAGATTAATATATGTGTACTACTTTATTTAGTAGATAATCAACAAAGATCTACTGTACAGTACAGGAATTCTGCTCAATAGTCTGTAATAACTTGTATGGGAAAAGAACTTAAGAAAGAATGGATACATGTGTATGTATAAGGGAATTAATTTCCCATACAACTAATATTAACACAATGCTGTAAATCAACTATGCTTCTAAATAAATTAAAAGCTGAATTAAAAAAAAAGCTTACATGTAGAGACCCATGGAGTTCTTTAGACTCTCAGGATTCCAGATATGATGCTGGAGATGGCAGAGTGGGTACAGAAATCAAGACATTATCTGAGGGTGCACTTTCTTGAGTTTTGGTGTCCTTTTGCTTCTAGTGTCACCTTTGATTTGTCTTTGGAGGGTCTAATACAAGGACTTGGAGACACCAGCTGGGTTTTAGTTGAAGGATGAGAGAGAGGTGCTAGAGGGAAAGTGAAATCCCAGCTCCCTAGCCTTGGGTTGGGGCATGTTTGAGGCACAACTTATGTCCCAAGTTCCCTGTGAAAACAGGCTGTAACTTCCTTCTCCATGACTTGCATGAAATCAGACCCAGATAGGTTTCATCCTTTTTCAAGTCCTGTTTCCCATGAGACCTCACTGGTTTCTCTGGGAGAATATTTTTTAAAAATTTTGGCCACACTAGGTCTTCATTGTTGCTCAGGACTTCTCTATTTACAGCAAGCAGGGGCTACTATGTAATTGCAGTGCACTGTTTTTTCAATCTGTGCTTCTCTTGAGCAGATCACAGGCTCAAAGGAATAGGACAGGGAGACCACTTTCTCCCCCACAAATTCATCCAAAGAACATTTGAACACTGAGAAAACTCCACTAAACAACTTCTGAATGCTGGCAGAGGACGTCAGGCACCCAGAAAAGCAGCCCATTGTCTTTGAAAGGAGGTAGGACAAAATATAAAAGATAAAATATACACTATAAAATATAAAAGAGAGACAAAAGAGTTAGGGGCAGAGATCCATTCCTGAAAGGGAGTCCTAATAGAGGAGAAGTTTCCAAACACCAGGAAACCCTCTCACCGGCAAGTCTGGGGAAGTTTTTGAATCTTGGAAGGCAACATAACTGGGAAGAAAAATAAATAAATAAAACCCACAGATTACCTGCCTGAAGGCAACTCCCAGCAGAGAAGTACCCCAGATGCTTGCACCCACCACCAGCAAGCGGGGGCTGAATGGAGAGTAGTGGGCAGCATTGCTTAGGCTAAGGACTGGGCCTGAATGCCCTAAGGGCAATCTGAGGCAGCTAACATGAGATAGCAACCTAAACTGTGGGATAGCCAGAGAGAGAGAGCAAGAGAACTGTCCTGCAAAAAGCCCTAACCTTAGGAAATGGCAACCCACTCCAGTACTCTTGCCTGGAAAATCCCATGGATGGAGGAGCATGGTAGGCTACAGGCCATGGGGTCGCAAAGAGTCGGACACGGCTGAGTGACTTCACTTCACTTCAAGGCACTGCCGGCCCACCCATAGAACAAAGGACTGAGACAATACCAGAGAAGAGTTAGCTGGCTGCAGACTGGCCCATTCCTCGCCAGAGGTAGGAGGCAGGCAGGCGCCAGCCAAGGCTGGAAAGGGGCAAATTAGGCCCCAGAGAGGGCATCCCCTACCAAACTGTGAACAGGTTTCCAGTTTCTAACCAAAGACTTCCTGAGATTCTGGATGGTTGACATCTGCAGGGAGGGTCGCAGCTAGAGATCAGCTCCCCAGAAGAGACACATGGCATACCGGAGATGGGTGTGCCCAGAAACCAAGCGTCTGGGACCGCGGAGGCGATAAGTGCACCGCTCCTGAGGAGAGTGCGCTCGCCAAGCATCTGGTCACCCGAGCTGGTTGGACTGGGGAGCGGAACAAAACGCAGGCCCAACTGAGTCTGCACCTTTGTGGAGTACCCGAGATTCTGAACCTGAGCAGCTTAGACCTGGGAAATGCTTGCAACCCAGAGCCAGCTCCCTGCAGAGCAACCTGAAGTCCGAACAGTGTAGACTGGGAAAGCATACATGCCGTGAGCGGGGGCAAACCCAGTGTGGCTGAGACAGTGCGAGCACTCCCCACACACACCAGTGATATTTGTTGGCAGTGTTCCTCCCTCCCCATAGCATGACTGAACAGATGAGCCTAAACAAGAAACCACCTTCACCCCCTTGTGCCAGGGCAGAAATTAGACACTGAAGACATCTGCAAACAGAAGAAACCAAATAAACAAAGAGAACCACTTTGGAAGTGACAGCTGCAACAGATTAAAACCCCTGTAGTTAACACTGACTACATTGGAAGGGGCCTATAGATCTTGAGAAGTATAAGCTGGAACAAGGAACGATTGGAAACTGAACTGACCGCACACTGCTGCAACAACTTCAGAGAAATTCCCAGATATATTGTTACTATTATCAGTTTTTTAAATTAAAATTTTTTTTTCTTTTTTTTTTTAAGTCCTCTACTACTCCTTTAATTTTCAGTTTTATAGCCTGTTATTACCTTGCAAAAAAAAGACCCGATTTTTCAAGCAAACTTCATATATATTTCTTATAATGTTTGTGATTTTTAAAAAAATATTGTATTTTTCAGAGTCTAACCTCCACTCTAGATTTTTATTCGTTGCTTTATAGTATTTGTTTTCAATTTCGTACATTTAAGAATCCAGTCTTCAGTACCCATTCTTACTTAGGCATGTAATTATTGGCTTGATTACTCTCTCCCTCTTTCAACACCCCATTTTCTCCCCCAGGTCACCTTTATCTCCTCCCTCCCCCTTCTCTTCTCAACCCAACACTGTCAACTTCTGTGGGTGTTCCAGGTGTGGAGAACACACTTAGGTAACAGAGCACTGCCTAGATCTAACTCTCTACTTTTGGTTCCCCGTTTTCTCCTCCTGCTCACCTCTATCACCTTCCTCCCTCTACTCTTCTCAATGTAACTCTATGAGCCACTCTGAGGGTTCCAGACAGTGTGGAGCTGTCTAGTACTGGCTAGATTGCTCTCTCCCCTTGTGATTCCCCCTCTTCTCCACCTGGTCACCTTCATCTCCCTCCTCCATCATCTCTTCTCCATGTAACTCTGTGAACCTCTCTGCGTGTCCCTCACTGTGGAGGATATTTTCACCATTAACCTAGAGGATTTATTATCAATGCTATATGGATGGAGAAGTCTTGAGGCTACTGGAAGAATAAGACTGAAAACAAGAGGCAGGAGGCATGAGCCTAAAACCTGAGAACACCAGAGAACTCCTGACTACAGGGAATATTAATTGATAATAGATCATCCAAAAGCCTCCATACCTATACTGAAACCAAGCACCACCCAAGAACCAATAAGTTCCAGAGCAAGACATACCATGAAAATTCTCTAGGAATGCAGGAACATAGCCCTGAGCTTCAATATACAGGCTGCCCAAGTCACACAAAACCCATAGACATCTCAAAACTCACTACTGGATGCTTTGTTGCACTACAGAGAGAAGAAATCCAGCTCCACCCACCAGAACACTGACGCAAGCTTCCCTAACCAGGAAACCTTGACAAGCCACTCATCCAATCCACCCACAGGGAGGAACCTCTACAATAAAGAGGAACCACAAGCTGCCATAATACAGAAAAGCCACCCCAAACATAGTAACCTAAACAAGATGAAATGGCAGAGAAATACTCAGCAGGTAAAGGAACATGATAAATGCCCACCAAACCAAACAAAAGAGGAGGAGATAGGGAATATACCTGAAAAAGAATTTAGAATAATGATAAAAATGATCCAAAATCTTGAAAACAAAATAGAGTTGCAGATAAATAGCCTGGAGACAAAGATTGAGAAGATGCAAGAAATGTTTAACAAGGACCTAGAAAAAATAAAAAAGAGTCATTTAATAATGAATAATGCAATAAATGAGATCAAAAAAACTCTGGAGGGAACCAAGAGTAGAATAACGGAGACAGAAGATAGGATAAGTGAGGTAAAAGACATAATGGTAGAAATAAATGAAGCAGAGAGGAAAAAAAAAAAAAAAAAAAAAAAAAAAACTAAAATAAATGAGGACAGCCTCAGGGACTTCTGGGACAATGTGAAATACCCCAACATTTGAATCATAGGAGTCCCAGAAGAAGAAGACAAAAAGAAAGGCCTTGAGACAATACTCGAGGAGATAATAGTTGAAAACTTCCCTAAAATGCTGATATAGTCACCCAAGTTCAAGAAACCCAGAAAGTCACAAACAGAATAAACCCAAGGTGAAAAATCCCAAGACACATATTAATCAAATTAACAGTGATCAAACACAAAGAACAAATATTAAAAGCAGCAAGGGAGAAACAACAAATAACACACAAGGGATAACAAATAACCCATAAGGATAACAGCTGATTTTTCAATAGAAACTCTTCAGGCCAGAAGGAAATGGTAGGACATACTTAAAGTGATGAAAGAGAAAAACCTACAAACCAGATTACTGTACCCAACTGGGATCACATTCAGATATGAAGGAGAATTCAAAAGCTTTACAGACAAGCAAAAGCTGAGAGAATTCAACACCACCAAACCAGCTCTTCAACAAATGCTAAAGGATCTTCTCTAGACAGGAAACACAGAAAGGGTGTATAAACTCGAACCCAAAACAACAAAGTAAATGGTAACAGGACCACACTAATCAATAATTACATTAAATGTAAATGGGTTGAATGCCCCAACCAAAAGACAAAGCCTGGCTGAATGGATACAAAAACAAGACTCTTGTATCTGCTGTCTACAAGAGACCCATCTCAAAACAAGGGACACATACAGACTGAATGTGAAGGGCTGGAAAAAGATATTTCACACAATCGGAGACCAAAAGAATGCCAGAGTAGCAATACTCATATCAGATAAGATAGACTTTAAAATAAAGGTTGTGCAAAGAGACAAAGAAGGACACTACATAATGATCAAAGGACCAATCCAAGAAGAAGATAAAATAATTATAAATATATATGCACCCAACATACCAGCACTACAATATGGAAGAAAAATGCTAACAAGTATGAAGGGGAAATTAGCAATAACACAATAGTACTGGGAGACTTTAATACCCAACTCACATCAATGAATAAATCAACTAAACAGAAAATTAACAAGGAAACACAAAATTTAAAAGACACAATGGACCAGCTAGACCTCATTGATACGTATAGGACATTTTACCTCAAAACTATGATTTTCATCTTATTTTTCAAGTGCACACGGAATCTTCTTCAGGATAGATCACATCCTGGGCCATAAATCTAGCCTTGGTAAATTAAAAAAAAATTGAAATCATTCCATTCATCTTTTCTGATGACAATGCAGTAAGATTAGATCTCAATTACAGGGGAAAAACTACAAAAAATTCCAACATATGGAGGCTAAACAACACACGTCTGAATAACCAACAAATAACAGATGATATCGAAATATGCACAGAAACGAATAGAAACGTAAACACAACAACCCAATACCTATGGAACACTGTAAAAGCAGTGCTAATGGGAAGGTTCATACCAACACAGGCTTACCTCAAGAAATAAGAAAAAAGTCAA
Organism: Muntiacus reevesi; assembly: GCF_963930625.1. Lineage (NCBI taxonomy): Eukaryota > Metazoa > Chordata > Mammalia > Artiodactyla > Cervidae > Muntiacus > Muntiacus reevesi. The sequence continues at coordinate 36,592,844 of NC_089253.1, forward strand.
AGAAATAATCTAACTCTACACCTAAAACAACTAGAAAAGGAAGAAATGAGGAACCCCAGGGTTAGTAGAAGAAAAGAAACCTTAAAAATTAGGGCAGAAATAAATGCAAAACAAACAAAAGAGACCATAGCAAAAATCAACAAGCTAAAAGTTTGTTCTTTGAGAAGATAAATAAAACTGACAAACCATTAGCCAGACTCATAAAGAAACAAAGAGAGAAGAAACAAATCAACAAAATTAGAAATGAAAATGGAGAAATCACAACAGACAACACAAAAATGCAAAGGCTCATAAGAGACTACTACCAGCAACTATATGCCAATAAAATGGAAAACTTGGAAAAAATGGACAAATTCTCAGAAAAGTATAACTTTCCAAAACGGAACTAGGAAAAAATACATCTTAACAGACCCATCACAAGCACAGAAATCAAGACTGTAATCAGAAATCTTCCAGCAAACAAAAGCCCAGGAACAGACGGCTTCACTGAATTCTACCAAAAATTTAGAGGGAGCTAACACCTATCTTAGTCAAACTCTCCCAGAAAATTTCAGAAGAAGGTAAACTTCCAAACTCATTCTATGTGGCCACCATCACCCTAATATCAAAACCAGACAAAGATGCACAAAAAAGAAAACTACAGGTCAATATCACTGTTGAACATAGATGCAAAAATCCTTAACAAAATTCTAGCAAACAGAAACCAAAAAACATATTAAACAGATCATACATCATGACCAAGTGGGCTTTATCTCAGGGATGCAAGGGTTCTTTAATATCCACAAATCAATCAATGTAATACACCACATTAACAAATTGAAAGATAAAAACCATATGATTATCTCAATAGATGCAGAGAAAGCCTTTGACAAAATTCAACATCCATTTATGATTAAAACTCTCCAGAAAGCAGGAATAGAAGGAACATACCTCAACATAATAAAAGTGATATATGACGAATCCAAGCAAACATTATCCTCAATGGTGAAAAATTGAAAGCATTTCCCCTAAAGCCAGGAACAAGACAAGGGTGCCCACACTTACCACTACTATTTAACATAATTTTGGAAGTTTTGGCCACAGCACTCAGAGCAGAAAAAGAAATAAAAGAAGTCCAGATTAGAAAAGAGGAAGTAAAACTCTCACTGTTTGCAGATGACTTGATCTTCTATGTAGAAAACCCTAAAGACTCTTCCAGAAAATTACTAGAGCTAATCAAAGAATATAGTAAGGTTGCAGGATATAAAATTTACACACAGAAATTCCTTGCATTCCTATACACTAGCAATGAGAAAACAGAAAGAGAGATTACGGAAACAATTCCATTCATCATTGCAATGAAAAGAATAAAATGCTTAGGAATAAATCTACCTAAAGAAACGAAAGATCCATATATAGAAAATTATAAAACACTGATGAAAGAAATAAAAGAGAACACAAATAGATGGAGAAATACACTATGTTCATGGATTGGAAGAGTCAATATAGTGAAAATGAGTATATTATCCAAAGGAATCTATAGATTCAATGCAATCCCAATCAAGCTACCAATGATATTTCTCACAGAACTAGAACAAATAATTTCATAATTTGTACGGAAATACAAAAAATCATGAATAGCCAAAGCAATCTTGAGAAAGAAAAATGGAACTGGAGGAATCAACCTGCCTGACTTCAGGTTCTACTACAAAACTACAGTCATCAAGACAGTATGGTACTGGCACAAAGACAGAAATATAGATCAGTGAAAAAGAATAGAAAGCTCAGAGATAAATCCACGCACCTATGGACATCTTATCTTCGACAAAGGAGGCAAGGATTTGCAATGGAAAAACGACAACCTCTTTAATAAGTGATGCTGGGAAAACTGGTCAACCACTTGTAAAAGAATGAAACTAGAACAATTTCTGACACCATACACAAAAATAAACTCACAATGGATTAAAGATCTAAACATAAGACCAGAAACTATAAAACTCCTAGAGGAGAACATAGGCAAAACACTCTCTGACATAAATCACAGCAGGATCCTCTATGACCCACCTCCCAGAGTAATGGAAACAAAAGCAAAATAAACAAATGGGACCTTATCAAACTTAAAAGCTTTTGCACAATGAAGGAAATTATAAGCAAAGGGAACAATCAGCCTTCAGACTGGGAGAAAATAATAGCAAACGAAGCAACTGACTAAAATTTAATCTAAAAAATATACAAGCAACTCATTGAGCTCAATTCCAGAAAAATAAACGACCCAATCAAAAAATGGGCCAAAGAACTAAATAGACATTTCTCCAAAGAAGACATACAGATGGCTAACAAACACATGAAAAAATGCTCAACATCACTCATTATCAGAGAAATGCAAATCAAAACCACAGTGAGGTACCATCTCATGCCAGTCAGAAAGGCTGCTATCCAAAAGCCTATAAACAAATGCTGAAGAGGGTGTGGAGAAAAGGGAATCCTCTTACACTGTTAGTGGGAATGCAATCTAGTACAGCCACTATGGAAAACAGTGTGGAGATTCCTTAAAAAACTGGAACTCGAACTGCCATAAAACATAGTAATCCCACTGCTAGGCTTACGCACTGAGGAAACCAGAACTGAAAGAGACAGGTGTACCCCAATATTCATCACAGCACTGTTTATAATAGCCAGGACATGGAAGCAACCTAGATGTCCATCAGCAGGCGAATGAATAAGAAAGCTGTGAACATATACACAATGGAATACTACTCAGCTATTAAAAGAATGCATTTGAATCATTTCTAATGAGGTGGATGAAACTGGAGCATATTATACAGAGTGAACTAAGCCAGAAAGAAAAACAGCAGTATAGTATACTAACACATATATATGGAATTTGGAAACATGGTAATGATAACCCTATATGCAAGACAGCAAAAGAGACACAGATGTATAGAACAATCTTTTGGACTCTGTGGGAGAAGGCGATGGTGGGATGATCTGACAGAATAGCACTGAAACATGTATATTATCATATATGAAACAGATCACCAGTCCAGATTCGATGCTTGGGACAGAGTGCTCAGGGCTGGTGCACTGGGATGATCCAGAGGGATGTGATGGGGAGGGAGGTGGGAAGGGGGTTCAGGATGGGGAGCACGTGTAAACCCATGACTGATTCATATCAACGTATGGCAAAACCCACTACAATATTTTAAAGTAATTAGCCTCAAACTAAAATAAATGCAAAAAAATTTTTTTTAAGTATAAAACTTCAAAATCTATAGGAAGGCATGTTTATAATCATAATTTTGCTTTTATACAGTTTAGGTATAATGGTTGATGAATCAATTTATAAAATAAAAAATAAGATAAATGTAGAATATAAATATATTCACTAAACACAACAAAATAATAAGGCTATACCATATTAAACACATAATAGTATCAGATTTAAGTTTGGATGAACATTGCAAAACTAAAACAACTATAACTTTAGCAAGACAAACTTGATTTTTCTCTCCCACTGAAACAAATCTGGAGGTGGGCCAGCCAGAGCTTGGGTGGTATCCATCTCCAAGGTTACATGATTTTCCAATACAACTGCAGGAGTTCCAGCTATCACAACTGAAATCGAGACAGCAGTTCAGAAGAAAGTGGGGAAGGGAAGAGCCCCATCTCTCATCTAAATCAACTCCTTGAAAGCAGTCTTCCAAGAAATCCCTCTTCTAGGTCTGCTTGCATCTCAAAGTCAATAGTCATGACTACAAGCACGGGTGGGTAGGAAATGCAGTCCTGTAGCTATTGGACTCATGGCTATATAACAAACTATTTTCAGTATTGAAAGAGAAGCAAATAGATCATTTTGTAGGTAGCCAGCAGCATCTGCCTTAAAGAACAAATCTTTTCTGAATACATAAGGCTGAACAGCTGGGTACAGTGTGGGAGCAAGGAGGAAGGAGCAGCAATGAGAAAGAGCTAGATGGATCTGAACTGTGCTCCAGAAAAAAAGAGACAGACTGGTCAGTAGTTCAGTGTAAAGACTGAAGTTAGGATTATACATCCCACATGACCCAATTTGCTTTGAAAGTTGCTTTTCCAACTCAGGTCCCAAATCTCTCTCAATTCTTAAGCTTCTAAATACCTTGTCTTTGTTACCTCAAATTCTGAAAAAACCTGTCTAACCTTCCTTATTTCTGTTCACATCACTTCTCCATCCAGTCACCAGCATTACATGATCCATTATTGAGGAGTTAGCAACACTTTCTAGAAGTGGGTAGAAACACAATGACTATTTCTACTTTAGTATTTGTTTGTCCTGATCAAGGTCTTTTGAAAGGACTGAGATGACTAGAATTATGGAGATCTCACGTTTCCTCTAAAATCCCAACCAGGAATGTGACTTCCTTGGACCTGGAGGGGATGCGTTCACTTTTGTATCCACAGGTCTTAGCAGAACAGTAAGTCCCCTGTATATGAACAAGTTACATTTCAAAAGGGTGTTCAAAAATCACAATTTCTTCATAAGTCCAGCAAAGTTACCTAGGTAGCCAACTAAGAAATTGGCTATATAGTACTGTAGTTTAATAGCTTTATGATACTTTTCATACTAGTAATATATAAAAAACAAATACAAAACAATAAAACAAATATTTTAAATCTTGCATTACCTGGATAGGGCATGGCAACCCACTTCAGTATTCTTGTAGGGAGAATCCCCATGGCAAGAGAAGCCTGGCAGACTACAGACCATATGTTGCCATGTTGGACACAGCTGAGTAACTAGGCACAATTTTACAAATAGAGCAGTTGTACCATCTACATTACCACTGCATTTATGCTTCCTTTCAGACAGCATAGACTTGAAATAAAACTACTGTACTATTGTACTCCATACAGTTCTGTACAGTAAAGTCCACAAATGCACAACCACTTGTCTGGGAAATGCCCACAAAAATGTGTGTAAGATCTGTGAACTAACTAACTTGATTGCACATGCAAATGCACTTTTACATGCTTGAAAGTTTTCAACTTGAAGGTTTGTATGTACAGACTTGCTACACAGGTTTTCAGTGAATGTATGTAGTGAAGGAGCAAGAGAGGAGGGTACGGAGCTGCCTGTTATTTTCCTTTTTCATGTATTATTGGCCACTCTGAATAGGAATTCCATTGAATATAATTGAGGCCCGGTTTATGGGAACATTGCTGCAAGTGAGAGAGGACCAGGATCCCAGGAGGTGGGAAAAGAGCCATGGTTCACTGAAAAGAGCCAGAAGTGCAAAAGAGGAGGAAGCAATTTTTCACTGGTGTTTGTGAAAGACTCAGCAAATATCATCCTGATTTATTTGTAGTGATTCAGCCGTGGTTTAGAGGAGCAGTCCCTGTTGCTCACGGTGAGGAAGAGAGAAGAAGAGAGAAGAGACTGAACTGTGAAAACTGAACATGTATTCCAGGTCAAGTATGTCTAGTATTGAAGAGACGTAAGTCCTGTCAGTTTATCTGCTGGCTCTTGGAAGGAATTAGAGTAGTGAAAGAGGGAAGGTCAGCACTATGCTGTCACCTTTGCTTCTTCTGTCCAGTGAAGATTGATTTCTAATGCAATTTCTTTATAAACAAAGGATGTACTTTATATAATTGAAGTCTTCTAATTTACAGTTCCATATAAACTTTTGCTTCAGCAAAGTGTGAGCCATGAACTTCCAGATGTTCAAGCTAGTTTTAGGAAAGGCAGAGGAACCAGAGTTCATGTTGCCAACGTCCGCTGGATCATTGATAAAGCAGGAGAGTTCCAGAAAAAACATCTATTTCTGCTTTATTGACTATAGCAAAGCCTTTGACTGTGTGGATCACTACAAACTCTGGAAAATTCTGAAAGACATGGGAATACAAGAACCCCTGACGTGCCTCTTGAGAAACCTGTATGCAGGTCAGGAAGCAACAGTTAGAAATGGACATGGAACAACAGACTGGTTTCAACTAGGATAAGAAGTATCTCAAGGCTGTATATTGTAACCCTGCTTATTTAACTAATATGCAGAGTACATCATGAGAAATACTGGGCTGAAGGAAGCACAAGTTGGAATCAAGATTGCTGGGAGAATTATCAATAACCTCAGATATGCAGATGCCACAACCCTTATGGCAGAGAGTGAAGAAGAACTAAAGAACCTCTTAATGAAAGTGAAAGAAGAGAGTGAAAAAGTTTGCTTAAAGCTCAACATTCAGAAAACTAACATCATGGCATCTGGTCCCAACACTTCATGGCAAATAGATGGGGAAACAGTGGAAACAATGACTGACTTTATTTTTCTCGGCTCCAAAATCACTGCACATGGTGACTGCAGCCATGAAATTAAAAGATGCTTACTCCTTGGGAGGGAAGTTATGACCAACCCAGACAGCATATTAAAAAGCAGTCACATTACTTTGTCAACAAAGGTCTGTAGAGTCAAGGCTGTGGTTCTTCCAGCAGTTATGTATGGATGTGAGAGTTGAACTATAAAGAAAGCTGAGCCCTGAAGAATTGGTGCTTTTGAACTGTGGTGTTGGAGAAGACTCTAGAGAGTCCCTTGGACTGCAAGGAGATCCAACCAGTCCATCCTAAAGGAGATCAGTCTTGGGTGTTCATTGGAAGGACTGATGTTGAAGCTGAAATTCCAATACACTGGCCACCTGATGCAAAGAGCTGACTCATTTGAAAAGACCCTGATGCTGGGAAAGATTGAGGGCAGGAGGAAACGGGGACAACAGAGGATGAGATGGTTGGATGGTGTCACTGACTCAATTGATATGAGTTTGGATAAACTCCAGGAGTTGGTGATGGACAGGGAGGCATGGCGTGCTGTGGTTCATGGCCTCACAAAGAGTTGGACATGACTGAGTGAATGAGCTGAACTCAACTGATTAACCTTTGGGGCTGTTCTGTGCCCAGGTTCTTGTGGCCCTGGGGCCTGGCAGGCTTTGTTTTGACTGCAAAGTGCAGTATATGGGGATCTGCTTTCATCTGGGGCCTGGGTTATGTCTTCAATCTGGGTTCACATCTGAGGGGTTAACTCTAGTTGGGTTTAATTCTATCATCTTGCTCTTTATCTTCAGTTTGTCCCATGCTCTTTCCTCCCATTTCTCTTTCCATCCCTGACTTCTTTGAGACTGAGTAGATTTTATGATTTCCTTTTATATCCTTTGTCACTTTATTACCTGTAGCTTTTTTAAAAAGTAGTTTTAAGATCAATGGTATGCATCTTTAACTTGCCAGTCTATCATTATTAATTATGATAAATATTAATAATTATTGAATTGTCTATTTATCTTTTCTTTGACTATATTGGGTCCCACTGTGGCATGCAGGCTCTTCCTTGTGGTAGGGACTCTCTATTTGAGGAGGGAAAGCTCAATACTTGCAGTATGTAAACTCTATTTGAGACAAGCAGGCTTAGTTGCTCAGTGGCATGTGGGATTTTAGTTCTCTGGCAAAGGAACAAACCAGCATCCCCTGCATTGCAAAGCAGATCCTTAACCCCTGGACCACTGGGGAAGTCCCAATATTTACCTTTTAATATATATTACATGTTTATCATTTGGGGTACTGTTCATTCCCCCTGTAGCCAGATTTCCACTTCTTTTTAAATTTCTTCTGACTTGACACCTTTTGTAAAACATTTATTACATTGGTCTGTTGGTGGTGATGCAGTCTTGTAGTTGTTGTTCATCTGAGAAAGTATTTTTTCTTGTTTTTGATATGTATTTTTCTGGGGTATAGAATTCTGAGTCAATTATATTTCTCTTGGCACTCTAAGATGTGGTGCCAGTGTCCTCTAGCTAACATTGTTTCATAGGCCTAATCTGCTGCCATTCTCATTTTTTTCTTCTACTATTTCTATTTTTCCTTCTGGTTACATATCTTTTGTTGATTTTTTAAAACAATGAATTATGATGTGTTTTGGTATAGTTCTCTTATTTCTTGAACTTGAGTTAATTGAGCTTCTGTGTCAATGGGTTTAAAGCTTTAAGCATATCTGGAAAAATTTCAGTCAGGAATTATGAAGTTCTTATCTCTATTTTGCTGTCTTTCACTACCTGTGGGATTCAATTTACATATATTTTAGTATTCTTAAAATTGTTTCAAAGCTCTATGATGCACAATTAACTTTCTCCCACAGTCTTTCCATTCCTATTTTCCATGTCTCTATTTAACAAACTCAATATTCTTCAGCTTCATGAATATAACAATTATTGTTGTAGTAAGCATTTTAATGTCCTTCCCTGCTGATTATGTAATGTATATTTTTAACTGTGCTTTTACAAATCGATTTTTCCTTCTATATGGATATTTTCTTGCTTCTTTGCACATCTGTAATTTTTTTGTTTTTAAATTTATTTATCTTAATTAGAGGATAATTACTTTGCAATATACTGACAAGTACTTTCACAATTTATATGGAAATTTTAAATTTGATGTCAGATGTGGTAATTTTTATCCTTTGGATGCTGGATAATTTTTAACATTTATAAATTATTCCTGGCATTTTTGCGAACACTGTTAATTTCTTGGAAACAATTGTACTTTTTGAAGGCTTGCTGTTCAGTTTATTAAGTTGAGATGAGACCAGCCCTTAGACCAGGTTTATTTTTTATGTTTTTATTTTTTTCAAAGTTTGGGAACATTTTATTTAATTATTTATTTTTTCATTTATTTATATTAGTTGGAGGCTAATCACTTTACAATACTGCAATGGGTCTTGTCATACATTGACATGAATCAGCCATGGATTTACATGTGTTCCCCATCCCGATCCCCCTTCCCACCTCCCTCTCTACTCATTCCCTCTGGGTCTTCCCAGTGCACCAGACCCGAGCACTTGTCTCATGCATCCAATCTGGGCTGGTGATCTGTTTCAATATAGATAATATACATGTTTCGATACTGTTCTCTCGAAACATCCCACCATCGCCTTCTCCCACAGAGTCCAAAAGTCTGTTCTGTACATCTGTGGCTCTTTTTCTGTTTTGCATTTAGGGTTATCACTACCATCTTTCTAAATTCCATATATATGTGTTAATATGCTGTAATGTTCTTTATCTTTCTGGCTTACTTCACTCTGTATAATGGGCTCCAGTTTCATCCATCTCATTAGAACTGATTCAAATGAATTCTTTTTAATGGCTGAGTAATATTCCATGGTTTATATGTGCCACAGCTTCCTTATCCATTCGTCTGCTGATGGACATCTATGTTGCTTCCATGTCCTGGCTATTATAAACAGTGCTGCAATGAACATTGGGGTGCATGTGTCTCTTTCAGATCTGGTTTCCTCAGTGTGTATGCCCAGAAGTGGTATTGCTGGGTCATATGGCAGTTCTATTTCCAGGTTTTAAAGACATCTCCACACTGTTTTCCATAGCGGCTGTACAGGTTTGCATTCCCACCAACAGTGTAGAAGGTTCCCTTTTCTCCACACCCTCTCCAGCATTTGTTGCTTGTAGACTTTTGGATAGCAGCCATGCTAACTGGTGTGTAATGGTACCTCACTGTGGTTTTAATTTGCATTTCTCTGATAATGAGTGATGCTGAGCATCTTTTCATGTGTTTGTTAGCCACTGTATGTCTTCATTGGAAAAACGTCTGTTTAGTTCTTTGGCCCATTTTTTGATTGGGTCATTTATTTTTCTGGAATTGAGCTTCAGGAGTTGCTTGTATATTTTTGAGATTAATCCTCTAACTGTTGCCTCATTTGCTATTATTTTCTCCCAATCTGAGGGCTGTCTTTTCACCTTGCTTGTAGTTTCCTTCGTTGTGCAAAAGCTTTTAAGTTTCATTAGGTCCCATTTGTTTATTTTTGTTTTTATTTCCAATATTCTGGGAGGTGGGTCATAGAGGATCCTGCTGTGATTTATGTCAGAGAGTGTTTTGCCCATGTTCTCCTCTAGGAGTTTTATAGTTTCTGGTCTTACATTTAGATCTGTAATCAATTTTGAGTTTATTTTTGTGTATGGTGTTAGAGAGTGTTCTAGTTTCATTCTTTTAGAAGTGGTTGATCAGTTTTCCCAGCATCACTTATTAAAGAGGTCTTTTTTCCATTGTATATCCTTGCCTCCTTTGTCTAAGATAAGTTGTCCATAGGTTCGTGGATTTATCTCTGGGCTTTCTATTCTGTTCCATTGATCTATATTTTTGTCTTTGGGCCAGTACCATACTGTCTTGATGACTGTGGCTTTGTAGTAGAGTCTGAAGTCAGGCAGGTTGATTCCTCCAGTTCCATTCTTCTTTCCCAAGATGACTTTGGCTATTCGAGGTTTTTTGTATTTCCATGCAAATTGTGAAATTATTTGTTCTAGTTCTGTGAAAAATACCGTTGGTAGCTTAATAGGGATTTCATTGAATCTATAGATTGCTTTGGGTAGAATAGCCATTTTGACAATATTGATTCTTCCAATCCATGAACACGATATATTTCTCCATCTGTTTGTGTCCTCTTTGATTTCTTTCATCAGTGTTTTATAGTTTTCTATGTATAGGTCTTTTGTTTCTTTAGGTAGATATACTCCTAAGTATTTTATTCTTTTTGTTGCAATGGTTAATGGCATTGTTTCCTTAATTTCTCTTTCTGTTTTCTCCTTGTTAGTGTATAAGAATGCAAGGGATTTCTGTGTGCTAATTTTATATCCTGCAACTTTACTATATTCATTGATTAGCTCTAGTAATTTTCTAGTTGAGTCTTTAGGGTTTTCTATGTAGAGGATCATGTCATCTTCAAACAGCGAGAGTTTCACTTCTTTTACTATCTGGATTCCTTTTACTTCTTTTTCTGCCAAAACTATGATGAGTAATAGTGGTGAGAGTGGGCACCCTTGTCTTGTTCCTGATTTTAGGGGAAATGCTTTCAATTTTTCACCATTGAGGGTAATGCTTGCTGTGGGTTGGTCGTATATAGCTCTAAATATGTTGGGGTATGTTCCTTCTTTTCCTTCTTTCTGGACAGTTTTAATCATAAATTGGTGTTGAATTTTGTCAAAGGCTTTCTCTGCATCTATTGAGATAATCATATAGTTTTTATCTTTCAATTTGTTAATGTGGTGTATTACATTGATTGATTTGTGGATAGTAAAGAATCCTTGCATTCCTGGGATAAAGCCCACTTGGTTATGGTGTATGATTCTTTTGATATGTTTTTGGATTCTGTTTGCTAGAATTTTGTTAAGGATTTTTGTATCTATGTTGATCAGTGATATTGGCCTGTAGTTTTCTTTTTTTGTGGCATCTTTATCTGGTTTTGGAATTGGGTGTTGGTGGCCTCATTGAATGAGTTTGGATGTTTACCTTCTTCTGCAATTTTCTGTAAGAGTTTGAGTAAGATAGGTGTTAGCTCTTCTCTAAATTTTTGGTAGAATTCAGCTGTGAAGCCATCTGGTCCTGGGCTTTTGTTTGATGGAAGATTTCTGATTACAGGTTCGGTTTCCTTGCTTGTGATGGATCTGTTAAGATCTTCTATTTCTTCCTGGTTCAGTTTTGGAAAGTTATACTTTTCTAAGAATTTGTCCATTTCTTCCAAGTTATCCATTTTATTGGCGTAGAGCTGCTGGTAGTAGTCCCTTATGATCCTTTGCATTTTTTGTGTTGTCTGTTGTGATCTCTCCATTTTCATTTCTAATTTTGTTAATTTGGTTCTTCTCCCTTTGTTTCTTAATGAGTCTTGTTAATGGTTTGTCAATTTTGTTTATTTTTTCAAAAAAAAAAAAAAACCAGCTTTTAGCTTTGTTTATTTTTGCTATAGTCTCTTTTGTTTCTTTTGCATTTATTTCTGCCCTAATTTTTAAGATTTCTTCCTTTTACTAACCCTGGGGTTCTTCATTTCTTCATTCTCTAATTGCTTTAGATGTAGAGTTAGGTTATTTATTTGACTTTTTCCTTGTTTCTTGAGGTAAGCCTGTAATGCTATGAACCTTCCCTTTAACACTGCTTTTACAGTGTCCCATACGTTTTGGGTTGTTGTGTTTTCATTTTTATTCATTTCTATGCATATTTTGATTTCTTTTTTGATTTCTTCTATGATTTGTTGGTTATTCAGAAGCCTGTTATTTAGCCACCATATGTTTGAATTTTTAACAATTTTTTTCCCCCTGTAATTGAGATCTCATCTTACTGCACTGTGGTCAGAAAAGATGACTGGAATGATTTCAATTTTTTTGAATTTACCAAGACCATAGTTATGACCCAGGATGTGATCTATCCTGAAGAAGGTTCCGTGTGCAGTTGAGAAAAAGGTGAAGTTGATTGTTTTGGGGTAAAATGTCCTATAGATATCAATTAGGTCTAGCTGGTCCATTGTGTCATTTAAAGTTTGTGTTTCCTTGTTAATTTTCTGTTTAGTTGATCTATCCATAGTTGTAGGTGGGGTATTAAAGTCTCCCACTATTATTGTGTCACTATTAATTTCCTCTTTCATACTCATTAGCATGTGCCTTACACACCTCTGTGTTCCTATGTTGGGTGCATATATATTTATAATTGCTATATCTTCTTCTTGGATTGATCCTTTGATCATTATGAAGTGTCCTTCTTTGTCTCTTTTCACATCCTTTATTTGAAAGTCTATTTTTCTGATATGAGTATTGTGACTCCTGCTTTCTTTTGTTCTCTGCTTGCATGAAATATTTTTTTCCAGCCCTTCATTTTAGTCTGTATGTGTCTCTTGTTTTGAGATGTGTCTCTTGTAGACAGCATATAGGGGTTTTGCTTTTGTATCCATTCAGCCAGTCTTTGTCTTTTGGTTGGAGCATTCAATCCATTTACATTTAAGGTAATTATTGATAGGTATGGTCCCATTGCCATTTACTTTGTTGTTTTTGGTTCATGTTTATACAACCTTTCTGTGTTTCCTGTCTAGAGAGGATCCTTTAGTATTTGCTGAAGAGCTGGTTTGGTGGTGCTGAATTCTCTCAACTTTTGCTTGTCTGTAAAGCTTTTGAATTCTCCTTTGTATCTGAATGAGGTCCTTGCTGGGTACAGTAATCTAGGTTGGAGGTTATTCTCTTTCATTACTTTCAGTATGTCCTGCCATTTCCTTCTGACCTGAAGGGCTTCTATTGATAGATCAACTGTTATCCTTATGGGAATCCCTTTGTGTGTTTTTTTGTTGTTTCTCCCTTGCTGCTTTTAATATTTGTTCTTTGTGTTTGATCTTTGTTAATTTGATTAATATGTGTCTTGGGGTGTTTCGCCTTGGGTTTATCCTGTTTGGGACTCTCTGGGTTTCTTTCACTTGGGTGGCTAATTCCTTCCCCATTTTAGTGAAGTTTTCAGGTATTATCTCCTCGAGTATTTTCTCATGGCCTTTCTTTTTGTCTTCTTCTTCTGGGACTCCTATGATTCGAATGTTGGGGCATTTCACATTGTCCCAGTGGTCCCTGAGGTTGTCCTCATTTCTTTTGATTCTTTTTAATTTTTCCCTCTCTGCTTCATTTATTTCCACCATCTTATCTTCTACCTCACTTATCCTATCTTCTGTCTCCGTTATTCTACTCTTGATTCCCTCCAAAGTGTTTTTGATCTCATTTATTGCAGTATTCATTTTTAATTGACTCTTTTTTATTTCTTCTAGGTCCTTATTAAACATTTCTTGCATCTTCTCAATCTTTGTCTCCAGGCTATTTATCTGTAACTCCATTTTGTTTTCGAGATTTTGGATCATTTTTATTATCATTATTCTAAGTTCTTTTTCAGGTAGAGTCCCTATCTCCTCCTCTTTTGTTTGACTTGGTGGGCATTTTTCATGTTCCTTTACCTGTTGGGTATTTCTCTGCCTTTTCATCTTGTTTAGATTGCTGTGTCTGGAGTGGCCTTTCTATATTCTGGAGGTCTGTGGTTCCTTTTTATTGTGGAGGTTTTACCCAATGGGTGGGGTTGGACGATTGGCTTGTCAAGTTTTCCTGGTTAGGGAAGCTTGCGTCAGTGTTCTGGTGCGTGGAACTGGATTTCTTCTCTCTGGAGTGCAATGGAATGCCCAGTAATGAGTTTTGAAATCGGTCTATGTGTTACATGTGATTTTTGGCAGCCCGTAAGTTGACGCTCAGTGCTATGTTCCTGTGTTGCGGGAGAATTTGGGTGGTATGTCTTGTGAAACTTACTGGCTGTTGGGTGGTGGTTGGTTTCAGTGTGGGTATAGAGGCTTTTGGATGGTCTCTTATTATCTAATGTTCCCTGTAGTCAGAAGTTTTCTGGTGTTCTCAAGTTTTGGGCTTAAGTCTCCTGCCTCTAGATTTCAGTTTTATTCTTCCAGTAGTCTCAAGACTTCTCCAACTATGCTGCACTGATAATAAAACTTCTAGTTTAATGGTGAAAAGATTCTCTGCTGTGAGGGTCACCCAGAGAGGTTCACAGAGTTACATGAAAAAGAGAAGAGAGAGGAGGGAGATAGAGATGAGCAGGAAGAAAAAAAGGGGGACTCACGAGGAGAGAGACAGATCTACGCAGTTGTCTATTCCCAAAGTGTTCTCCGTAGCCCAGACACCCACAAAGATTCACAGAATTGGATTGGGAAGAGAATGGGAAAGGAGGCAGTAGAGTTGTTCTGAGGTAGAAAACGGAGAGTCAAAAGTGGGAGAGAGTAATTAACACACTCCTGAGTAACAATGGGAACTGAATATTGGATTCTTAAATGTTCAAAATTTAAATCACATACTGAAAAACAAAGATTAAAAATCTAGAGTAGAGGTTAGACTCTTAAAACTACAATATTAAAAACAAAGACAAAAACACAAAAATTTTAGAAATATATATGAAGTTCAGTTTAAAAATAGGGCTTCTCTCTCTCTCTTTTTTTTTTTTTTGCAAGTTTATAGTGAAATGAAAATGAAAATTATGGAGTAGTAGAGGAGTACTAGAGGACATTAAAAGAAAATAAGAGAAAAAGAAAAAAAGAAAAAAAGGAAAAAAAAGAAAAAAATTTTTCCTAATAAAAAAAATCGTAAAAATATATGAAAATGTATGTTAAGGAATAATGGGTGAGTAATCGGGAATTTTAAAAGAAAATAAAAGAGAAAAAATAGAAAAAAGAAAAAAAATTTTAATTAGAAAAAAAAAAGTTAAAAATATATCTAGGAATTTCTCTGGAGCTGTTGTGGTCAGTGTGGGTCTGATTCAGTTTCAGATAGCTCCTCGTTCCAGCTTACACTTCTCGATATCTATAGGCCCCTTCCGGTGTAGTTGGTGTTATCTACAGAGATTTTAATCTGTTGCACTGGTCCCTTCTGAAGTGGTTCCCTTTGTTTATTTGGCTTCTGTTTGCCGGTGTCTTCAGTATCTAATTTCTGCCCTGACACAGGCGGGTAGAGGTGGTCTCTTGTTCATGTTCGCTAGTTCCGTCTCGCTGCGGGAAGGGGGGGGGGCACTGTTTTCCCCGTCTATGCTACTCAGGCTCTGAGCCGCTCATATAGAGTGTGCCCTGCATTGTTTGTGGTTCCCGTTTTCGGGTACTCCACAAAAGCGCAGACTTGGTTGAACCTGCCTTTTGTGCTTTCCCCGGCCCAAGCAGCTCAGGCAGCCAGGTGCTTGTTGGGTGCACTCTCCCTGGGTGCACCACGCCTTCTCCCTTCCGAGGTCCCAGCCTCAGTCCCAGCTCGTGCCGGTCAGGTGCGTGCACCCTGTGTTTAGCCACGACCCTCCTGGTGGATGTCGACCATCCAGAATCTCAGGAAGTCTTTGGTTAGAAACTGGATGCCTGTTTGCAGTTTGCTAGGGGGTGCTGCCTCTGGAGCCGAGTTTGCCCCTTTCCCTTCCCTCTGCCTCCTGCCTCCGGTGGGGCTGGGCCAGTCCGCAGCTGGCTAGCTCCTCTGGAGTTGCTCAGTCCCTTTGTTCTGCGAATGGCAGGCAGTGAGTTCAGGCTGGTTAATTTTCTCTCTCTCTTTTGCTGTCCCACAGTTTAAGTTCGTTTCTCACAAAAGCTCCCTCTGATTGCCCTCAGGGCACTCAGGCCCGGTCCTTACCCTAAGCAATGCCGCCCTCTCCTCTCCGTTCTGCCCCTACTTCCTGGTGGCGGATGCGGGCGTCTGGGTACTTTTCTGCTGGGAGTTGCTTTAAGGCGTGTAAACTGTGGGTTTTATTTATTTTCCTCCCAGTTAGGTTGCCCTCCGAGATTCAAAAACTTAGCCCAGATCCGCCAGTGTGAGGGTTTCCTAGTGTTTGGAAACTTCCTCTATTAAGACTCCCTTCCAGGGACGGGTCTCCATCCCTAGCTCTTTTGTCCCTCTTTTTATCTTTTATATTTTGTCCTACCTCCTTTTGAAGACACTGGGCTGCTTCTCTGGGCCCCTGATGTCCTCAGCTAGTGATCAGAAGTTGTTTTGGGAAGTTTTCTCTGCATTGAATTATTCTTTTGATAAATTTGTAGGGGGAAACAGTGGTCTCCCCGTCCTATTCCTCTGCCATCTTGGTTCCTCCTCCTAGACCAGGTTTATTATTCCTCACTATCAAGGCAATATTGTCTTGTGTCTGCCCTACTGATGTCAAGGGAATTATGAATAACTTCCACTCTAGTGGGTGGAGACACAATTCGACTTGGCTCAATTTGAGGTTCAAAGATTGTTCCCTATAATTCTGACCAGTACTATCAACTCTCCACTGAAAACTGGAGGGGTATCACCTGTACACTGCCACAGATCTATCTGTATAGCTCTTTCCTGTGAACTCTAACTATCTGGAGTCTCAAATATCTCTTCTTGAGGAGACTGTTTGTCTCTGCCTAGATACCACTTCCTTGTGTGGTTTGGAAAGAATTTCTAGAGTTGGGGCAATTACAGAATTCACCTTGCTTGCTACCCGCCTCAGGAATCCGTTCTCTACTGCCATATGTTTGATGTAAAACAATGCTCTTTCATTTGTCTCAACTACTTTGGAGTTGTTTGAGACAGGAGAATAAATATGTCCTTTACTCCTTTATGTCAACCAAAATAGAGGACACCTGCAATCAGAACTCACTGAATGCCTTGTGAATGCTAGGCACTGACTTCTGTGCATGGATGCAGACTTGATCAGGGATATGGGTTGGGGCGTTGGGGAGCCCCAGTCTTGCTGGAAAAACATGCCAGTTACAAATAGTATTTGCTATGTGGTATGTTCAGTTCAGTTCAGTTGCTCAGTCACGTCCGACTCTGCAGACCCATGGACTAAAGCATCCCAGGCCTCCCTGTCCTTTACCAACTCCTAACGTTTGCACAAACTCATGTCCATAAGGGGGTGATGCCATCCATCATCTCATCCTCTATCGTCCTGTTATCTAGTCAGTTCAGTTCAGTCACTCAGTCATGTCCGACTCTTTGCTACCCCATGAATTGCAGCACACCAGGCCTCCCTGTCCATCACTAACTCCCGGAGTTTACTCAAATCCATGTACATCAAGTCAGTGATGCCATCCAGCCATCTCATCCTCTGTCGTCCCCTTCTCCTCCTGTCCCCAATTTTCCCCAGCATCAGAGTCCTTTCCAATGAGTCAACTCTTTACATAAGGTGGCCAAAGTACTAGAGTTTCAGCTTCAGCATCAGTCCTTCCAATGAGCACCCAGGACTGATCTCCTTTAGGATGGACTGGTTGGATCTCCTTGCAGTCCAAGGGACGCTCAAGAGTCTTCTCCAACACAACGGTTCAAAAGCATCAATTCTTTGAGTCTCAGTTTTCTTTATAGTCCAACTCTCACATCCATACAAGACCACTGGAAAAACCATAGCCTTGACTAGATGGACCTTTTGTGACATAGTAATTTCTCTGCTTTTCAATATGCTGTCTAGGTTGGTCACAACTTTCCTTCCAAGGTGTAAGCGTCTTTTCATTTCATGGCTGCAATTACCATCTGCAGTCATATTGGAGCCCATAAAAATAAAGTCAACCACTGTCTCCACTGTTTCCCCATCTATTTGCCATGAAGTGATGGGACCGGATGCCATGATGTGAGTTTTCTGAATGTTGAGCTTTAAGCCAACGTTTTCACTCTCCTCTTTCACCTTCATCAAGAGGTTCTTTAGTTCTTCCTCACTTTCTGTCATAAGGGTTGTGTCATCTGCATATGTGAGGTTATTGATATTTCTCTTGGCAATCTTGAATCCAGCCTGTGCTTTCTCCAGCCCAGTGTTTCACATGATGTACTCTGCATATAAGTTAAATAAGCAGGGTGACAATATACAGCTGTGATGTACTACTTTTCCTATTGGGAACCAGTCTGTTGTTCCATGTCCAGTTTGAACTGTTGCTTCCTGACCTGCATCCAGGTTTCTCAAGAGGCAGGTCAGTTGATCTGGTATTCCCATCTCTTTCAGAATTTTCCACAGGTAATTGTGATCCACACAGTTGAAGGCTCTGGTGTAGTCAAAAAAGCAGAGACAGATGTTTTTCTGGAACTCTCTTGCTTTTTTGATGATTCAGTGGATGTTGGCAATTTGATCTCTGGTTCCTCTACCTTTTCTAAAACCAGCTTGAACATCTGGAAATTCATGGTTCACGTATTGCTGAAGCCTGGCTTGGAGAATTTGGATCATTGCTTTATTAGCGTGTGAGATGAGTGCAATTGTGAGGTAGTTGTAGCATTCTTTGAGATTGCCTTTCTTAGGTATTGGAATGAAAACTGACCTTTTCTAGTCCTGTGGCCACTGCTGAGCTTTCCAAATTTGCTGGCATATTGAGTGCAGCACTTTCACAGCATCATCTTTCAGGCTTTGAAATAGCTCAACTGGAATTCCATCACATCCACTAGCTTTGTTCATAGTGATGGTTTCTAAGGCCCACTTGACTTCATATTCCTGGATGTCTGGCTCTAGGTGAGTGATCACACCGTCATGATTATCTGTGTTGTGAAGATCTTTTTGTACAGTTCTTCTGTGTATTCTTGCCACCTCTTCTTAATATCTTCTTCTGTTAAGTTCATACCATTTCTGTCCTTTATCGATCCCATCTTCACATGGAATATTCCCTTGGTATCTCTAATTTTCGTGAAGAGATCTCTAGTCTTTCCCATTCTGTTGTTTCTCTATTTCTTTGCATTGATCACTGAGGAAGACTTTCTTATCTCTCCTGGCTATTCTTTGGAACTCTGCATTCAAATGGGAATATCTTTCCTTTTCTCCTTTGCTTTTCGCTTCTCTTCTTTTCACAGCTATTTGTAAGGCCTCCTCAGACAACCATTTTGCCTTTTTGCATTTCCTTTCCATGGGGATGGTCTTGATCCCTGTCTCTTGTACAATGTCACAAATCACCACCCATAGTTCGTCAGGCTCTCTGACTATCAGATCTAGTCCCTTAAATCTATTTCTCACTTCCACTGTATAGTCATAAGGGATTTGATTTAGGTCATACCTGAATGGTCTAGTGGCTTTCCCTACTTTCTTCAGTTTAAGTCTGAATTTGTCAATAAGGAGTTCATGATCTGAGCCATAGTCAGCTCCCGTTCTTGTTTTTGCTGACTGTGTAGAGCTTCTCCACCCTTGGCTGCAAAGAATATAATCAATCTGATTTCGGTGTTGACCATCTGGTGATGTCAATGTGTAGAGTTTTCTCTTGTGTTGTTGGAAGAGGTTGTTTGCTATGACCAGCGCATTCTCTTGGCAGAAGTCTATTAGCCTTTGCCCTGCTTCATTCTGTACTCCAAGGGCAAATTTGCCTGTTACTCCAGGTGTTTCTTGACTTCCTACTTTTGCATTCCAGTCCCCTATAATGAAAAGGACATCTTTTTTGGATGTTAGTTCTAAAAGGTCTTGTAGGTTTTCATAGAACTGTTCAACTTCAGCTTCTTCAGAGTTGCTGGTTGAGGCATAGGCTTAGATTACCGTGATATTGAATGGTTTGCTTTGGAAATGAACAGAGATCATTCTGTCATTTTTGAGGTTGCATCCAAGTACTGCATTTTGGACTCTTTTGTTGACCATGATTGCTACTCCGTTTCTTCTAAGGGATTCCTGCCCATAGAAGTAGATATAATGGTCACCTGAGTTAAATTCCATCACCTCAAGGGAAATAGGTGGGGCGACAGTGGAAACAGTGCCAGACTTTAAATTTTTGGGCTCCAAAATCACTGCAGATGGTGATTGCAGCCAAGAAATTAAAAGACAGTTACTCCTTGGAAGGAAAGTTATGACTAACCTAGATAGCATATTAAAAAGCAGAGACATTACTTTGCCAACAAAGGTCCATCTGGTCAAGGCTATGGTTTTTCCAGTGGTCATTTATGGATGTGAGAGTTGGACTGTGGAGAAAGCTGAGCACTGAAACATTGATGCTTTTGAAGTGTGGTGTTGGAGAAGACTCCTGAGAGTCCCTTGGACTGCAAGGAGATCCAACCAGTCCATCCTAAAGGAGATCAGTCCTGGGTGTTCATTAGAAGGACTGATGCTGAAGCTGAAACTCCAACACTTTGGCCACCTCATGCGAAGAGTTGACTCGTTGGAAAAGACCCTGATGCTGGGAGGGACTGGAGGCAAGAGGAGAAGGGGACAACAGAGGATGAGATGGCTGGATAGCATCACCGACTCGATGTACATGGATTTGAGTAAACTCCTGGAGTTGGTGATGGACAGGGAGGCCTGGTGTCCTGCGATTCATGGGGTAGCAAAGAGTAGGACACGGTTGAGCGACTGAACTAACTGAACTGAGTTAAATTCACCCATTCCAGTCCATTTTAGTTCCCTAATTCCTAGAATGTCAACATTCACTCTTGCCATCTCCTGTTTGACCCCTTCCAATTTGCCTTGATTCGTGGACCTAACATTCCAGGTTCCTATGCAATTTTGCTCTCTACAGCATTGGACCTTTCTTCTGTCTCCAGTCACATCCACAACTGGGTATTGCTTTTGCTCTGGCTCCATCCCTTCATTCTTTCTGGAGTTATTTCTCCACTGATCTCCAGTAGCATATTGGGTACCTACCGAACTGGGGAATTTCTCTTTCAGTATCCTATCATTTTGCCTTTTCATACTTTTCATGGGGTTCTCAAGGCAAGAATATTGAGGTGATTTGCCATTCCCTTCTCCAACGGACCACATTCTCTCAGACCTCTTCACCATGACCCTTCCGTCTTGGGTGGCCGCATATGGCATGGCTTAGTTTCATTGAGCTAGACAAGACTGTGGTCCCATGGTCAGATTGGCTACTTTTCTGTGATTATGGTTTTAGTGTGCCTGCCCTATGATGCCCTTTCACAACACCTACCATCTTACTTGGGTTTCTCTTACCTTGGACTTGGGATATCTCTACATGGCTGCTCCAGCCAAGGGCATTTGTTTCTCCTTACCTTAGACGAGGGGTATCTTCTCATGGTTGCTCCTGATGACCTTGAACATGGCGTAGCTCCTCTCAGCCCTCCTGTACCCGTGCAGCTGCCGCCCCTGACTTTGGACGTGGGGAAGCTCCTCTAGGCTGCCGCCCCTGACCTCGGACGTGGGGAAGCTCCTCTGTGCCGCTCCTCTTCTCCACCTGCCTTCAATCTTTCCCAGCAACAAGGTCTTTTCTAACGAGTCAGTTTTTTACATTAGTTGGCCAAAGTATTGGAGCTTCAGGTTCAGCGTCAGTCCTTCCAACGTATATTCAGGATTGATCTCCTTTAGCATTGACTGGATGAATTTCCCTTTAGTCCAAAGGAGACTCTCAATAGCTTTGCCCAACACCACAGTTCAAAAGCATCAATTCTTCACCACTCAGCATTCTTTATGGTCCAAATGTCACATCCATACATGACAACAGGAAAACTCATAGATTTGATTCAGTTCAGTTCAGTCGCTCAGTCGTGTCTGAATCTTTGCAACCCCATGAACCACAGAAAACCAGGCCTGCCTGTCCATCACCAACTCCTGGAGTCCACCCAACCCATGTACATCAAGTTGATGATGTCATCCAACCATCTCAGCCTCTATTATCTCTGTCTTCTCCTGTCTTCACTCTTTCCCAGCATCAGGGTCTTTTCAAATGAGGCAGTTCTTCACATCATGTGGCCAATGTATTGGAGTTTCACCTTCAACATCAGTTCTTCCAATAAGCAACCAGGACTGATCTCCTTTAGGATGGACTGGTTGGATCTCCTTGCAGTCCAAGGGACTCTCAGGAGACTTCTCTAACATCACAATTCAAAAGCATCAATTCTTCAGTGCTCAGCTTTCTTTATAGTCCAACTCTCACATCCTTACATGACCACTGGAAAAATCATAACCTTGACTAGATGAAACTTTGTTGACAAAGTAATGTCCCTGCTTTTTAATATGCTGTCTAGGTTGGTCATAACTTTCCTTCCAAGGAGTAAACATCTTTTAATTTCATGGCTGCAATCACCATCTGCAGTGATTTTGGAGCTGAGAAAAATAAATTCAGCCACTGTTTTCACTGTTTTCCCATCTATCTGTCATGAAGTGATGGGACCAGACTCCATGATCTTAGTTTTCTGAATGTTGAGCTTTAAGCCAACATTTTCACTCTCTTCTTTCACTGTCATCAAGAGGCTCTTTAGTTCTTCTTCACTTTCTGCCATAAGGGTGGTGTCATCTGCATATCTGAGGTTATTGATATTTTTCCCTGCAATCTTGATTCCAGCTTGTGCTTCCTTCAGCCCAGAATTTCTCATGATGTACTCTGCATATAAGTTAAATAAACAGAGTGACAATATACAGCCTTGCTGTACTCCTTTTCCTAGTTGTAACCAGTCTATTGTTCCATGTCCATTTCTAACTGTTGTTTCCTGACCTGCATATAACTTTGACTATACTGAACTTTTTCAGCAAAGTAATTTCTCTGCTTTGAAAAATGCTGTCTTGGTTTATCATAGCAGTTCTTCAAATGAGCAAGCATTTTTTAATTTCATGGCTGAAGTCATCATCTGCAGTGATTTTGGAGCCCCCCAAAATAAAGTCTCTCACTGTTTCCATTGTTTCCCCATTTATTTGCCATGAAGTGATGGGACCAAATGCAATGACCTTCATTTTCTGAATGTGGAGTTTAAGCCAGATATTTCACTATCCTCTTCCACTTTCATCAAGAGGCTCTTTAGTTCCTCTTTGCTCTTTGCTTTCTGCCATGAGGTTGGTGTCATCTGCTTATATGAGGTTATAGATATTTTTCCTGGCAATCTTGATTCTAGTTTGTGCTTCATCCAGTTGGGCATTTCTCATGATGTACTCTGCATATAAGTTAAATAAACATGGTGACATTATTCTGACTTGATATACTCATTTCCTGATTTGGAACCAGCCCATTGTTCCATATTCAGTTCTAACTTTTGGTTCTTGACCTACATACAGATTTCTCAGAAGGCAGATAAGATGGTCTGGTATTCTCATCACTGTAACAGTTTTCCCACAGTTGGTTGTGATTCACACAGTCAAAGGCTTTTGCATAGTCAATAAAGCAGAAGTAGGTGTTTTTCTAGATTTCTGTTGCTTTTTCTATGATCCAATGGATATTGACAATTTGATCTCTGCTTCCCCTGCCTTTTCTAAATCCAGCTTGAACTTATGAAATTTCACAGTTCAAGTACTGATAAGACTTTCTTGGAGAATTACTTTGGTAGCATATGAGATGACTACAACTGTTTGGTGGTTGAACATTCTTTGAAATTGCCTTTCTTTGGTATTGGAATGAAAACGACCTTTCCAGTCCTGTGGCCAATGCTGCAGTTTTCCAATTTGGTGGCATATTTAGTGCAGCACTATAACAGCATCATCTTTAAGGATTTGAAATAACTCAACTGCCATTCCATGACCTCCACTAGTTTTGTTCATAGTGATGCTTCTGAAGGCCCACTTGATTTGTAATTCAGGATGTCTAGCTCTAAGTGAATGATCACACCATCGTGGTTATCTGGGTCATTAATATCTTTTTGGTACAGTTATTCTATGTATTCGTTCAACCTCTTCTTAATAGCTTCTGCTTCTGTTAGGGCCATATTATTTCTGTCCTTTATTGTGCCCATCATTGCATGAAATGTTCCTTTCCTATCTCTAATTTTCTTGAAGAGCTCTCTGGTCTTTCCCATTCTGTTGTTTTTCTCTATTTCGTTGTGCTGATCACTTAGGAAGGCTTTTTTTTTTTTTTTTTTTTTAATCTCTCCTTGTTATTCTTTGGAACTCTGCTTTAAGATGGGTATGTCTTTCTTTTCTCCTTTGCCTTTTGTTTGTCTTCTTTCCTAAGTTATTTGTAAGACCTCCTCAGATATCCATTTTGCCTTTTTGCATTTCTTTTTCTTGGGGATGGTCTTGATGTGGTAGAAAGTGGAAAGAGAATGTGGAGTTGCTCAGTCATGCCTGACTCTTTGTGACCCCTTGGACTTTAGCCCACCAGGCTCCTCTGTCCATGGAATTTTCCAGGCAAGAGTACTGGAGTGGGCTGCCATTTCTTTCTCCAACAGATTAAAAAACACAGATCCAGTTCTATTACCTCATGGTAAATAGATGGAGAAACAATGAAAACATTGACAGACTTTAGTTTCCTGGGCTCCAAAATCACTGTAGATAGTGACTCCAGCTTTGAAAAAAAGATGCTTGCTCCTTGGAAGAAAACCTATGAAAAACCTAGACAACATAGTAAAAAACAGAGACATTATTTTACCAGCAAAGGTCTGTATAGTCCAAGCTATGGTTTTGCCAGAAGTCATGATTGGATGTGAGACTTGGACCATAAAGAAAGCTGAGCACCAAAGAATTGATGTTTTTGAACTGTGGTGTTGGACAAGACTCTTGAGAGTCCCTTGGACTGCAAGGAGATTCAACCAGTCCATCCTAAAGGAAATCAGCCCTGAATATTCTTTGTAAGAACAAGTGCTGAAGCTGAACCTCCAAAACTTTGGCCTCCTGGTGGGAAGAACAGACTCATTAGAAAAGATTCCAATGCTGGGACAGATTAAAGGCAGGAGGCAAAGGGGAAGACAGAAGATGAAATTGTTGGGTGGCATCACCAACTTGATGAACATGAGTTTGAGCTAGCTGTGGCAGTTGGTGATGGACAGGGAAGCCTGGTGAGCTGCACCCCATGATATAGCGAAGAGTTGGACATGACTGAGAGACTGAACTGAACTGATGTACAGAGGACAATCAGGGAGCAGGCAGAAGTCTTTAGGGAAGGAGGAAGGAACAATTCCTGGATAGCTGACTATGATGGGTCGGCAGGCCACTTCAAGCTGGAGAAGCTGTAGGGAAGCAATTCTATGCCAGGTGGAGAGAATGGCAAGAGAAAGGCAGGGAAACAGTGCTGAGATTTCTCAGAGGACAAGATCCCTCTTCTATTAAACTTTATTAATGCTCAATATTTTTCGATGATTGGAAACATGAGTTTTGTTTTGGAAGTGGTAGAGTAATATTCAGTGGAAGGATTAATGCTGAAGATGAAACTCCAAGACTTAGGCCATCCTATGTGAAGAGCCAGCTCATTGGAAGAGGCCCTTATGCTGGGAAGGATTGTGGGCAGATGGAAAGGGGTCAAAAAGATGAGATGGTGAGATGGCATCTCCAACTCAATGGACATGAGTTTGAGGAAATTCTGCAAAATAGTGAAAGACAGGGAAGCCTGGTTTGTTGCCATACATACAACCACAAAGAGTCAGGCATGACTTAGCAACTGAATAATACCAAAGAGAACAGAGGTTCCAGTGAAGCCTCTGGCCCTGGTGGGAGTGGAGAAAGATTTAGGTGGAAGGGGAGGCTTCTCATCCTCTGGTGCAAGTCCTTGAATCCAAGGTAATCAGCACAAAATTTTGAATGTGTTACCAAAGATTGCTTTCTAAAAAGCAGAAAACTGTTTTCTGCAGGAGTGAGAGATTTGACTGAGTTTGTCCTCTAGGTTTTACTGAGGGATATGGAAAGGAACTGGAGTGGACTGAGTCTGCAAAAACTAGGTGACCAGCTGCTGGAAGGGCAGGCTCGTGGTAGACATTTTGCACTAGGTGGAAAACAAGTTCAGGGATAAAGTGTCCCATCTGGAGTGTACATGCCAATGTATCAGATTGTTGCAGCAGATCACTTCAATGTTTTGAGATAAGCGAGAAATGCACAATGGGTGGTTTGCTTTTGTCAATTCCTGTGGGTAGTTAGATGACTCAATGTCTGGTTACTTCATTGCATGGATGGAATTGTGCTTGGGAAAGAAAACTAGATGAGGTCCACACATATTTCCTTGTTAAACAGCAGGCAGAGGAAGCTTACTGAAGCAACTATAGGTATTTTAATCATGAGGGGCCAAATGGGGATAGATTCATTTAACAGGCTGAGATTGGACTGTACAGATTGCCATAGTTGTTGCTATGACAAGTAGCCATAACAGATAGTTGTTGCTATGCTGGAGATATGGGAAACCAACAAGAGACCAAAGCCTTACAACTCTCCTTGCAGTGTAATTCCAGGCTAGAAGTAGTTGACAAGGAAGGGCTGACTGGTAAGACTGAGGAAGGGAGTAATCTGAGCCAGTAATCATTAGCTTTTGTTGGAACCCAGAAAACAGAAGCAACAGATCAGTTAGAGTTCTGTGTCATGGTTCAGAAATAGATGTCGTTTGTCTTGAAGCAATATTTAGTTTTGGGGATTGCAGCCATAACCTCTAAACAGATTTCCTTCTCCCCAGGTAGGAGAATAATTCATATTTGTCCAGACTCAGGTACCCAGAAAGCCCATTCAGGGCCACTTGATCTTAGCAGGCACACATGTAATCTAGAAGGTGGAATTATCATCATGGTGCCCATTTTCCAAATGAGAAAACTGAGGTTAAGGGACTTGATCAAGGCCACACACCTATGCACATGAAAAACCAAGCACAAATCCAGGGCAACAGTCCTCAAATTGTGTGTTTTTACTCCACACCCACTGGGAGTGGTAGGTGGTAATCTGGCACCAATGCTTAGGCAGAAGAAAGGAATATTCAGGCATAAATAGAAGAAAGTATAGAAAACCACTAGAACATTCAGCTCTGACCTAAATCAAATCCCACATAATTTTACAGTGGAGATGAAAAATAGACTCAAGGGATTAGGTCTGTTAGCCTGAAGAACTATGGATGGAGGCTTGTAACATTGTACAGGAGGTGGTCACCAAAACCATCCCCAAGAAAAACAAATGCGAGAAGGCAAAGTGGTTGCCTGAGGAGGCCTTAAAAACAGCTGGGAATTAAGAGAAGTGAATGCCAAAAGAGAAAGACAAAGGTATACCCAGTGGAATGTAGACTTCCAGAGAAAAGCAAGGAGAGATAAGAAAGTCTTTTTAAGTGAACAGTGCAAGAATTAGAGGACAGCAATAGAATTGTAAAGAGTATAGATCTCTTCAGGAAAGTTGGAGATAACATAGGATCACTTTAGGCAAAGGTGGGCACAATAAAGGAAAGAAAAGTCAAAGACCTACCAGAAGCAGATGAGATTAAGAAGAGGTGGCAAGAATGCAGAGAACTGTACAAAAACGGTCATAAAGACCAGGATAGGGATGATGCTGGGGTCACTCATGTAAAGCCAGATATCCTGGAGCAAGAAGTCAAGTGGGCCTTAGGAAGCATCACTACAAACAAAGCTAGTGGAGGTGATGGAATTCCAGCTGAGCTGTTTAAAACATCCTAAAGAATGAGGCTGTAGAACTGCTGCATTCAATATGCCAGCAACTTGGAAAACTCAGCAGTGGCCACAGTGCAGGAAAAGGTCAGTTTTCAACCAATCCAAAAGAAAGGCAATTTCAAAGAATGTTTAACCTATGATGCAATTGCGCTCATCTCACTTGCTAGCAAGGTAATGCTCGAAATCCTTCAAGCTAAGCTTCAACAGTACATGAACTGAGAACGTTCAGATGTACAAATTGGCTTGAGGAACCAGAGATCAAATTGCCATCATGCACTGGATCATAGAGAAAGCAAGGGAATTCCAGAAAAAACATCTACATCTGCTTCACTGACTATGCTAAAGCCTTTCACTATGTGGAGCACAACAAACTGTGGAAAATCCTTAAGGAAATGGGAGTACAGGTCACCATACATGTCTCCTGAAAGTCTGTGTGTAGGTCAAAAAGTGGCAGTTAGAATCAGACATGGAGAAACTGAAAGATTTAAAGTTGGGAAAGGAGCATGACAAGGTATACATTGTCACTCTGGTTATTGAACTTATATGTAGGATACATCATTCAATATGTGGAACTGGATGAATCCCAAGATGCTATCAAGATTGCTGGGAAAAATATCAACATCCACAGATATGAAGATGATACCACCCTAAAAGAGAAAGCAAAGAGGAACTAAAGAGCCTCTTAATGAGGATAGGAGATGAAAAACCTGGCTTAAAACTCAACATTCAAAAAACTATTCACACACACACATAAAAACCCCTCAACATTCATAGCATCCAGTCCCACAATTCATGGCATATAGATGAGAGAAAAGTGGAAACAGTGGCAGATTTTATTTTCTTGGGCTCCAAAATCACTATGGACCTTGACTGCAGCCACAGAATTAAAAGACATTTGCTCCTTGGAAGGAAGAATGGCTATGAAAACCTGGACAGTGTAATAAAAGCAGAGACTCACTTTGCTACAGAAGTCTGTAGTGTCAAAGATATGATTTTTCCACTAATTATGTACAGATGTGCGATCTGGACCATAAGAAAGGGTGAATGCCAAACAATTGAGCTTTTGAACTGTGGTGCTTGAGAAGATTTTTGAGAGTTCCTTATACAACAAGGAGATCAAACCAATCAACCTGAAAGGAAATCAACATCTGACCCCTGCTGTCTCAGCTGAGGCATCTACTGAGGGCCTCCAGGTGAAAAGAACTGATGCTTCCACTGCAAAAGTGCCTAACCACGGCAGCTCCAAGCAAAGAGTTTGTAGCTCCACCCCTGGAGGAAGCTCAGAAAGGCTGAAGGCTCTGTGTACCCTGGGTCCCCCCATACATGCACTGCATTCTCCCCAGTAGCATTGGAGGCCAAGGAAGGGACATTCTGGGCCATGGAGGAGGAGGATGGCTCAGGCATCCACTGGGGCCATCACTTACCAAGTAGGACTGGAAAGGACAGAGCAGGTATATGTGGCAGAGAGCTGGTGACTGGGGTGTGGGAACAAGAGGGAACCAGCTCTGCATGAAGTACCTCTCTCAAACTCCCCTGGAGGAGAAGCCCAGTGATAAGATCATCTGAGATGTGACAAAGAGAGTCTATTTCATTACCCCTTAGAATTCCTCTGAATGAGGAGGTGGTGAAGTTGGTGGGTCATCACAAACTCTTCCATGGCCTAGACCATCTGCCAGTCGCTATCCTTGGGGCTGCCTCTCCCCAAGTTCAGAAATGTAGTTCTGGAGGAAACTGAGAATCATGTGTGCTGCTGGATCAGGGCCAATGACTATCTAATACCAGTCATAGGTCCCCATGGTCCTGCCAGGATGGCTGATCTGGGGCTGGAGCTTCTTTCCATACTAGGTGATGCCTTCAGGATATAAAGCCCAAGGCAGGTAGCTTGGACTACCTCACTAGGTGTATAAGTCTTAAGGAAGAAAGTTGTCAGGCTAGGACCATCAAAGAAGAGGGAAGGGAAAGACTGAGGGTGAAAAAGAGAGAACTGATGGCTTATGATTTCTTGGTTCCAGTAACTGAGATTTTTTATTTGCTGATTCTTGTGTCCTGGATTACCAGAATCATTTCAATGAGTCTCCACTTTCTGTAAATCCAGTTGGAGTGGTCTCCTCTCAACTGTGATTCAGACTTTGTTTTAGATCCTTCCTGATCATTGTAAACCTCCCAGACTCAAACATAGGCACCCATTTGTTTCACAGCACCATTAAGAGTGAAACCCTTTATTCTTTACTGATAATATGATTTGCAGACCACCAAATACAGTTCACCAGCATCCTGGGCAGGAGTGCCCTAAGCGTGATTGAGTGTGTGTTAGGAGTGGCCTTACTGATTCCTGAACCACTCCAAGCATTTACGATGCCTTTGCCAGGCCAATCCTGTCATTTCCTTGATCATACACAGAGAAATACAGCCTCAGGAAGACGTCACCCAGGATCCAGGTCTCTGTAGATCTCACTGTGTTCTCTTTAAAGGCAGTGTAGCAGTGACCTCTAGAATCCTGGGGGAGCCAGAGACACACACCAGTCAGCCTGAGGTCTTACCTGAGACTCCTGCCAATATCCAGACCCAGCACAATTCTTGGTTTTATTTCCCTATTTTGGTAAGTATCAAGGGATTTTCTCAGCAGCAGGGGATATGAAAGTTCATCCAAAACCAAAAAGGGCCAAGATATGAGGTTGCCATGAGGAAGGGTGTGGGGGAGGGGAGGACTGGGAGTTGGGGATACAGAGGACTGATAAAAGACAAAGTCCTAATGTAGAGAGTAACGAACTATATTCAATATCCAGTGATAAACCACATGAAGGCAAATAAGAAAAAGAATATATATTTTTTATGTGTATAACTGAGTCACATAGCTGTGCAGCAGAACTTAAGGCAACACTGAAGATCAGCCACACTTCAATACAATTTTTAGAAAAGAACAAGCGTGTCCCCCCCTTTCTTTTAGAAAAGAACAAGCGTGGTTCTCCTCACTCCCTGTTTCTTTCCTCCTGACTCCTGCTCCTTGTTTTCTCTATAGAGAATGCCGGTTCTCCTCCTGCATCCCCACAATCCGCACTTTATTAAAAAACTTTATTTTTTATTGGAGTATAACTGATTAACAATATTCTGAGTTTCAGGTGGACAGTAAAGGGACTCAACCTCATGTATCCATATATCCTGGTCCCATAGATACCCCTCCCATCCAGGCTGTCATATAACTGAACGGAGTTGCCTGTGCTACACAGTAACTCATTGTTGGTTATCCATCTTGAATATAACAGTACCCACAACAAGATCTTGAAAACTTAACTCAGGAACTCTGGGAAGCCTCCTTCAGACAACACTCACCCTCTTTGACCACTCCAGGCTTGGTTGGGTAACTTACTCTTGTTCCCCATTCCTACCGGTCATTCCATAGCCCTCATCACCCCTAGTAAGTCCCTAGTGACCCAATGCAGGGCACTTTGGGATGCCATTTGCATGGAATCCAGGGCAGTGTTGCCTAGAACCAAGCAACCCTCCATATGGTTCCATGAGTTTGTGGTTTTAGAATTCCTGAAATTCCCTCTGTTCCACAAAGCCTTCTTTGAGCCCATCAGCCTGCTATATACTCCCACAGGGAGCTGACATGAAGCCTCCACCCTATGCCGGGGCTGGTCAGTGAGTGTGCACCCTTTATTCACCTTAGCATCCAACCTCTCCACAGAGGAGTCGGTATCCCAACTCACAGAGGGGGCACCTGGCCAGAGCAAGGGGAAGAAGCAGCCGAGAACTAGGGTGACCATGTAATTTATCATCCAAACCAGGAAAACTTCGAGAAGGGAAAGGAGACTGTTAATCCCTATGGTGGGACATCACACTGAGACTGTCCCAGGCATTCTCACTGTCACATGGCCTATTCAGGGACTGCTAGAGCTGACTTTCCGTATTCTTGCATCTGAGGGTTCAGATTGAACTGAACCTCTTTGAGGACTGAGGACCTTAGTGTTTCCCTCTCCTTGTGACTCTCACCATGCCAGCATCTCCACATGTATTTCAGGATGATCAATTTCCCAGAGTGCCCTTTACATTCAAGAGATTGGTCTTTTGGCAGGTTCTGGCCCAGGCACAGTGGCTCAGGGGCTCAGCAGCATCTGCAATGGTTCCTGCAAGTTCCTATTTGAGAACCAACCCTCAGGGTTCTCCCCTCACCTTGAGGATGTAGGCTTGAGCTGGCACTGGGTAGTTGATGCCATTGATGGTGAAGATAATAGAGGGCAGGATATTGACCGCAAAACAAGAAACATAGTGCTGTTAAAGAGAGAGGGAGAGAGGTTGGCCCTGGAGATCCTTGTTGGTGTGGAGACTGGGAGTGACCCTGGGGCATGACCTTTCACCTCAGACGCCTGTGGTGTGGCGCCGATGAGCTTCTGGATGTTTTTCACCAGTCTTCTTGGGCCAATGATCAGTGATGTCCCAGTATCAAGAAGAGCCTCACAGCCACCAGAACAAGCAATAACCTTTCTTTTCATGGAGATGCTGAGAGATAGTGTGACAAAACGGGCATCAAGGTCACTCTGATTCTCTCCTGAGAGGCCCCCTTCCCAACTGTCTCCTAAACATCCCTTTGTCTCTTGTCTTCTTTTACTTTGCTCTAGACACAGTATCTTTCTTGACATCCTTAAATGCAGTACTTGAATACATCAGGCTCTTTTGCACCTTGACACAACTGGTATTCCTTCCTAGAAGAGCCCCTTCTCTTTGACTAGCAAATTTCTTCTCATCTTCCAGATTCCAGCTTAACTGTATTGTTTTCCCCCAGTGTTTATCAGTCTCCTGTCTTAGTCACTTTCTGTAGACCCTTCCTCATATCTAGCATGCACCAAAATGACAATTCACTATGTGCGTGAGTCATTTCTTGTACATCTGCCTTCTTAGATGTGAGAGTGAGTTTTATTCTCATTGCCTCCCTAAAGTGCCTGACACACAGTGGATGCACAATGCTTGTGTGTTGAATGAGTGAATGAAGACTGTGAAAATAATGAATGAGAAACATCAGAGAGTTGTATCTGGTGGGGAACAAATAATGGGTCAACCGCAGAGTGAAGATGGAGATTCACAGGGGCAGCAGATTCTCATAGTGGTGGGAGAGAGGGACTCCTCTGTGAGAGGGTGTCTCCCATCAGTGCTCCTACAACCAGTTCAGACCCTGAGACCCTGCCCAGGAAATGCATGACTAGCCCACGGAAACTCCAAAAGACAGGCCAGCTTTTGTCTGAGGGTATCACACAGAATCCTATCAGTTATTGCCTCTTGTTCTCATGTCACTCCTGGATCCCACCTTTCTGATTCTCTCAGTTATAGCCCCTGCCCCACTCTGTGCCCAGGGATGTGGGGTGTCTTTTTTATTAGTTGCTTTCACGTCTTAAGACTGCAGCCAACCTCTCTCCACTGTTGGGTAGCTTCTCCATAAGGAGGCCAGGTTTCCCCATTTTCTCAGGACTTTCCCTGTTTTTAAGCTGACATTTATCTGTACTGAGAACTTGCTTGGTCCTAGGTAGCCCTGGACAGCTGGTCATCTTGTAACACTGGTGAAGTCCTCCCTGATCCTGTTCACCACACTGTAGAGTCCTCTGACCGTGCTCCCCGCCTCACAAGGCAACAGGTGCAGCACTCTCCCAGCTGCACAGATCTCTCTGGACCCTGTGAGCACCCTGGTCAGAGCCCTGGTCAGGAGGCCTGGGGATTATGAATCCATGGACTGTTTGTGTATCTATGTGCGTGTGTGTTTGTATGTGTGTTTGTATGTCTCTATTTGTGCTTGTGTGTCATTGATGAGCTTTGCATGTTTATATGTGTCTCTGTGTATATGTGTCTGCTTGTGTGTTTCTATATGTCTGTGTGTCTGTCTGTGTCAGTGTGAATGGTGTATATATTTGTGCGTCTATATGTCTGAGAATCCATTTGTGTGTGTCTGCCTGTACCCATGTACAGTAGTGGGAGCATCCCTTGGGTTGACCCTCAGAGGGAGAGGCTTACCGGTCCATGTGTACACGCCAGTCACCTGCTTGGGTCAATGGTACCCAGTTGAGCTCTCCCTTGTAGTAGCGGTGGTCCACCCCACCAAACATCACCACACTGCCCTTCGTCCTGCATGTGTAGAGAGAAGAGAGGAGGGGATCTTTGGAGGACGGTGACAACAGCACTGTCTGAGAGCTGTGCTTGTCTACCCATCAAGGCCCTAATAAGGTTCCCATTTACAGATGCAGAAGTCGAGGCTAGGAGTGATTGAGAAACAGACTGAGGTCGGTTACTGGCTAATGAGTGGCACAGATGAGGTTAGAAGTTAAGTCACCTGACTGGGCTCCACCCACTATATCTTCTGAAGATGCCCTGGACCTCCTGTGACATGAGTGCTCAGACACCCTCAGAGGACAGGGTGCTGTAGCATTTTGATTTTCCCCTTGTCCAGCTTGTCATTATTCAGGAAAATCAAGGCCTGGGAGTGCTAACTGTGTGGGTTCAGGTCACCCAGAGCTGGCTCTGCTGGCCTGTGATCTCTACTGTCCAAACAGCCCCACAATCAGAAGGGAACCCACCTCTGTTCTCCCTGTCATAAAATGACTAATACTTCTTGAACAAGGTGTCCCACACATTTGTTTTGTGTCTCACAATTTCATTTCTCACTGGCTCCTGCAAATTGGGTAGCTGGTCCTGGGTTACCAGTGAAATGCTAATGAGGAAGGAAAGATATCCACCATCCTTCTCCTTCCTTCCTTATCAAATTCATAAGCAAATCCTACTGCCTTTACCTCCAACTTGTTTCCTGTTGCCTTCCATTAGTCTTCCTTCTAACTCACTCCCTAGAGCAAGTTAATGGTCTTGAGCCCAAGAGCACAGTTGTTCTCCAAACCCCCCCCCCCCCAAAACAAAAACATTATTTATAAAAGCTAGCGGTGAAGCCAGGTATGGCCCTGGGGCCATAGTTACCCTGGGTTAGATTATCTTTCAGGATACTTCTTTATCAAGTGTTCTATAATTTTCATGGGACTGAAAGCACCTTACAGTTAATTTGGAGGGAAGGATTGTCCAGCTCAGACTTACTTGCCCAAGTAGAAGGCAAAGACAGGCTCAGAAACGGCACCTTGATTCTTCAGGTTGTCAAAGATGGGGATGCCTCCAGTGAGGGATATGTCAGGGTAACTCAAGCCCAAGATGCCATCAAAAGGTGCATCCTCAAACCCGTGTTCTGCCAAGCTTAGACCAAATGGCTGATCAGTACTTACAAGGTCCCCAATCTGTGGGAGAGAAGAGTGTTCCCACTTACAGATATGTGAACTGGGGCCAGGACTGGAATGGGGTGCATTGTCCTTAGATCCTCAGAGAAGAATTGAGGCTGGGCTGTGTCTTTGGGGGGCCTCAGATGGTTAGACCAAGCTGGGAGGGGAATTTGGGTTCCATTTGTGAGAGGCTATGAATTTTAAAACATCTGCCTCTCTGAAAGACACCACCTGAGTGAGTCAAATTGGCCTCGTGGCTTCTGTACAGGTGGGGCAACCAAGAGTCAGGCCAGGTCCCATCGGTGCCCCCTTCTGGACAAAATGAGCCGAGAGCAAGGTAGCCTTCTCTTTGGCATCACTGTGACCTAATGACAGGAATGGACTGCTTTCTCTGTAAGGTGTTGTGGATTCTGCATCTGTCCAGGAAGACAGAAGCCAAAAACACAATCTTGCTTGCACGGATCTATGAAATTACTGCCTGGGGAATTCACTTTTGGGGATATGTGTGTCTTTGTGTGAGTGTGTATGGGAGAGAAAAAGAGAGACAAGAGAACTACTCAACTACTTTGGGGAGGGAGGCCATAAGTTTATTAGACTCTCAAGGGTCCTCTAGAATGAGAACTCATTTATCAGGCCTCTGACACAACAGGCCTGCAGTTTCCCAGTCTGGATACCTGAGCACTTTACTATCCCCAGGGTCGCTAGATTAGTTTTATCCTATCCCCCAAATCCCACAGCACCTGCAGTCCTGAAAAGCAGGCCCAGCTCCATAACTTACCACATGTGTGACCTCAGCAAGGCCCTTGCTGTCTGCACCTCAGTTTCCTCATATGTCTCATGAGTTAGTCAGAGTAACTGCTGTGTGGGGTTGTTGCAGGGCTAAACCAGTTATTACCTGAAAGTGCCTGGAACAGTGTCTCAGAGTATATAAGAGGGTGATGTTTTCCCGTCTTCTCTCTCCCAGCAAAATGAACCTTGAACTGCTCATGGGCCGAAGAGCTGCAAGTCCCCATCTCAAACCACTCTGGATTAGCTAATCTGTCTGCTCGTGTGTCACCACGGCACTGCCTCCCCAGGGACAGGATCCTATGGGTAAGATGGCTAATGTCTATGGGAGTTAGGCTAGAAAGTGTCCTGCCAGATGGTCCTGCATCTGTTTTGTAAGCAGTGGTCACTCCATAGCCAGTCCTGACTCAGCTTCTGTTTACACATTACCCGGACGGTGTCATAAGCAAGAAATCCCTTCATGCTCCCGGATCCATAGGTGATCTTGAAGGTCTTTTTGGTAGGACGGAAGGTGGAAGACTCAAGATGTCTGAACCTAACGTGTTTAGCTGCCGACACAAGAGATGAATGTCATCAGGGCCAAGGGTGGAAAACAGGGTGGCAGGGCAAGGGAAAGATGGTCCAGGAACCGGGTGTCTATACTCACAACAGGCTGGACTGGAGCAAAAGAGGGAGGACACCCACAACTCAGATGAGCCTGTGTCAAAGACAACCTGGAATTCCTGAGGGGGTGTTCCAATGGTGATGTTACCCACATAGAGCATCTACAGGGAAAAGGAAGGAGTGGGTTATTAGAGAAGTGGCTACCCTCTATTCCCACATTGATGCCTCCCTCTGGGTGTCACATATCTCTTGAGATCACTTTCGATCCACTGTGCAGCTCACAGCCTTTGATCACAGAGGTGCTTGCTTTTGATATTTCTTTTCTATGCTACATGGTATGCAAGATATTGACTCTATGACCAGGGGTTGAAGTGGTACCTCCTGCATTGGAAGCCCAGAGTCATAACCCCTGCACCTCCAGGACCCCTGGACACCCAGGGAAGTCCTGGCACCTTCATTTGAGAAGCTCTGTAGTCTCTTCAAATCTAGCCTCAGCGCCCCCTTCTCCAGGAGGCTCTTCTTGATCAACACTAGCCACTCCCTCTAAACTCAGACCACATCCAATCAACACTACACAGGTGACCCTTTCATGACATGTATTTACTCTTTTCCTATCTCTCAGGCTGGCATGGACATTCTTGAAGACAGTATAAGCCCTTTTCTAATCTAAAAACAGTAACCACAGTGTTCGATTCTTTTGGCCTTACACAGAACTTCGGTTCAGTAAATTTTTCCTGCTGTGGTTTTTGCATCTGTGGAAACTGAATTCCTCTGCCTGGGGATTCACATTGTTTTGCAGTTGGTTGGTTCTACCTTTTGATCAGAGATGGCTCACTCTTCATCTGTAGCTGAGTGACTCAGTTCAGAAGGAACAACCTCCCTCAAACTAATGACACATCTTTGACACAGAAATGGATCTTTACCTGTCACCTAATAATTGCTGGGTCCAGTCACCAAGACCAAGAGTTGAGGATGAGAATGTGGTCTCTTCTGGGTGGGGCTCCTGTTGTCTAGGATTTCCACCTCCTGCAGGAGCCCCAACCCCAATATCCCACATGGCATCTCCAGATGAGCCCCTGTGCTAGGCCAGAGCACCAGGAGGTGCTGTGGAACACCATCCCCATAACACTCACATCCTTGATGTTCCTCAGGGGGTGAGTAATTGCATTTGAGCCAGGAGAAGAAATCTGGTACAGTCTGTAAGCATGCTCCTTCAGTAAATTGTTCAGCATATTTTTTTCACTGAGGGTTTTTCTCATGGTCTTCACTCTCATTAGAGGTATTCTTTCGTTGAGCATTTGACAAAGAAAACAACAAAGAAGCTACAATTAGCTGTCAATGTTGAAGTATAACTGTCATTGTAATGGCCCTGTGTATTTTCCAATCATTTTTATGAGTCACCTTATTATCAGAATTTTATGCATATACCATGGCAAAGACATAGGTTTGATTACAGGTTCTGTTCTGCAATCTGGGAGAAGCCATATGACCACGTGGGGTCTCAGTCTCCCTGTCAGTGAAATGGTGGAATGTAACAATTCAAACCATCCAAATAGAATATCCTGGGTATAAGTGAAGTGACGGATATAAGGTCTCAGCAATGACAGCCATTAACATTACTATTGCCATCCCACTGTATCCTTCTCATAGAAGTTCAGAGAATGGGGTAGAATGGGGACTTTTACCCTATTTTACAAGGGAGCAATTTGAAATGCAAGAGGTTTCTGAGTTGCCTGTGGTCTCACTGCTTGTCAGATATAAAACAGTGTATATAAAACTGTGTATGTTTTTCCAGTTTGAAAGAGAAGAGAGTTGAAAGAAGAATCCAGGAGATAGGGAACTTCAGGGAAATTCAGAGGCTTGAGAAGGAAGGATAAGTCAAATGAAAAATTAAAAGAAAACAACAAAGAGAGAAATATACTCACAGAGACTTCCAAAGAGATGGAGAGATCAATGATAGTGATACAGAGATGCAGACATAGACATATGCCCACTGAAGTAGACAGGGAAAAAGAGGAAATGTTACAAAAAATGTAGAAAAGTGCTATTCCACAGGACCACACTTACAGCTGCATAGACTGTGCATTGAACAATTGAAAGGAGTTCCATTTTCAATAGGTTATAAGATGACTGGACCCCAAGAGTTGTGCAACCATGCAAATGTACACTAAGACCCTTGGGATCCACAGTTCCTATAGCAAAGTACTTATCAGTAAGTAAGAGTTGAACTTTAAGACTGTCAGAGAAATATTCCATTCCCATCTAAACCTGAATCGGATGAAAAGAAAAATCTGAGAGAGGAAGATTATGCACCTTACAGTCCCCTTACTTACTTGACTATGCACTCTGATAAGGCCACCAGCCCGAGGAGCACAAACCACTTCATGCTCTTTCCTGGCTCCAAGTACTCAGGTAAGTTCAGGTTTTTAGCATTAGTGGTGACTGGGAGCCCATAGTTATATATGCTCTGACATGACTTTGTTTTTCCCTTTAGGACATTAATAGACCTGAACAAAATACAAAGCTCTTGATAAAATCTTTACCTTCTTCTGTGTCCTTGGCGAGTGGACTTTGAAGCTTCTCAGAATACAGATAACTGAACTGTTATCTCTTCCTTGAATCTTGGCTGGAAAATCTAACTGATCTGCATGGACATCTAAGGAGACGGAGAACCTTGCTTACTTAGAGAAACAACTGCTAAGAACATCATGAAAACGGTAACTAGGGGCCGTGCTCAACATTCTTGGTTTCGTGTCATCTTCCTAGCCACTTCATGAGATATGCATTGTTTTCTTCATTGGAGAGGAGATTGCTAGGAGGCTAAGTTGTCAAATGGCAAAGTGAAGACTTCAGGGGCAGCCCAGGGATATACCACTGGCTTTAGGTAGTGGGTCTAATGGCAGAGATCAGGGGCATCTATGATGTCAGTCTGCATCAAAGATTTAGGGCAGAGCAGTACTTCAATTGCATGGTTTCAGTATTGGAAGAAATGTCATATGCATCCACAAGATATTTTATATCATCCAACAAATATACAAGGAAGAAGTGTGTGCTGGGTTATGGGTTAAAGGCTTCAAAGTCAAAGTTGATCAAGACAAAAGTAATCTTTATCTTCCATGAGCTAGCAGTCTAGTTCTCACAAACTCATGGCCACAGAAGGCAAGAGAAATGATAGTAGGATTAGGTGGCCGTGCTAGACCCTGGGCAGCACAGGCCTGACCACTGGGAGCAGCCTTTCCTCCACTTCAACCATGCTGGAATGCAGGCCAGTTAGCCATATTTTCAAGAGAATCAGAAGGTTGGATATTTATGTACAATCTACTGATTTTAATGTTTGCAACTACTTTTTTCCCCAAGAAAACTGTGGGAACACAATCTTCACAATGATGTGCTGGAACCAGCCTTCAGTCTCTGCAGGTTTTTATTTCTGGCCTAGAGATGGGAGTGCAGTGGGGACAGAGAGGAATTAAATTCAAGTTGGCTGATTTACAGAGACTGAATGCATACTGAACATGTTTGTTTCCTTTCTATTTATAAAGAAAGATCATCAGGGACATACAAAACAACAGATTTAACTGCTGAACATAAATGGATATATTTCTGATAAAATTTCCCTAGAAGGTGTATGCCGTGAAAAATTTTGTCTGCCAAAGCAAACATACAAAAAAAAATTTTTTTTGAAAAGTCTTCCCAATCAAAGAAGACAAAACAACTGTGGCAGCCAAAGTAAAGACAATGTTGTTTAATGACTCATCCAGGACTCCCAGGGCCCATTCCTGCATGAGATCTATCCAGGCCTGTCCCTTGAATACAACAGGGGCCTCTCTGGGTTGCCATGTGTGTATAGATAGAGCACTGTGTCTTAATCCTCTGCATACTGTTTAAATTCAGTTTTGGTGGTTAAATCCCAAAAGGGGAATATGACGTCACTGAAAATGACACACGTATATGCCCTTTGGTTTTTTTTTTTTTTTTTTTATTTATTTATTTTCTTAAATTTTATTTTATTAGTTGGAGGCCAATTACTTCACAACATTGCAGTGGGTTTTGTCATACATTGACACGAATCAGCCATAGAGTTACACGTATTCCCCATCCCGATCCCCCCTCCCACCTCCCTCTCCACCCGACTCCTCTGGGTCCTACCAGTGCACCAGGCCTGAGCGCTCGTCTCATGCATCTCACCTCGGCTAGTGATCTTTTCACCATAGATAATATACATGCTGTTCTTTTGAAACATCCCACCCTCACCTTCTCCCACAGAGTTCAAAAGTCTGTTCTGTACTTCTGTGTCTCTTTTTGTTTTGCATATAGGGTTATCATTACCATCTTTCTAAATTCCATATATATGTGTTAGTATGCTGTAATGTTCTTTATCTTTCTGGCTTACTTCACTCTGTATAATGGGCTTCAGTTTCGTCCATCTCATTAGAAGACATTAAAATGCATTCTTTTTAATGGCTGAGTAATATTCCATGGTGTATATGTACCACAGCTTCCTTATCCATTCATCTGCTGATGGGCATCTAGGCTGCTTCCATGTCCTGGCTATTATAAACAGTGCTGCGATGAACACTGGGGTGCACGTGTCTCTTTCAGGTCTGGTTTCCTTGGTGTGTATGCCCAGAAGTGGTATTGCAGGGTCATATGGCA
This sequence comes from Muntiacus reevesi, assembly GCF_963930625.1. Lineage (NCBI taxonomy): Eukaryota > Metazoa > Chordata > Mammalia > Artiodactyla > Cervidae > Muntiacus > Muntiacus reevesi. The sequence continues at coordinate 36,633,637 of NC_089253.1, forward strand.
GTTCTATTTCCAGTTTTTAAGGAAATCTCCACACTGTTTTCCATAGTGGCTGTACAAGTTTGCATTCCCACCAACAGTGTAGGAGGGTTCCCTTTTCTCCACACCCTCTCCAGCATTTATTGCTTGTAGACTTTTGGATAGCAGCCATCCTGACTGGCATGTAATGGTACCTCATTGTGGTTTTGATTTGCATTTCTCTAATAATGAGTGATGTTGAGCATCTTTTCATGTGTTTGTTAGCCATCTGTATGTCTTCTTTGGAGAAATGTCTGTTTAATTCTTTGGCCCATTTTTGATTGGGTCATTTATTGTTCTGGAATTGAGCTTCAGGAGTTGCTTGTATATTTTTGAGATTAATCCTTTGTCTGTTTCTTCATTTGCTATTATTTTCTCCCAATCTGAGGGTTGTCTTTTCACCTTACTTATAGTTTCCTTTGTAGTGCAGAAGCTTTTAAGTTTCATTAGGTCCCATTTGTTTATTTTTGCTTTTATATCCAATATTCTGGGAGGTGGGTCATAGAGGACCCTGCTGAGATTTATGTCGGAGAGTGTTTTGCCTATGTTCTCCTCTAGGAGTTTTATAGTTTCTGTTCTTACATTTAGATCTGTAATCCATTTTGAGTTTATTTTTGTGTATGGTGTTAGAAAGTGATCTAGTTTCATTCTTTTACAAGTGGTTGACCAGTTTTCCCAGCACCACTTGTTAAAGAGGTTGTCTTTTTTCCATTGTATATCCTTGCCTCCTTTGTCAAAGATAAGGTGTCCATAGGTTCGTGAATTTATCTCTGGGCTTTCTATTTTGTTCCATTGATCTATATTTCTGTCTTTGTGCCAGTACCATACTGTCTTGATGACTGTGGCTTTGTAGTAGAGTCTGAAGTCAGGCAGGTTGATTCTTCCAGTTCCATTCGTCTTTCTCAAGATTACTTTGGCTATTCAAGGTTTTTTGTTTTTCCATACAAATTGTGAAATTATTTGTTCTAGTTCTGTGAAAAATACCGTTGGTAGCTTGATAGGGATTGCATTGAATCTATAGATTGCTTTGGGTAGAATAGCCATTTTGACAATATTGATTCTTGCAATCCATGAGCATGGTATGTTTCTCCATCTGTTTGTGTCCTCTTTGATTTATTTCATCAGTGTTTTATAGTTTTCTTTGTATAGGTCTTTTGTTTCTTTAGGTAGATATACTCCTAAGTATTTTATTCTTTTTGTTGCAATGGTGAATGGTATTGTTTCCTTACTTTCTCTTTCTGTTTTTTCATTGTTAGTATATAGGAATGCAAGGGATTTCTGTGTGTTAATTTTATATCCTGCAACTTTACTATATTCATTGATTAGCTCAAGTAATTTTCTGGAAGAGTCTTTAGGGTTTTCTATGTAGAGGATCATGTCATCTGCAAACAGCGAGAGTTTCACTTCTTCTTTTCCTATCTGGATTCCTTTTACTTCTTTTTCTGTTCTGATTGCTGTGGCCAAAACTTCGAACACTATGTTAAATAGTAGTGGTGAGAGTGGGCACCCTTGTCTTGTTCCTGATTTCAGGGGAAATGCTTTCAATTTTTCACCATTGAGGGTGATGCTTGCTGTGGGTTTGTCATATAAAGCTTTTATTATGTTGAGGTATATTCCTTCTATTCCTGATTTCTGGAGAGTTTTAATCATAAATGAGTGCTGAATTTTGTCAGAGGCTTTCTCTGCATCTATTGAGATAACCATATGGTTTTTATCTTTCAGTTTGTTAATGTGGTGTATTACATTGATTGACTTGCGGATATTAAAGAATCCTTGCATTCTTGGGATAAAGCCCACTTGGTCATGGTGTATGATTTTTTTAATATGTTGTTGAATTCTGTTAAGGATTTTTGCATCTATGTTCATCAGTGATATTGGCCTGTAGTTTTCTTTTTTGTGGCATCTTTGTCTGGTTTTGGAATTAGGGTGATGGTGGCCTCATAGAATGAGTTTGGAAGTTTACCTTCATCTGCAATTTTCTGGAAGAGTTTGAGTAAGATAGGTGTTAGCTCTTCTCTAAATTTTTGGTAGAATTCAGCTGTGAAGCCATCTGGTCCGGGCTTTTGTTTCCTGGAAGCTTTTTGATTAGTTTCGATTTCCTTGCTTGTGATGGGTCTGTTAAGATCTTCTCTTTCTTCCTGGTTCAGTTTTGGAAAGTTATAATTTTCTAAGAATTTGTCCATTTCACCCAAGTTGTCCATCTTATTGGCATAGAGCTGCTGGTAGTAGTCTCTTATGATCCTTTGTATTTCAGTGTTGTCTGTTGTGATCTCACCCTTTTCATTTCTTATTTTGTTAATTTGGTTCTTCTCTCTTTGTTTCTTAATGAGTCTTGCTAGTGGTTTGTCAATTTTGTTTATTTTTTCAAAAAACCAGCTTTTAGCTTTGTTGATTTTTGCTATGGTCTCTTTAGTTTCTTTTGCATTTATTTCTGCCCTAATTTTTAAGATTTCTTTCCTTCTGCTAAGCCTGGGGTTCTTCATTTCTTCCTTCTCTAATTGCTTTAGGTGTAGAGTTAGGTTATTTATTTGGCTTTTTTCTTGTTTCTTGATGTAAGCCTGTAATGCTATGAACCTTCCCCTTAGCACTGCTTTTACAGTGTCCCATAGGTTTTGGGTTGTTGTGTTTTCATTTTCATTCATTTCTATACATATTTTGATTTCTTTTTTGATTTCTTCTATGATTTGTTGGTTATTCAGAAGCGTGTTATTTAGCCTCCATATGTTTGAATTTTTAACAATTTTCTTCCTGTAATTGAGATCTAATCTTACTGCACTGTGGTCAGAAAAGATGACTGGAATGATTTCAATTTTTCTGAATTTTCCCAAACCAGATTTATGGCCCAGGATGCGATCTATTCTGGACAAGGTTCCGTGTGCACTTGAGAAAAAGGTGAAATTGATTGTTTTTGGGTGAAATGTCCTGTAGATATCAATTAGGTCTAGCTGGTCCATTGTATCATTTAAGGTTTGTGTTTCATTGTTAATTTTCTGTTTAGTTGATCTATCCATAGTTGTGAGTGGGGTATTAAAGTCTCCCACTATGATTGTGTTACTATTAATTTCCTCTTTCACACTCGTTAGCGTTTTCCATACATATTGCGGTGCACCTATGTTGGGTGCATATATATTTATAATTGTTATATCTTCTTCTTGGGTTGATCCTTTGATCATTATGTAGTGTCCTTCTTTGTCTCTTTTCACATCCTTTATTTGAAAGTCTATTTTATCTGATATGAGCATTGCGACTCCTGCTTTCTTTTGGTCTCCGTTTGCGTGAAATATTTTTTTCCAGCCCTTCACTTTTAGTCTGTATGTGTCTCTGGTTTTGAGGTGGGTCTCTTATAGACAGCATATATAGGGGTCTTGTTTTTGTATCCATTCAGCCAATCTTTGTCTTTTGGTTGGGGCATTCAACCCAGTTACATTTAAGGTAATTATTGATAGGTGTGGTCCCGGTGTCATTTACTTTGTTGTTTCGGATTGACGTTTATACAACCTTTCTGCATTTCCTGTCTAGAGAAGATCCTTTAGCATTCGTTGAAGAGGTGGTTTGGTGGTGCTGAATTCTCTCAGTTTTTGCTTGTCTGTAAAGCTTTTGAATTCTCCTCATATCTGAATGAGATCCTTGCTGGGTATAGTAATCTAAATTGTAGATTATTCTCTTTCATTACTTTAAGTTTGTCCTGCCATTCCCTTCTGGCCTGGAGGGTTTCTATTGATAGATCAGCTCTTATCCTTCTGGGAATCCCTTTGTGTGTCATTTGTTGTTTCTCCCTTGCTGCTTTTAGTATTTGTTCTTTGTGTTTGATCTTTGTTAATTTGATTAATTTGTGTCTCAGAGTGTTTCGCCTTCGGTTTATCCTGTTTGGGACTCTCTGGGTTTCTTGGACTTGGGTGGCTATTTCCTTCCCCATTTTAGGGAAGTTTTCAGCTATTAAATCCTCGAGTTTTTTCTCATTGCCTTTCTTTTTGTCTTCTTCTTCTGGGACTCCTATGATTCGAATGTTGGGGCGTTTCACATTGTCCCAGAGGTCCCTGAGGTTTTCCTCATTTCTTTTGATCCTTTTTTCTTTTTTCCTCTCTGCTTCAATTATTTCCACCATTCTATCTTCTACCTCACTTATCCTATCTTCTGTCTCCGTTATTCTACTCTTGGTTCCCTCCAGAGTGTTTTTGATCTCATTGATTGCATTATTCATTTTTAATTGACTCTTTTTTATTTCTTCTAGGTCCTTATTAAACCTTTTTTGCATCTTTTCAATCTTTGTCTCCAGGCTATTTACCTGTAACTCCATTTTGCTTTCAAGACTTTGGATCATTTTTATTATCATTATTCTAAATTCTTTTTCAGGTAGATTCCCTATCTCCTCCTCTTTTGTTTGACTTGGTGGACTTTTTTCATATTCCTTTACCTGTTGGGTATTTCTTTGCCTTTTCATGTTGTTTAGATTGCTGTGTCTGAAGTGGGCTTTCTGTATTCTGGAGGTCTGTGGTTCCTTTTTATTGTGGAGGTTTTACCCAGTGGGTGGGGTTAGACGATTGACTTGTCAAGGTTTCCTGATTAGCGAAGCTTGCGTCAGTGTTCTGGTGTGTGAATCTTGATTTCTTCTCTTTGGAGAGCAATGGAGTGCCCAGTAATGAGTTTTGGGATGGGTCTATGTGTTAAGTGTGACCTTGGGCAGTCTGTATGTTGACATTCAGGGCTATGTTCCTGTATTGCTGGAGAATTTGCGTGGTATGTCTTGCTCTAAAACTTAGTGGCTCTTGGGTGGTGGTTGGTTTCAGTGTAGGTATGGAGGGTTTTGGACGGTCACTTATTACTTAAAGATCCATGTAGTCAGGAGTTTTCTGGTGTTCTCAGGTTTTGGGCTTAAGTTTCCTGCCTCTGGGTTTCAGTTTTATTCTTCCTGTAGTCTCAGGACTTCTCCAACCATACAGCACTGATAGTAACACTTCTAGGTGAATGGTGAAAAGTTTCTCCCCCGTGAGGGACACCCAGAGAGGTTCACAGAGTTACATGAGGAAGAGAAGAGGGAGGAGTTAGATAGAGATGAGCAGGAGGAGAAAAAGGGGGACTCAAGAGGAGAGAGACAGATCTACGAAGTTGTCTGATCCCAGAGTGTTCTCTGTAGCCCAGACACCCACAAAGATTCACAGAATTGAATTGGGAAGAGAAGGGGAAAGGAGGAAATAGAGGTATTCTGAGGTAGAAAACAGAGAGTCAAGATTGGGAGAGAATAATCAACACACTCCTGAGTGAAAATGGGAGCTGAATATTGGATTCTTAAATGCTCACAATTTATATCATATACTAAAAAACAAAAATTAAAAATCTAGAGTAGAGGTTAGACTCTTAAAAATACTATATTAAAAACAAAAACCAAAACATAAAAAAAAAATTAGAAATATATATTAAGTTTGGTTTAAAAATAGGGCTTCTCTTCTTCTTTTTTTTTTTCCTGTAAGGTTATAGTGTATTGAAAATGAAAATTAAGGAGTAGTAAGAGGAGTACTAGAGGACTTTAAAAGAAATAAGAGAAAAAGAAAAATAGAAAATAGAAGAGAAGAAGAAAAAAGAAAAGAAGGAAAAGAAAAAAAGAGGAAGAAATTGTTTTTCCTAATTAAAAATATCGTAAAAATCTATGAAAATGAAAGTTAAGAAGTAATGTGGCGTAATAGGAAATTTTAAAGGAAAATAAAAGAGAAAAAAGAAAAAAAAATCTTTTTTTTTTTCCCTTACTTAAAAAGAAAAGAAAAAAAGAAAAAACATATCCAGGAATTTCTCTGGAGCTGTTGCTGTCAATGTGGGTTTGGCTCAGTTTCGGATATCTCCTCATTCCAGCTTACACTTCTCGATATCTACAGGCCCTTCTGGTGTAGTCGGTGTTTTCTTCAGGGATTTTAACCTGTTGCACCGGTCCCTTTTGAAGCGGTTCCCTTTGTTTATTTGGCTTCTGTTGCCTGTTTCTTCCGTGCCTAATTTCCACCCTGACACAGGTGGGCAGAGGTGGACTCTTATTCAGGTAGCTAGTTCCGTCGTGTTGCGGGGAGGGGCAGGCGCTGCAGTGAGGGGCTGGCGCTGTTTTCTCCGGCTGCGCTGCTCAGGCTCCTGGCTGCTCTGCATGGAGTGCGCCCCACGCTGTGCGCGGTTCCAGCCCTCGGGTGATTCACAAAAGCGCGGTACACAAAGCTGCGCCTGCATTTTTTCCCTATACCGCCCGAGTAGCTCAGGCAGCCAGGCGCTTGTCGGGCGCTCTCTCCCCAAGTGTGGCACGTCATCTGTCCTGCGCGATCCCAGCCTCAGTTTCCGCCCGCGCCAGTTGGGTGCGTGCGCCTTCTGCCCTCCGTGTCCCCAGCCCCAATCCCCGTCCGCACCGGCGGGGCACGTGTACCGTGTCTAGCCATGACCCTCCCGGCGGATGTCGACCATCCAGAATCTCGGGAGGTCTTTTATTAGAAGGTGAAGGCCCGTTTGCATTGTGGTAGGGGATGCGGTCCTTGGGGCAGAGCCTGCTCCCTTCCCCTCCCCCCTGCTTCCTGCCTCTGGCGGGGCTGGACCAGTCTGCAGCCTGCGAGCTCTTCTCAGGACTTTCTCGGTCCCTTTGTTCTGCGAACGGCCGGCAGTGTGTTCGGGCCGGTTAATTTTCTCTCTCTCTTTTGCTTTCCCACAGTTCAAGCTGGGAACTCACAAAAGCTCCCTCTGATTGTCCTCAGGGCACTCAGGCCCGGACCCTGCCCCAAGTAATGCCGACTGCTCCTCTCCATTCCGCCCCCACTTGCTGGTTGCGGATGCGGGCGTCTGGGGTACTTTTCTGCTGGGAGTTGCTTTTAGGCTCATAATCTGTGGGTTTTATTTATTGTATCCCTCCCAGTCAGATTCAAACTCTGAGATTCAAACACTTCCCCCAGGCCCGCCAGTGCGAGGGTTTCCCGGTGTCTGGAAATGTCCTCTATTAAGACCCTTCCTGGGACGGATCTCCGTCCTTAACTCTTTTGACTCACTTTTTATCTTTTATATTTTGTCCTACCTCCTTTCGAAGACAATGGGCTGCTTTTCTGGGCGTCTGATGACCTCAGCTAGCGATCAGAAGTTGTTTTGTGAAGTTTGCTCTGCGTTCAGTTATTCTTTTGATGAATTTCTAGGAGAGAAAGTGGTTTCTCCGTCCTACTCCTCCGCCATCTTCCATTTTTTTATTCTACTGCATCTGTTTTCCTTCTGGTTACATTTCTTTGGTTGATTGTTTTAAACAATGAATTATGATGTGCCTTTGAATAGTTGTCATAGTTCTTGTCCTTGAATTCAGTGAGCTTCTGTGTGAATGGGTTTAAAGTTTTCATCATATCTGCAAAATTTTCAGCCAGTAATTATTAAGTTCTTTTCTCTATTCTCCTTTCACTTCCTGTGGGATTCCATTTACATATATTTTAGTATTCTTTACATATATTTTACATATATTTAGGTTCAAATCTCTGTGATGGACAATTAATTTTCTTCCAAAGTCTTTCTGTTCCTATTTTCCATGTCTGTATTTAACATACTCAATATTCTTCAGCTTCATGAATATAAGGATTATTGTTCCAGTAAGCATTTTACTGTCTTTCCCTGCTAATTAGGTAATGTATATTTAACTGTGTTTTTACTAATTGATTTCCCCCTCATTGTGGATATTTTCTTGCTTCTTTGCACATCGGAATTTTTTTTTCTTTTTAAATGTATTTATTTATCTTAATTAGAGGATAATTACTTTACAATATTGTAACTGACCTAGAACAAACACTTTCACAATTCACATGGAAATTTTAAATTGGATATGGTTATTTTTACCCTTTGGATGCTGGATATTTTTTAATTTTTATAAATTACTCCTGGCACTGTTTGCAAACACTGTTAATTTCTTGGAAACAATTGTACATTTTGAAGACTTGCTGTTCAGTTTTTTTTAGCTGAGATGAGACCAGCCTTTAGACCAGGTTTACTATTCTCCACTAGCAAGGCAATATTGTCTTCAGGGCCATACTGGTGTCATGGGAATTATGAGTAATTTGCACGCTAATCAGTGAGGACACAATTAGACCTGGCTCAGTTTGAGACTCAAGGATTGGTCCCTATAATTCTGACCAGTACTATCAACTCTCTGCTTAAAACTGGAGGGGTATCCCCTGTACACTGCCACATATCTCTGTGTGCAGCTCTCTCCTGTGAACTCTATCTAAAGTCTCAAATCTCTCTTCTTGGGGAGACCATTTGTCTCTGCCTAGATACCACTTCCATAGATGTGTTGGAAATTATTTCTAGAGTTCGGGCAATTGTAGAACTCACCTTGCTTGCTCCCCCACTCAGGAATCCATTCTCTGCTGCCTGATGTTTGATGTAACAAACTACTCTTTCATTTATCTTGTCTACTTTGTAGTTGTTTGAGACAGGAGGATAAATGTCTCCTTTATTTCTTTATGTCGACTAAAATGGAGGTCCCCTTGCAATCAGAACTCACTGAATGCCTTGTGAATGCTAGGCACTGACTTCTGTGCCCGGGTGCAGACTGACTGGAGATATGTTTTGGGGCCTTGGGGAGACCCAGTCTTGCTGGAGAAACACGCCAATTACAAATAACATTTGCTATGGGGTATGTTCAGTTCAGTGCAGTCACTCAGTCATGTCAGACTCTTTGCAACCCCATGGACTGCAGCACTTCAGGACTCCCTTTCCTTTACCAACATCTGGACTTGCTCACACTCATGTGCATCAAGTCGGTGATGCCATCCAACCATCTCATCCTCTGTCGTCCTCTTCTCCCCCTGCCCTCAATCTTTCCCAGTAATAGGGCCTTTTCTAGTGAGTAAGTTCTTCACATCAGTTGGCCAGAATATTGGACCTTCAACTTCAGCATCGGTTCTTCCAATAAATATTCACGATTGATTTCCTTTAGCATTGGCTGGTTGGATCTCCTTATAGTCCAACGAACTCTCAAGAGTCTTGTACAGCACCACAGTTCAAAACCATCAGTTCTTCATTGCTCACCATTCTTTATGGTCCAATTGTCACATCCATATATGAAAATTGAAAAATCATAGCTTTGATTATACTGATCTTTTTCAGCAAAGTAATGTCTCTTTTTATAAAATTTTGTCTAGGTTTGTCATAACTTTTCTTCAATGGAGCATGTATCTTTCAATTTCATGGCTGCAGTTATCGTCTGCAGTAATTTTGGAGCCCCCAAAAATGAAGTCTCTCATGGTTTCCATTGTTTCCCCATCTATTTGCCGTGAAGTGATGGGACCAATGCTATGATCTTTATTTTCTGAATGTGGAGTTTAAGCCTGATGTTTCACTCTCCTCTGTCACTTTCATCAAGTGACTCTTTAGTTCCTCTTCACTTTCTGTCGTGAGGGTGGTGTCATCTGTATATCTGAGGTTATTGATACTTCTCCCAGAAATCGTGATTTCAGCTTGTGCTTCATTCAGTTGGACATTTCGCATGTTGTACTCAGCATATAATTTAAATAAGCAAGGTGACAGTGAAAGGTTGTTGCTGAACCACGCAGCGATGCCGGGATTCTTGGTCTCCGGAGGAGAAGAATTCAATCCGGGGCCAGAGATGAGGCTTGTTCGCTCAGAGCTTTTGCGTAATAACTATTTATTAAAGTGTAAAGGAGATAGAGAAAGTTTCTTACATAGGCATCAGAAGGGGACAGAAAGAGTATCACCTTGCGATACTCTCTAATTAGTTATTACAGCGAATCAAAGGAATGTATGGAGGTTGTAAAGACCTCACTAGACATACTCCCATAATTTCCACCTTAAGACAACAGGACTAGCCAGAAGGATTTTTCCCAGAGACTGTCCTCAAGCAGGATACATTATTGTCATATAATCCTAAGGAATGTAGAGGGGCAAAAACGTTTGTCCTTTCTTCCTCCTTGAGAATTTCCTTGTGGGCCCCTGGACTTCTTATCAATCTGCCTAGGAATTGACTCTCTCATTCCCCCCTTTTCTTTTAGGAGAATTATGTTTCCAAGGGAAAGGGGCATTGTTTTCGTTCCATAACTACTTCTTGCTGTGTAGGGATGTGGTCCCTAAATTGTTAAGATAACATATTCTCCAAACCCTCATCTTGAGGATCTCTGATCCAGGGACCCCAAGTAATAGTTGGAGGAGGCTGTGGCACTCAAAGGAGCTGAGAGAGCCATTTGTAACTTAAAAGCCTTCATGTGAATAGAAACAAATCCAATTATACAGTTCCAGATGCAGGGAATAAACAGCAAAAATAGAACAATCAGAATTATTGTCATTAAGATAGTTTTTCTCCATGGGGAACTAGTTAATGTCTCCCAAAGTGAGGCAATTGAGGCTTCAGGAGTATCCATAGCCCCAGTCATTGTGGTCATGTGCTTAGTAAAATGAGTAACATTAGTGCTCATATCAGGTATATAAGTACAGCACTGGGTATGAATAATGGCACAAGTTCCTCCTTGCACAGCTGGCAGAATAGCTGAAGCTAATCTGTTTTGTAAAACCACCTTTCTAATTTGTGCTTGTTCAGTATTAAGTGCTGAAATAGTTTTTTGAGAATCTTGTAATACCTGCTGAGTAAAATTAGTCAAAGCATCCACTCATAGCATAACATTTGTAGTTCCCAAAGAGGAAACAAACACTGCAGCCAAATAATCATACTAGTGAAATACAGGCCTTGCCCACCGGCTTTTAAATTGGGGTAAATTAGCAGGCTTTTTCGGAAGCTCTGAAAATATAAAGCTGTGAGTAAAGGCTAGACCTAGGGTGCATCTCCCTATCCAACCAGGGGTAAGCCATGCCCATAGGTAAGAGCCACATATCCACTAAGTCCCGAATGGAGCAAGCCAGCGTGACTGAGATATCCAGTCCCAATCATTGCCTGGCCAGACAAAGGGAGGACCTGAATTGGGGTTGGAAAACACGGGAATGATTACATTGCATATTTCCTGAGGTAAAAATCTCAAGTGTTTCCAATCAGTATGATTAAGTTGCCAACTAACTTCTGGGGATGGTTCTATTTGTTCCCAGCATATAGGAGCAATAGATATTAGACGTCCTTTCTCAGGAGTTAACCATATAACCTCATCCCATATTTGATAAACGTCAGGTAAAAAACCATTAGATATAGACCTATTTGCCTTATATGTGGCAAAATAGTCATTCAACCGAGGCAATGTAAAATCAAAATTAAAAGTCATATTATATCCATAGTTAAAGTACAACGTGTTGTACACGTCCATTTTAGAGTTGTTAGATGTCTTCAGATGAAGAAGAGGTATCACATATGATTGTTGTCAAAGGTATTCACAGACTTGGAGAAAGTATTTTCTTGAAGTGAAGATGTCCACCATGGGAAACCTTCCACTGATGAGGAGGGGAGTGCTCCACAGACCCAGCAGTTAGACTGATTGTGAAATGCTGCATAGAAGTGAGCCCAGGACAGGAAGGTATTTTCTTGAGGATCAAATGGCAGACTCAGGACTTTTGGAGTCAGAATGAGTAGGCTCACATAGATTATCAGGCCCATCTGAAAAGTAAAAAGTCAGAGCATAGAAAGTAAAGACATAAAATGAAGTCACTTAGTTCTGGTCAGGGTGCCACCTCTTAACTCGAGTGTGCTGTACCCAGGAATCAATTCCTGGTACTTTGACAGCTGTGGGAGAAGAAAGAATAAGTTGGTAAGGGCCTTTCCAGTGGGGCTCGAGGGATGGGCCCCTAGGTCCCAGTGTTTTTATGAGGACCTTGGTTCCTGGCTCAAATAGCGGCTTGCTTGACTCAGAGGCTGGATCAGGAGTCGTCTCCTGGAGTTCTGTTAATGCCTGTTGAAAAACTGAGAGGTGAGTTACATAACTAGTTAATTCCAAGGTTTCAGGGTCTATGACAATGTCTGTGCATAAGAAAGGCCTTCCATAAAAACATTCAAAGGGGGACAGTCCTTCCTTATTGGGGGCAGTTTGAGTCCTCATTAAAGCTATGGGTAGGACATTAATCCAACTGTCCTGGGTCTCTTGAGTTAATTTGCACACATGTCTTTTGATATTGTCATTAGCTTTTTCAACCTTTTCTGAGGATTGGGGTCTCCAGGAACAGTGTAAGTGATATTCTATTCCCAGAGCTTTAGACACCCCCTGAGTTACAGCAGCTTTAAAGGCAGAGCCATTATCACTCTGAAGGCTCTGTGGCAGTCCAAACCTGGGGATAATTTCATGGATTAAAATCTTTATAACCTCCTTAGCTTGTTCACTATGACAGGGGAAAGCCTCAATCCATCCAGTAAAATTATCCATCCAAATTTGTAAGCAAGAATGTCCATGAGCTTTTGGTATATGAGTAAAATCTATTTCCCAGTCCTCTCCAGGATACTTTCCACTTCACTGTAAACCAGATTTTGCCAGCTTTTCAGTCTTTGGGTTATTTTTCTGACATACCTCACACCTTTTGATAATGTTCTTTAAAGTTTTCATTACATTTTTACCTTCAAACAAACAAGAAGCCATCTGGTAAGTACTCTCTGCACCCAAATGAAAACTCTGATGTAAACCCTTAAGAATTTTCCACTGAGCACTTTCAGGAATTATTGATCGTCTATCCTCAGACTGTAACCATCCTTTATCAGTAATCTTTGCTCCTCTTTTCTCATATCTTTCTAATTCTTCCTTGGTATGTTGTGGTTTTTCCTGTTCCACAGGACCTGTCCAGATCAAATGCGTCTGTAGTGCGGGGGTTTCATAAAGTGCCACTTTTCTGGTTTGACAGTCAGTCAGCTGATTATCTTCAGCAACTTTACTACTATCCCTGTTGTGTCCTTTGCAATGCATAACAGCTACTTCTTTAGGACAATATATAGCAGTTAAAAGTATCTCAATCTCTCTAAAATGTTTAATAAGTTCTCCTGTTGCTGTTTTAAACTGTCTTTCTTTCCATATTGCAGCATGAGCATGTAAAATCAAATAAGCATACTTAGAATCAGTGTAGATATTTACCTACTGCCCATTGCTTAACTCTAGAGCTCAGGTCAGAGCCACAAGCTCCACTAACTGAGCACTGGTTCCCTGGGGGAGAGATTTTGCTTCTAAAACCTGCCCAGCAGTCACCACAGCGTAACCTGCTTTATGCTCTCCATCCCGAACAAGAGAACAGCCATCAGTAAATATTTCCATGTCAGGAGTGTCTAATGGAGTATCCATTAGATCCTCCCAAGCTGCATAGTTTAAAGTTAGGAACTGGGAACAATTGTGGTCAGGTGTTTCATTTTCCTTCTCAGGAAGGAAAGCGGCAGGATTTAAATTTCCTCAGACTTTAAGCTTAGTTACTGGTCCTTCTAACAACTATGACTGATATTTAAGAAGGCTACTGTCTGTCATCCAAATATTAACCTTAAAATTTAAGATTCCACTCACATCATGAGAAGTCAGTGCAGTAAGTTTTCGTCCATTAATTATTGTTAAAGCTTAAGGTGCTAATAAAGCTGCTGCCCCAATTACTCTTAGGCAGTGGGGCCACTCACATGAAATTATATCTAATTCTCTGCTTAGATAAGCAATAGGTTGCTGGTGAGGCCCTTGGGGTTATGTCAAAACTCACAAGACCACAGCTTTTCTTTCAGTGACAAACAAATTAAATTCTGACCCTGTGGGCAAGCTCAGAGCAGGAGCTTGCAGGAAGGCAATCTGAAGAACCTTAAAACCTTTTTGAGTGTCTGGAGACCAAACCAGTTTGTCAGTTTGGGCCTGCTGAGTTTCAGCTATAAGGTTATATGAAGGCTGGGCAAGTTTCCCATAAGCCAGAATCCAAATGTGAGAGTAGCCAGTGATTCCCAAAAATCCTCTCAATTGTCTTAAAGTCATAGGTAGGGGATGATTTAGTATACGTTTAATTCTCTTGGGGCCTATGGCCCTAGTCCCTTCTGATATGATTAAGCCCAGATATCTAACAGATTGTTGACAAAGCTGAGCCTTTTCTCTTGATGCTTTGTAACCGCAGCCTGCCAGAAAGTTTAAGAAGTCTTCTGAAGCTCGTGAAAAAGCTTCCTCTGTCTCAGCACAGAGCAAAATATCATCTACATATTGTAACACCACCGCTTCGGAGCTATTAAAGTCTTGTAGATCCTATGAGAAACTTTGTCCAAATAAGTGAGGACTGTCACGAAATCCCTGGGGGAAAACTGCCCAGGTTAACTGAGAAGCTGGCTGTGTAGGGTCTTCAAAGACAAATAGAAATTGACTTTCCTCTTCCAAAGGTGCTGAATAGAAGGGACCTTTCAAATAAATTACTGAGAAATATTTGGCTTATTCAGGAATTTCAGACAATAGCATGTAAGGATTAGACACCACAGGGTGTAAAGGAACTACAGCCTCATTTAATATTTGTAATACTTGAACTAGTCTCCATTTACCATTTGATTCCTTTATACCCAAAATAAGAGTGTTGCATGGACTGTTACAGGGAATTAATAGTCCCTGCTCATTTAAATTCTCAAAGATGGGTTTTAACCCTCCTAAACCTCAGATTTCAGTGGACACTGCTTCTTATGTGGAAATAAGTGTGGGTCTTTGAGCTTGACAACTACAGGAATAGCATTTTGTGCTTGACTCACAGATTTTCCATCAGCCCATACTTTATGATTTACATTTTGTTCAATTCAAGGGAGAGAAAGGGAAGGCTCCATATTCATGAAAACAGGCATGGGTCTTGCTCAGTATATCCCTCCCTAAAAGGGGTGAGGGAAACTCTGGCACAATCAGAAACTCGTGTGAAAATAGCACAGAGTCTCAGCTGTAGCTTAAAGTAACACTGAAGTAGTACCTTTTGGCTCATCCAGACAGTCCTATTATAGAAGCGGTTTGGGAAAAAGTGGGCCAGGGGCTTCAGTAAGCATGGAGTAAGTTCCCCCAGTATCTAAAAGGAAATCAACAGATTGGCCCCTCACAGTTATTAATGCCTGGGGTTCCTCAGGTGTAATTAGGAAGGGAGCTTGTGTGGGGACTTGCAGGCACATTCAGTCCTGATTGTTTTGAGAGCTTGACCCCTGAAACCTATGCCTCTGGGGGCAGTCTTTCTTCCAATGTGGTCCCTTGTGGACTGGACCTGGAGCTGGGGGTGGCTTGGATGCCTGAGGGCAATCCCGCTTGAGATGCCATGCCTTTCCACATTAATAGCAAATCCATCCCTTTTCACCTGGGTCCTTCTGTGTAATTTTCTCAGGCTGTTTAAGAACGGTTTTCATAGCCATTGCGAGGGCTTCTGCCTGTTCCTTTGTCCTTTTCTGCCTTTCTTTCATTTCCTCATATTCCCTACCACAATAGACTGTCTGAGCCAGTTGTAACAGAGTATGTAAAGACTGATTTGGTCCATACGCCCATTTTAATAGCTTACGGTCGATATCTGGAGCCGACTGAGTGAGAAATCTATCCTTTAAGATAGGATAGATCTTGTCCCTCTTCATTTTCAAGATCAATCTCAGTGAATCTGCGAAGGGCTTGTCTCAATCTATCTAGTAATTTACCAGGAGCTTCCTTCTCCTCCTGTTCTATGCCTGCCAATTTGTCATAGTTTAAAGGCTTTGCACGTGCCTGCCTGAATCCTTCAAGAACACATCTGACAAAATGACTCTGGTCCCATCTTCCTTTAGCTGTGTTGTAGTCTCAGTCTGGTTCTGTAGTTGGGACTGCCTGATTTCCAGTGGGGAGGGCGGTTATCTCATCCTCCCTCTTCCCTACTGATTCGTTACCAAACCATTCATCTCCATAAGCAACCACTTTCCCCAAAACTCAAATCTTTGAGTCGGGAGTCAGCGTTTGTCCCAAGACATACATCACATCTTTCCAAGTAAGGTCATAAAGCAGAGTAACACCTTTAAAAGCTCTAATATATTTTTCTGGGTCCTCTAAATAGTCTCCCAGATCCTCTTTGGTTTTTTGTATTTCTTGATAAGTAAAAGGCTTATTAACTCTCATAGGCTGATTATTTCTCCTGGTGAGTGCTTCACGGAAAAGCAACAGCTTGTGTGGCTGTTCCTCAGACTCTCTGGCTGCTCTGTGCATATGATCCCAGGGATAGATTGGAGAAAGCTCCTTTTCTTTATCTCTTCATCTCCTGTCCACCATCTCATCTAGCAAAGCAGGAGGACAGGAGGGAGCTGAAGGTGTCACACCCAAATCTATACCCTCAGGACCTAAGTCTGGCTTATTTTGCAGAGAGAAAAAGGGCAACACATATGCTACTTCTACCCATTTTCCTTGTTTCCCTCAAAACTGGTCTAATTGTAAAACAGTATTATACTTAAGAGACCCTCCAACCAGCCAGCATTCGCTGTCCTCCAATGGATACTATGACCATGCAGTATCACATAGGAAGATCAGGAGTGTCTTCTTTAAGACCTGGGGATCAAATCTATCCCAGTTTTTCAGGATACAGTTCAAAGTAGTGAGGCTATAATTCTTAGCTCCCATCTGTAAGACAGGAGAAAAAAGTGACCAGCACCCTCTTTCTACCAGAAGCATCCTTACCTGCTCTAGATGGGGGGATAGACAGATTTTACACCAGAACTTTTCTTTTCTGGTCGGACTTAATCTGTCCCTTACTGACGCAGGTGACATACTTGTCCTTTCCGGTTCTACCACCTAAACGGGGTGGAGATGCACCAGGGGCAGACCTGATGGCACCCCTGACTGATGTCCAGGTCCTCACTATTAAAACCTTGCTCGCCTCTGATGCCACCTGGGGTGCAATCAGAGTAACCTTCCAGAATGCCTTCCAGGCTAAACTGCTGGGGGAAATATTCTTGTCACCTAAGTGCCTGTGCATGATACTGATAAGACTGATACGAACATAAAACTGAGATATTCCTTCCAAGCCTCACCACACCAATATAAGAGCCTCCTCTTAAGCATCACCACACCAGCATAAGAGTCTACTCTGGTCCACTAGTAACCAGCACTACCAAAGGAAAAACCCCACTGCAGTTCCAGTCGGAGTAACCTTTAACTTCAGAAATGCTCTTGAAGCTAGAGCTCCATCTAGCTTCCAAACTTTTCATGCCTAGCAAGGCTAGGCGCTTCCTGACTTCCAACCCAAGTTTGGGACTGAAGTCATCATACACAGTAATAGCATAGATCACAAGTCCCTTGACAGTCTATGATGCGACAGATTAGGTTAGTACTTCTAACTCCAAGGAGTTCTGAAATGATCAAAGAGACCGAAAAGTTTGACCGAAAAGGAGAGTTCAGTCCACATGCTTTGCCCATTTCTGGTGGGTCCCCCAAAGGAGCCACGGGTGCCTCTTTGCATTGGCAGGTCGGTATAAACCCCCAACGGGTATGTGCCATAAGCTGTGTGAAGTCACCACGGAACCGCAGAGCAGGGCTCCACACGTGCTTTGTGCAGGGCATGTCATTCATTCACACAAGCACACCATAGAGTTAGTAAAGTACAGCAGAAAATATGTTTGCTAAGAGAACAAGAAACTAGAGCTCCAAGCATACTTACCTTGTCCTGAAGAATCCCCCCAAGATGAAAGGTTTTTGCTGAACCACGAAAAGACGCTGGGATTCTTGGCATAGAGAGGAGAAGAATTCAACCCGGGACCCAAGATGAGGCTTGATCTCTCAGAGATTTTGTGTAATAAAGTTTTATTAAAGTATAAAGGAGATAGAGAAAACTACTGACATAGGCATCAGAAGGGGGCAGAAAGAGTACCCCCTTGCTAGTGTTAGCCATGGAGTTATATACTCATTAATTATTTATTACAGTGAATGAAAATAATGTCTGGATGTTGTAAAGACCTCAATAGATCTACTGCCATAGTTTACACCTTAATATAACAGGATTAGCCGGAAGGATTTTTTTTTGTTTGTTTTTCCCAGAGACTGTCCTCAAGCAGGATACATGATTGTTATATAATCCTAAGGAATGTAGAGGGGAAAAAAAGTTTGTCATTTCTTCCTCCTTGAGAATTCCAGACACCTCTCTCCTTGGGGACCCCTGGACTTCTTATCAATCTGCCTAGGAATTGACTCTCTCAACAATATACAGCCTTTACGTACTCCTTTCTCGATTGGAACCAGTCTGTTGTTCCATGATCAGTTCTAACTGTTGTTTCTTGACCTGGATACAGATTTCTCAGATGGCATGTAAAATGGGCTGGTATTCCAATCTCTGCAAGTTTTCCACAGTTTGTTGTGATCCACAGTCAAAGGCTTTTGCATGATCAATAAACCAGAAGTAGGTGTTTTTCTAAAATTCTCTTGCTCTTTTTATGATCCTGTGGATGTTGGTAATTTGATCCCTGGTTCCGCTGCCTTTTCTAAATCCAGCTTGAACATAGAGAATTTCACAGTTTATGTGCTGTTGAAGACTTGCTTGGAGAAATTACTTTGGTAGCATTGGAGATGAGTGCAACTGTGTGGTAGTTTAACATTCTTTGAAATCACCTTTCTTTGGGATTGCAATGAAAGTGACCTTTCCAGTCCTATGGCCACTGCTGAGTTTTCCAAATTTGCTGGCATATGGAGTGCAGCACTTTCACAGCATCATCTTTTAGGATTTCAAATAGCTCAACTGCAATTCCATCACCTCCACTAGCTTTGCTCGTAGTTATGCTTCTGAAGGCCCCCTTGACTTCACGTTTCAGGATGTCTAGCCCTAGGTGAGTGATCACACCATCGTGGTTATCTGGGTCATTAATATCTTTTTTTGTATAGTTCTTCTATATGTTATTTCAACCTCTTCTTAATATATTCTGCTTCTGTTAAATCCATGCCATTTCTGGCTTTCACTGGGCCCATCTTTTCATGAAATGTTCTTTCCCTACCTTGAATTTTCTTGAGCAGATCTCTAGTTTTTCCCATTCTATTGTTTTCCTCTATTTCTTTGCACTGATCACTTAGGAAAACTTTTTCTTAATCTCTTATTGCTATTCTTTGGAAATCTACATTCACATGGGTATGTCTTTCTTTTCTCTTTTGACTTTTGCTTTTCTTCTTTCCTGAGTTATTTGTAAGGTCTGCTCAGACAACAATTTTGCCTTTTTGCATTTCATTTTCTTGCTGATGGCCTTGATGTGGTATGTACAGATCAAAAAAACAAAGATAATTACATCCAGTTCCGTTACTTCATGGCAAATACATGGAGAAACAATGAAAACAGTAACAGCCTTTATTTTCCTGGGATCCAAGATCACTGCAGATAATGACTGCAGCTGTGAAAAAAAAGACACAAGCACCTTGAAAAAAAGCTATGAAAAACCTTGACAGCATACTAAAAAGCAGAGACATTCCTGCACAACTAAACGTCTGTATAGTCAAAGCTGTGGCTTTTTCCAGAAGTCGGAAGTGGATGTGGGTTGGACCATAAATAAAGCTGAGTACCATAGAACTGATGCTTTTGAACTATGGTGTTGGACAAGACTCTTGAGAGTCACGTGAACTACAAGGAGATCCAACCAGTCCATCCTAAAGGAAATCAGTCCTGAATATTCTTTGTAAGGACCAATGTGAAGCTGGACCTCCAATATTTTGGCCATCTGATGGGAAGAACTGATTCATTAGAAAAGACCCTGATGCTGGGAAAGATTAAAGGCACGAGGCAAAGGGGAAGACAGGAAACGACATTGTTGGGTGGCATCACCAATTGATGAACATGAGTTTGAGCAAGATATGGGAGTTGGTGATGGACAGGGAAGTCTGGCGTGCTGCACCCCATGATATAGCAAAGAGTTGGACATGACTGAGAGACTGAACTGAACTAATGTACAGAGGGCAATCAGGGAGCATCAGAAGTCTTTGAGGAAGGAGGAGGGAACAATTCCTGGATAGCTGACAATGATGGGTCGGCTGGCTGGTTCAAGCTAGAGAAGCTGTAGGGAAGCAATTCTATGCCAGGTGTAGAGAATGGTAAGAGAAAGGCAGGGCAGCAATGCTGGGATTTCCCAGAGGACAAGATCCCTTTTCTATTAAACTTTATCAATGTTCAATTTTGTTAGATGATTAGAAATATGAGTTTTGTTTTGGAAGTGGCAGAGCAATATTCAGTGGAAGGACTGATGCTGAAGATGAAACTCCAACACTTAGGGCATCCGATGTGAAGAGCCAGCTCATTGGAAGAGACCTTGATGCTGGGAAAGATTGTAGGCAGAAGGAGAGGGATCAAAAGGATGAGATGGTGCGATGGCATCACCGACACAATGAACATGAGTTTGAGGAAACTCCACAAAATAGTGAAAGACAGGGAAACCTGTTCTGTTGCCATACATGTCATCACAAAGAGTCAGACATGACTTAGCAACTGAACAATACCAATGAGAACAGAGGGTCCAGTGAAGCCTCTGGCCCTGGTAGGAGTGGAGAAAGATTTAGGTGGAAGGGGAGGCTTCCCATTCTCTGGTGCATGTCCTTGAATCCAAGGCAAGGAACACAAGATATTGAATGTGTTACCAAACATTGTTTTTTAAAAAAACAAGAAACTGTTTTTTGCAGGAGTGAGAGCTTTGACTGAGTGTGTGCTCTAGATTTTACTGAGGGATGTGGAAGGAAACTGGAGTGGGCTGAGTCTGCAAATTGCAGGTGACCAGCTTCTGGAGGTCGAGACATGTGGTGTGCACTAGGTGGAAAACGAATCCACAAAAAGTGTCCCTTCTGGAGTGTACATGATTACATATCCATTTGTTGCAGCAGATTTCTTCAGTGGTGTTTTGGGGCAAGCAAGAAATGCACGATCGGTGGTTTGCTTTTGTCAATTCCTGTAGGTAGTTAGATGAGTCAGTGTCTGGTTACTTCACTGCATGGTTGGAATCATGCTTGGGAAAGAAAACTAGATGAGGTCCACACATATTTCATCATTAAACAGCAAGCATAGGAAGGTTTCTAAGGCAACTGTAGGTAATTTCAACCTGAGGGGCCAAATGGGGACAGTTTTATTTAACAGGCTGAGATTGGATTGCACAGGTTGCCATAGTTGTTGCTATGACAAGTAGCCATAAGAGCTACTTGTTGCTATGCTGGAGATGTGGGAAACTGACAAGTCATCAAAAGCCTTACAGCTCTCTGTGCAGTGCAATTTCAGGCTAGAAGTAGTTGGCAAGGAAAGGTTGACAGGTAAGGCTGTAAGGGAGTAATCTGAGCCAGTAATCATTAGCTCTTGTAGGAGCCCAGAAAACAGAAGCATCGACTCAGTCAGACTTCCATGTCATGTTTCAGAAATAGAGGTCATTTGGTTTGAATCAATATTTAGCCTTGAGGATGTCAGCCATTACCTCTAAACAGAAGATTCCCTTCTCCCCGGGTGGGATGATAATTCATATTTGTTCCAGACTCAGGAACCCAGAAAGCCCTCTCAGTGCCACTTTTTCTCAGCAGGCACACATGCAATCTAGAAGGTGCAATTATCATCATGATGTCCATTTTCCAGATGAGGAAACTGAGGTTAAGCGACTTGATCAAGTTCAAACACCTATACACATGAATCGCCAAGCAAAATCCCAGGGCAACCGTCCTCAATTTGTGTTTTTGCTCCACACCCACTGGGAATGGTGGCTGGTGATCTGGCACCAATGCTTAGGCAGAAGCAAGCAATATTCAGGCTTAAGTTGAAGAAAGTAAGGAAAACCACTAGAACATTCAGCTATGACCTGAATCAAATCCCTCATGATTATATAGTGGAGATGAAAAACAGATTCAAGGGGTTAGATCTGGTAGCCTGCAGAACTATGTATGTTGATTTATAACATTGTATGGGAGGTGGTAACCAAAACCATCCCCAAGAAAAACAAATATGAGAAGGAAAAGTGGTTGCCTGAGAAGGCCTTAAAAACAGCTGAGAAAATAAAAGATGCTAAAGGCAAAAGAGAAAGGCAAAGATATACCCAATGGAATGCAGACCTCCAGAGAAAGGCAAGGACAGATAAAAAAGTCTTCATAAGTGAACAGTGCAAGAATTAAAGGACAGCAATAGAATTGTAGAGTACAGAGCTCTTCAGGAAAATTGCAGCTACCAGAGGAACACTTCATGGAATCTGGGAACAATAAAGAAAAGCAAAGTCAAAGACCTACTAGAAGCAGATGAGAGTATGTGAAGGTGGCAAGAATCCCAAGAGCATCTGTACAAAAATGGTCATAAATTCGGGATAGGGATGATGCTTGGGTCACTCTTGTAAAGCTAGATATACTGGAGCATGAAGTCAAGTGGGCCTTAGGAAGTATCACTACAAACAAAGCTAGTGGAAGTGATGGAATTCCAGCTGAGCTGTTTAAAACATCTTAAGGAATGAAGCTTTAAAACTGCTGCATTCAATATGCCATCAATTTGGAAAACTCAGCAGTGGCCACAGTGCAGGAAAAGGTCAGTTTTCAACCAATCCTAAAGAAAGACAATTTCAAAGAATGTTCAACCTATCATGCAATTGCACTCATCTCACTTGCTAGCAAGGCAATGCTCGAAATCCTTCAAGCTAAGCTTCAACAGTACATGAACTGAGAACATCCAGATGTACAAACAGTTTTGAGGAACAAGAGACCAAATTGCCAACATCCATTGGATCATAGAGAAAGCAATGCAATCCCAGAAAATAATTTCCGTCTGCTCCACTGACTATGCTAAAGCCTTTCATTGTGTGTGTGGATCAGAACATACTGTGGAAAATTCTTAAGGAAATGGGAATACTGCCGGGGTCCAGCCTCAGCAGGATCCAGGCATACCTTCAGGATGAACGGTGTTGGCGAGACAGAGAGGGAAAGAGAGAGAGAGACAGAGAGAGACAGAGAAAGAGAGAGACAGAGAGAGACAGAGAAAGAGAGAGACAGAGAGAGAAACAGAGAGAGAGACCAGACTGGATGTGTGCAGCAGGGTCTGGCATGGCTTTATTTTTACCGTAGCTTTTATACCCTAAATATAGTACATTTCTAAGGGGAGGTGAAAGATAAGCATACAAAGTTTAAGTTAACATTACGCCAGTTTGTCCTGTACGAAACCAGGGTGTTTTCTGCATATTATTATTTTTTTTTATGAACATCTTCTTTCATAGTGGATCTTTGTACATTATCATCTGGCCTTGGGACCTATTAACATTTTATGACCTAGGTGAAGGCAAAACTGTTTTCTGTAGTCTATTCTTTATTGTTCTATGTTGCCTTGAGTTTAGCAGAAAACAGAAAATTTGCAGTCCCATGGTATAGCAGGCTGCAACATAGTAGATATACAATCCTATTAACACAAAGGTCAGTCTTTTTGCAGAAATTTTCAGCTAAATTTATCTAAAAGAGTTTGCTACACAAAGACTCTGTGACCCTGGTGAGGCAGCCTCTGTTTTAGCACTCTTGGTTAAAATGAAAAATTATCTTATTGCTTCTACACTAGGGCTAAACTCTCATTTTTCTGAATCCTTAACTATATTGACAATGGTTTCCACTGCACAACCTCAGCACCACAACAGCAATAAAATAACCAATAACCACTTTACAATAATATTTTTTGTGTTTTCTATTAGAGCTTTTTCATCCCCCAAATTGCTCTGTGCCTATCAGGGTCTTTTGTGTGGTCAGGTTTTTAAGCTGTTCATGATTAAGGTGTTGTGAGCAGTCATGTGCATTAGTACGCATTTGCCGAACAAGCCAGAGTGCCAGCAAAAGGGTTTTAATTGAAATGTTTCCTTCATTCCTGGCCCCTTCATAGGGAACGAGCATCCAGGAGATTTATTAATTAGGGTCCTATGTTGGTCTTTATTTAGTGAAAGAGGAACAGGAGAGCTCTCGTCAGGGAACACAAAGATCCGCAACAGGATGAACAAGGAGAACAGCAGGAAGGGGAGGATACAGGGTAGTGTAGAGGCTGAGATCAACCTGGAGGGTCCCTTGTAGCCTGAACAGCCTTGCACTTCAGGTCTTCACCTCATGACCTGGTCATGGGTGGCATCGCCCATAATGGCTCCCGGCAGAGTACCAGATCACCTTACCTGTCTCCTGAACAGTCTGTATGTAGGTTAAAATGTGGCAGCTAGATTCAGACACGAAACAACTGAAATATTTAAAATTGGGAATGGAGCGTGGCAAGGTGTACACTATCACTCTTGTTATTTAAATTCTATGTAGGATACATCATTCGATATACTGGACTACATAAATCCCAAGCTGGAATCAAGATTGCTGGGTATCAACATCCACAGATATGAAGATGACACCACCCTAATGGCAGAAAGCAAAGAACTAAAGAGCCTCTTGATGAGGAGAGGAGATGCAAAAATTGGCTTAAATCTCAACATTCAAAAAACTATTCACAAAAAAATTCTCAACATTCTTGGCATCCAGTCCCACCACTTCAAGGAATATAGATGAGGGAAATGTGGAGACTGTGATATTTTATTTTCTTGGGCTCCAAAATCACTATGGACCTTGACTGCAACCACAAAATTAAAACACACTTGCTCCTTGGAAGGAAGGCTATGAAAAACCTGGATGATGTATTAAAAAGCAGAGATTCACTTTGCTACAAACGTCTGTAGTGTCAAAACTATGATTTTTCCAGTAATCATGTACAGATGTGCTATCTGGAGCATAAGAAAGTGTGAACGGCAAAAAACTGAGCTTTTGACTGTGGTGCTTCAGAAGATTTTTGAGAGTCACTTATAGAAGGAGATAAAACCAATCAATCTGAAAGGAAATCAACTTCTGACCCATGATGTCTCAGCTGAGGCATCTACTGAGGGTCTCCAGATGGAAAGAATGGATGCTTCCACTGCAAAAATGCCTAAGCATGGCAGATTCAAGCAGAGACTTTGTAGCTCCACCCCCGGAGGAAGCTCAGAAAGGCTGAAGGCTCTGTGTACCCTGGGTCCCCTGAAACCTGCGTTGCATTCTCCACAGCAGCGTTGGAGGCCAAGGAAGGGGCATTCTGGGCCCTGGGGGAGGGGAATGGCTCAGAGATCCACTGGCGCCATCACTTACCAAATAGGACTGGAAAGGACAGAGCAGGCATATATGGCAGAGAACTGGTGACTGGGGTGTGGGAACAAGAGGGAACCAGCTCTGCAGGAACTACCTCACTCCAACTCCCCTGGAGGAGAAGCCCAGTGATAAGATTATCTGAGATGGGACAAAGAGAGTCTATTTCATTACCCCTTAGAATTCCTCTGAATGAGGAGATGGTGGAGTTGGTGGGTCATCATGAACTCTTCCATTGCCTAGACCACCCTCCAGCCGCTATCCTTGGGGCTGCTTCTCCCTAGCTTCAGGCATGTAGTTCTGGAGGAAGCTGAGAATCATGTGTGCTGCTGGTTCAGAGCCAATCATCATGTCAGGCCAAACATAGGACCCCATGACCCTGTCATGACGGGTGATCTGGGGCTGTACAGGTGATTTGAGGTGGGTCATTAAGAGAATACACTTGAACTCTGATATCTCTGAGCTTCTTTCCTTACTAGGTTGTGCCTTGGGGATACAAAACCCTAGGACAGGTAGCTTGGACTCCCTCAGTAGGTGTAGAAGCCTTAAGGAAGAAAGTTGTTAGGCTAAGATCATCAAAGAAGAGGGAAGGGAAAGTGTGAGGGTGAGAAAGAGAGAACTGATGATTTCTGATTTCTTGGGTCCAGTCACTGAGATCTTTGTATTTGCTCTGATTCTTGTGTCCTGGATTCCCAGAATCATTTCAATGAGTCTCCCTTTCCCTTGAAGCCAGTTAGAGTTGGGCTCCTCTCAATTTTGATTCAGACTTGGTTCTAGATCCTTTACTCCCAAGCAGAGATGCACCCATTTGTTTCAGCACCGTTACGAGTGAAATCCTTTATTCTTTACTGAGAATAGGGTGTGTAGGCCACCAAATTTAGTTCATCAACATCCTGGTCAGGAGTGCCCTAAGTGTGAGTGAGGGTGTGTTAGGAGTGGCCTTACTGATTCCTGAATCACTCCAAGCGTTTACACTGCCTGTGCCAGGCCAATCCTGTCATTTCCTCGATCATAAACCGAGAAGTACTGCCTCAGGAAGACGACACCCAGGATCCAGGTCTCTGTAGAGGTACTCTCTGGGTCCGCTTCAATGTTGATAGAGCAGTCGTGGCTAGAGTGCTGGGGGAGTCAGAGACACACATCAGTCAGCCTGAGTCCTTATCAGCGACTCCCCCTAATATCCAGACTGAGCAGCGTTCTTGGTATTATTTCCCTCTTTTGGTAAGCATCAAGTGGTTTTATGAGCTTCAGAGCATGTGAGAGCTCATCGAAAACCAAAAAGTGCCCATACATGCAGTTCCCATGAGGAAGGGTGTGGTGAGTGGAGGACTGGTAATTCAGGAAACAGTGGAATGATAAACAACAAAGTCCTACTGTAGAGAGTAAAGAACTATATTCGATATCCAGTGATAAACCACATGAAAGAGAATAAGAAAAATAATGTATATTTTTATGTGTATAACTGAGTCACATTGCTGTGCAGCAGAACTTAAGGCAACACTGAATATCAGCCACACTTCAATACAATTTTTAGAAAGAACAAGCATGTCCCGTGGCACTCCTCACTCCCTGTTTCTTTCCTTCTGATTCCTGTTCCTTGTTTTCTCTACAGAGAATGCAGTTCCTCCTCCGTCATCCTCAAAATCCAAACTTTATTTAAAAACTTTATTTTGTATTGGAGTCTAGCTGATTAACAATATTCTGAGTTTCAGATGGACAGTAAATGGACTAAATTATATGTACCTATGTCTCCTGGACCCGAAAATACCCCTCCCATCCTGGCTGTCATATAACTGAACGGAGTTCCCTGTGCTACACAGTAACTCATTGTTGGTTATCCATCTTAAATATAGCAGTGCCCACAACACATTCTTGAAGACTTAACTCAGTAACTCTGGGAAACCTCCTTTGGCCCACACTCACCCTCTTTGGCCACTCCAGACTTGGTTGGGTAACTTACTCGGGTTCCCCATTCCCACCTGTCAGTCAGTTGCCCTCATCACCCTTAGTAAGTCCCCAGTGCCCCAATGGAGAGCACCTTGGGATACCATTTGCATGGAATTCAGTGCAGTGTTGCCTAGAACCAAGAAACCCTCCATATGGCTCTGTGAGTTTGTGGTTTAAGAATTCCTGAAATTCCCTCTGTTCCTCGAAGCCTTCCTTGAGCCCATCAGCCTGCTATGTACTCCCACAGGGAGCTGGCATAAAGCCTCCACCCTGTGCCCGGGCTGAGCAGTCACTGTGCACCCTTTTATTCACCTTAGTATCCAACACTCCCACAGAGGGGCTGAGTACCCCAATTCATAAGGAGGGCACCTGACCAGAGCAATGGGAAGAAGCAGCCGAGATCTAGGCTGACCATGTAATTTATCATCCAAAGCAGGAAACCTTTGAGAAGGGAAGGGAGACTGTTAATTTATGATGGGACATCATACTGGGATTGTCCCCAGCCATTCTGCTTGTAACATGGCCTGTTTCAGGGATTGCTAGCACTGACTTTCTCGTTCATGCACCTAAAGGTTCATATTGAACTGAAGCTCTCTGAGGACTGTGGGCCTCAGTGTTCCCCTTGCCTTGTGACTCCCACTATGACAGCATGGTGTGGCGTGTCCACATTTATTTCAGGATGGTCAGTGTCCCAGTACCAACCAACCCAGTTGGTTCTGTGGGAGACACTGGCCCAGCCATAAGGCTCAGAGCATCTGCAGTGGTGTGACATGACTTAGAGATGACGCCCGCCTCCCAGCAGCGGCCCAGGGGTTCCTACAAGCTCCAGTTTGAGAACCAACCCTCAGTATTGTCCCCTCACCTTGATGGTGTAGGCTTGAGCTGGCAGTGTGTAGTTGATGCCGTTGATGGTGAAGTCAATAGAGGGCAGGGTATTGACCGCAGAACAAGAAACATAGTGCTATTAGAGAGAGAGGGAGAGAGGTTGGCCCTGGAGATCTTTGTTGTGTGTGGATACTGGGAGTGACCCTGGGGCATGACCTTTCACCTTGGAACCCCCTAGCTTGGCACCGAGGAACCTCAGGATCTTATCGACCAGTTTTCTTGGGCCAATGATTGATGACTCCCCGGTGTCCACAAGGGCCTCACAGCCGCCATAACAAGCAACAGTCTGTCCTTCCATGGAGATGCTGAGAGACAGTGGGAAAAAGCCGGCATTGAGGTCACTCTGAGTCTCCCCAGAGCCGCTCCCTTCCTGTGTGTCTCCTAAACAGCCCTTTGTCTCTTGCCCTGACTCTCTTCATCTGCTCTTGACACGGCACCTCCCTTGACATCCTGAATGCTGTACTTGAATATACCAGGATTTTTCTACCTTGAAAAAAGCTGGTCTTCCTTCCTAGAAGACTCCCCTCCCCTTTAACTAGCAAATGTCTTCTCATCTTCCAGATTCTGACTTAATTGTCATGGATTCAGGGAAGTCTTTCCTGCGGTGTTTATCAGTCTCCTGTCTTTGTCACTCTCTGTAGACCCTTCCCCATGACTAGCATGTACCAAAGTCACAGTTCACTAAGAATGTGTGTCATTTCTGTGCATCTGCCTTCTTAGATGTGAGGGCAAGTTTTATTCTCATTGCCTCCCTAAAGTGCCTGGCACACAGTGGATGCCCAATGTTTGTCTGTTCCATGAGTGAATGAAGACTGTGAAAATAATGAGAAATATCTAGAGAGCTGTATCTGGTAGGGAACAAATAATGGGTGGAACAGAGAGTGAAGATGGAAATTCACAGGGGCAGCAGATTCTCATAGGAGCGGGAGAGAGGGGCTCCTCTGGGAAAGGGTGTCTCCCATCACTGCTCCTACAACCAGCTCAGACCCTGAGATCCTGGCAAGGAAATACATGACTATCCCACGGAAACCCAAAGGACAGGTCAGCTTTTGCCTGAGCGTACCACACAGAATCCTATCAGTTATTGCCTCTTGTCCTCAGGTCACTCCTGTATCCCACCTTACTGATATTTTCAGTTATAGCCCCTGCCCCACTCTGCCCAGGGATGTGGGGTGTCTTTTTTATTAGTTGCTTTCATATCTTAAGACTGCAGCCAACCTCTCTCCACTACTGGGTAGCTTCTCCATAAGGAGACCAGTTTTCCCCATTTGCTGAGGACTTTCTCTGTTTGTAAAATGAGACTAATCTGTACTGAGAACTTGCTTCGTCCAAGGTAGCCATGGACATTTGGTCATCTTATCATAACGCTGTCCAGGCTGGTGAAATCCTCCCTGGTCCTGTTCACCACACTGCAGAGTCCTCTGACTGTGCTCCCCACCTCACAGGGCAGCGAGTGCAGCACTCTCCCAGCTGCACAGACCTCTCTGGACCCTGTGAGGACCCTGGTCAGAGCCCTGGTCAGGAGGCCTGGGAATTATGAATCCATGGGCTGTTTGTGTGTCTATGTGCTTGTGTGTTTGTTTGTATATGTGTCTGTATGTATCTTTGTGTGTGCATCTATGTCTCTGACTAGCTATGCATGTTTATATGTGTCTCTGTGTATGTGTATATGTGTCTGCTTGTGTGTTTCCATGTGTCTGTGTGTCTGTCTGTGTCATTGTTAGTGATGTATATTTTTGTGTGACTATGTGTTTGAGATTCCATTTGTTAGTGTCTGCCTGTGTTCATGTACAGATGTGGAGCATCCCTTGGGCTGACAGTCAGAGGGAGAGTCTTACCAGTCCATGTAGACACGCCAGTCACCCGGTTGGATCAATGGTACCCAGTTGAGTGCTCCCTGGTAGTAGGATTTATCCACCCCACCAAACATCACCACACTGCCCTCCGGCTTGCTCCTGCAGAGAGACGACAGCGGGGGGATCCTTGGTGGATGATAACAGCAGCACTGTCTGAGAGCTTTGCTTCTCCAGCCATCAAGGCCCTAAAAATATCCTCATCAACAGATGCAGAAATGGAGGCTAGGAATGATTGAAAATCAGATTGAGGTCGGTTACTCACTAATGAGTGGCACAGAGGAGGTTAGAAGCTAAGGCACCTGGCTGGGCTCAACCCACCATATCTGCTGAAGATGCCCTGGACCTCCTGTGACCTGAGAGCTCAGACACCCTCAGAGGACATGGTGCTGAAGCATTTTGTCTTTCCCCTTGTCCACTTTGTCATTTTTCAGGAAAATCAAGGCCTGGGAGTGCTAAGGGTATGGGATCAGTTCACGCAGAGTTGGCTCCAGTAGCCTGTGACCTCTGCTGTCCAAAGGGCTCCACACTCAGAATGGATCCCACAGCTGCTCTCCCTGTCTTGAAATGCCTACCATTTCTTCAACAAGAATACTGCATTTTTTTGTGTGTTCTACAGTTTCGTTTTTTGCTGGCTTTTGCAAATTGGGTAGCTGGTCCTGGGCACACAGTGAAATGCTAATGAGAAAGGAAATCTACCCACCATCCTTCTCCTTCCTTACCAAATTCATAAGTAAATCCTAATGCCTTTTCCTTCCACTTGTTTCCTATTGCCTCTCATTAGTCTTCCTCCTCACTCATCCCCCTAGACCAAGTTACTGATCTTGAGCACAGGAGCAGGGTTATGTTCCAATAAAACGTTATTTATAAAAGCAGGTGGTGAAGGCCGATAGGGGCCTGGGATCGTAGTTACCTTGGGTTAGATTATCTCTCAAGATATTTCTTTGTCACGTGTTCTATAAATTTCCTACAACTGAAAGCAAATTACAGCTAGTTTGGAGAAACGGATTGTCCATCTCAGACTTACTTGCTCAGGTAGAAGGCAAAAACCGGCTCAGAAATGGCACCTTGATTCTTCAAGTTGTCAAAGATGGGGATGCCTCCAGTGAGAGATATGTTGGGGTAGTTCAAGCCCAAGACGCCATCAAAAGGCATTCCCTCAAACCCCGATTGCTCCACGCTTAAACCAAATTGCTGGTTAGTAATTACAAGGTCTCCAATCTGTGGGAGAGAAGAGTGTTCCCACTTACAGATACATGAAGTGTGGCTAGGACTGGGCTGGGGTAAACTGCCATTAGATCCTCAGAGAAGAATTGAGGCTGGGCTCTATCTTTGGTGTACCTCACACGGTTAGACCAAACTGGGAGGGAAATTTGGGTTTCATTTGAGAGAGGGTATTAATTTTAAAACATCTGCCTCTTTGAAAGACACCACCTGAGTGAGTCAAATTGGCCTCATGATTTCTGTACAGGTGGGACAACCAAGAGTCAGGCCAGCACCCATTGGTGTCCCGTTGTGGACAAAATGAGCCAAGAGCAAGATAGCCTTATCTTTGGCATCACTGTGACCTAATGACAGGAATGGGCGGCTTTCTCTGTAAGGTACTGTGGATTCTGCATCTGTCCAGGAAGACAGAAGCCGAAAACACAATCTTGCTTGCAGGGATCTTTGAAATTACTGCCTGGGTATTCACTTTTGGGATATGTGTGACTTTGTGTGAATGTGTATGAGAGAGAAAGAGAGAGGGGGGAACTACTCAAGTACTTTGGGGGTGGCAGGCCTTAAGTTTTGCTGGACTCTCAAAGGCCCCCTAGAGTGAGAACTCATTTATGAGGCCCCCTAACTTCTCAGGTCTCCAGTTTCCCAGTCTGGATACCTGAAGTACTTGACTGCCCTGAGGGTTCCCAGATCAGTTTTATCCGTTGCCCAAACACCCCACAGCATCTTCAGTCCTGAAAAGTCAGCTGAGCTCCACTGTTTACCATATGCTTGTCCTCAGCAAGGTCCTTGCTGTCTGCACCTCAGTTTCCTCATGTCACATGAGCTAATCAGAGAAACTGCTGTGTGGGGTTGTCAGGACTAAACCAGTTATCACCTGAAAGTGCCAGGAACAGTCGGAGAATATAAAAGTGGGTGCCTTTCCTCCCTCTTTGTGCTCCCAGCAAAATGAACCTTGAACTGCTCATGGGCAGAGAAGCTGCAAGTCCCCATCTCAAGCCACTCTTTGGGTTAGCTAAACTGTGTGCTCGTGTGTCACCACGGGCACTGCCTCTCCAGGGACAGGATACTGTGGGTAAGATGGCCAATATCTATGGGAGTTAGGTTAGGAAGGGTCCTGCCAGATGGTCCTGTATCTGTTTTGCAAGCAGTGGTCACTCCATAGCCAGTCCTGACTCAGCATTTGTTACACTGTTACCCGAACTGTGTCACGACCAACAACTCCCTTCATCCTCCTACGACCATATTCAATGCTGAAGATCTTTCCAATAGGCAGGAAGGTGGAAGACTCAATATAGCTGAACAAAACGTTTGAGGCTGCAGAAACAAGAGATAAGTGTCAAAAGGTGCCAAGGGTGAAAAACAGGGTGGCAGGGTAAGGGGAAGGTGGTCCAGGTAAGGGGTGTCTGTACTCACAACAGCTTGGGCTGGTGCAAAGGATGGAGGGCACACACAAGTCAGATGAGCCTGTGTCAAAGACAACCTGTAATTCCTGAGGGGGTGTTCCAATGGTGATGTTACCCACATAGACCAACTACAGGGGAAAGGAGGGAGTGGGTTAGTGCAGAACTGGCTATCCTATATTCCCACACTCATGCCTCCCTCTGGATGTCACATATCTCTTGAGATCACTTTCTAACCATCATGCAGCTCACTGACTTTGGTCACAGATTTGCCTACCTACATTTGATATATTTTTCCTGTGCTGCATGGTAAGCAGGATATTGACTCTATGACCAGGTGTTTAAATGGTACCTCCTGCATTGGAAGTACAGAGGCATAACCACTGGACTTCCAGGACCATTTGGCACCCAGGGAAGTCCTGGTGCCTTCATTTGAGAAGCTCTGTAATCTCTACCAACCCAGCCTTAACACCCCCTTCTCCAGGATATCCTTCTTTTTTTTTTTTTTTTTTTAATAATATGTAAATTTATTTAGAACAGTTCAAGTAAACAGACCCATCTGTTTCTTCTATGTTACATAGTAGAGAGTTGCTAAAGTTTCCCTCTAATGAGATTACATTGTTTTATTTTTTATTTTTTTTTTTTTTTATATCCTTCTTGATCAGCCTCAGCCACTCCCTTTAAACTCAGAACACATCCAATCAACAGCACACAGGTGACACTTTGATTTGACATGTATTTACTAATATGCCTATCTCTCAGGCCGGCATGAGTATTCTTGAAGACAAATTAAGCCATTTTTCTACTCTAAAACAGTAACCACAGTGTTAGACACTTATGGCTTTACACAGAATACAGGTTCAGTATCTTATTACAGCTGTGGTTCTTGCTTTTTGGAAACTGATTTCCTCGGCCTGGAGATTCACAATTGCTTTGTCGTTGGTTCTGCCATTTGATCAGTGATGGGTCACTGTTCATCTGTAACTGACTGACTCACTTATTTCAGAAGGAGCAATCTCCCTCAAACTAATGACACATCTTTGACACAGAAATGGATATTCACCTGCCACCTGGTAAGTCCTGGACCCAGTCACAAAGACCAACATTTGAGAATGAGAGTGTGTTCTCCTCTGGGTGGGGTCCCTGTTTTTCAGTGTTTCTGCCTCCTGTAGGAACCCCAACCGCACACCCCGCCTGGCACCTCCAGATTAGCCCCGGTGCTAGGCTAGAGCATCAGGGGGTGCGGTGGAGGATCAACCTCCCAAGTACTCACATTCTCGAAGTTTCTCAGGGGGTGAGTAGCTATATTTGAGCCAGGAGAAGAAGTCTGGTACAGACTGTAAGCATGTTCCTTCAGGAAATTGTTCAGCATATTTTTTTCACTGCGGGTTTTTCTCATGATCTTCACTCTGGTTAGAGGTATACTTTACAGAGCATTTGGCAAAGAAAACAAAGAAGAAGCTATAATTAGCTGTCAGTGTTCAGGTAAAACTGTCTTTGTAATGGGCCCATGTATTTTCTAATCATTTTTATGAGGCATGTTATTATCAGAATTTTATGCATATACCATGGCAAAGACAGGTTTGATTACAGGTTCTGTTCTGCACTCTGGGATAAGCCATATGACCATGTGGAGTCTCAGTCTCCACCTCAGTAAAATGGCGGAATGTAGCAATACAAACCTTCCAAATAGAATATGTTGGTGATAAGTGAAGTGATGGATATAAGGTACCTGATAAATAGGAAGTCTCAACAATGACAGGCATTAGCATTGCTGTTGCCATCCCACGGTGTCCTTCTCATAGAACCGCAAGGAAGAGGTAGAAGGTGGACACTTATGCTCTTTTACAAGGGAGCAATTTGAAATGCAAGAGGTTACTGAGTTTGCTGTGGTCACACTGCTTGTCAGATATAAAACTGTATATAAAACAGTGTATTATTCTCCAAGTTGAAAGAGAAGAGGGGGTTGAAAGAAGAATCCAGGAGATAGGGAATAAATAAGGGACATTCAGAGGCTCGAGAAGGAAGGATGAGTCAAATGAAAAATTAAAAGAAAACAACACAGAGAGAAATACACTCACAAAGACTTCCAAAGAGATGGAGAGTTCAATGATAGTAATACAGAAGTGCAGACATAGACATATACACACAGAGGTAGACAGGGAACAAAGAGTACTTGTTGAATAAAATGTAGAAAAGTGCTATTCCACAGGACATCTGCATAGACTGTGCACTGAACAGTTGTAAGGAGTTGGATTTTCAATAGGTCATGACTGGACCCCAAGAGTTGTGCAACCATGCAAATCTACACCAAGACCCTTGGGATCCACAGTTCCTAAAGCAAGGTACTTATCAATAAGTAAGGGTTGAACTTTAAGACTGTCAGGGAAATATTCATTCCCATCTAAACCTGATGGCTGGATGAATATTCAGATGAAAAGAAAAATCCGAGAAAGGAAGATGATGCATCTTACAGTCTCCATACTTACTTGACTATGCACTCTGAGAAGGCCACCAGCCCGAAGAGCACAAGCAACTTCATGCTTCTTTCCTGGCTCCAAGTACTCAGGGAAGTTCGGGTTTTAGCATATAGTGGTGACCGGGAGCCCCTAGTTATATATGCTCTGACATGCCCTAGTTTTCCCCTTTATGCTACTAATAGATCTGATAAAAACACAAAGCTTTCGATAAAATCTTTACCTTCCTCATTGTCCTTGGTGAGTGGACTTTGAAGCTTCTCAGAATACAGACAATTGGACTGTAATCTCTTCCTTGAATCTTGGCTGGAAAATCTAACTGATCTGCATGGACATCTAAGGAGACAGAAAACCTTGCCTACTTGGAGATAAAACTGCTAAGAACATCATGAAAATGGTAACTAGGGGCCATACTCGGCATACATGGTTTCATGTCATCTTCTTAGTCACTTGATGAGATATGCATTGCTGTCTTTGTTGGAGAGGAGATTGCTAGGAGGATATGTTGTCAAATGGCAGTGAAGACTTCAGGGACAGCCCAGGGTCTCACAACTGGCCTTAGGTAGTGGGTCTAATGGCAAGGATCAGGGGCACCTGTGATGTCTGCATCAATGTTTAGGGTAGAGTAGTAGCTCAATTGCATGGGTTTCAGTATTGGAAAAAATTTCATATGCATCCACAAGATATTTTATATCATCCAACAAATATACAAGGAAAAACTGTGTGCTGGGTTCTGGGTTAAAGGCTTCAAAGTCAAAGATGATCAAGACAAAAGTATTCTTTATCTTAAGAGAGCCAGCAGTCTAGTTCTCACAAACTCATGACCCCAGGAGGCAAGAGAAATAGTAGTACAACTAGGTGGCCATGCTGGACCCTGACCTGTGGGGGCAGTCTTTCCTCCACTTTAACCATGCTGGACAGCAGGCTGGTTGGCCATGTTTTCAAGAGAATCAGAAGTTTGGATATTTACACACAATCTACTGATTTTAATATTAGCAACTAATTTTTTTCCCCAAAAAAACATTGGGAACGAAATCTCCACAATGATGTGCTGGAATCAGCCTTTAGTTTCTGCAGATTTTTATTTCTAGCCTTGACTTGGAAGAGCAGTGGGGACAGAGAGGAATTTAATTCAAGTGGGTTGATTTACAAAGAGACTGAGTGCATACTGAACATGTTTGTTTCCTTTATATTTATAAAGAAAGATCATTGGGGACATATAAACCGACAAATTTAACTGCTGAAGATGCACTGATATATTTCTGATATAATTTTTCCCATAGGGTCTGTACCATGAAACATTTTGTCTGCCAAAGCAAACATACAAAAAAACTAATTTGAAAGGTCTTCCCAATCAAAGAAGACAAATCAGCTGTGGCAGCCATAGTAAAGACAATCGTGTTGAATGACTCATCCATGACTCCCAGGGCCTAATCAGCTTGAGATCTATCCATGCCTGTCCCTTGAATACAACAGGAGCCTCTCCTGTCGCCAGGTGTATGTAGGTGGGTCACTGGGTCTTAATCCTCATTTTTGCATATTATTTAAATTCAGTTTTGCTGGTCAAATTCCAACAGGGGTAATAGGACCTCACTGACAAATGACACGTGTATGCACTTTGAACTATGGTCTTGGAGAAGACGTTTTATTTTCATTCATATTTATTAGTTGGAGGCTAATTACTTTACAATATTCTAGTGGGTTTTGCCATACATTTACATGAATCAGGCATGGATTTACATGTATTTCACATCCTGATCTCCCCTGCCACCTCCCTCCCCACCCCTTTGCTCTGGGTCTTCACAGTGCACCAGCCCAGAGCGCTTGCCTCATGCATCCCACCTGGGATGGTGATCTGTTTTACCCTTGATAATATACATGTTTCAATACTGTTCTCTCAAAACATCCCACCCTCGCCTTCTCCCACAGAGTCCAAGAGTCTGTTCTGTACATCTGTTTCTCTTTTTCTGTTTTTCATATAAGATTATCGTTACCATCTTTCTAAATTCCATATATATGTGTGAGTATACTGTATTGGTGTTTATCTTTCTGGCTTACTTCATTCTGTATAATGGGCTCCAGTTTCATCCATTTCATTAGAACTGCTTCAAATGAACTCTTTTTAATGGCTGAGTAATATTCCATGGTGTATATGTACCATAGCTTCCTTATCCATTCATCTGCTAATCTAGGTTTTTTCCATGTCCTGGCTATTATAAACAGTGTTTCGGTGAACATTGGGGTACACGTGTATCACAATGTTCATCGCAGCACTGTTTATAATAGCCAGGACATGGAAGCAACCTAGATGCCCATCAGCAGACGAATGGATAAGGAAGCTGTGGTACATATACACCATGGAATATTACTCAGCCATTAAAAGGAATTCATTTGAATCAATTCTAATGAAATGGATGAAACTGGAGCCCATTATACAGAGTGAAGTAAGCCAGAAAGATAAAGAACATTACAGTATACTAACACATATATATGGAATTTAGAAAGATGGTAATGATAACCCTATATGCAAAACAGAAAAAGAGACACAGAAGTACAGAACAGACTTTTGAACTCTGTGGGAGAAGGTGAGGGTGGGATGTTTTGAAAGAACAGCATATATATTATCTATGGTGAAACAGATCACCAGCCCAGGTGGGATGCATGAGTCAAGTGCTCGGGCCTGGTGCACTGGGAAGACCCAGAGGAATCGGGTGGAGAGGGAGGTGGAAGGAGGATCAGGATGGGGAATACGTGTAACTCTATGGCTGATTCATATCAATGTATGACAAAACCCACTGAAATGTTGTGAAGTAATTAGCCTCCAACTAATAAAAAAAAATAAATAAAAAACAAAACAAAACAAAAACCCCCCCAAAAACCAAAGGTGTATCTTTCAGATCTGGTTTCCTCAGTGAGTATCCCCAAAAGTGGAATTGCTGGGTCATATGGCAGTTCTATTTCCAGTTTTTTAAGAAATCTCCATACTGTTCTCCATAGCGGCTGTACTAGCTTGCATTCCCACAAACAGTGTAAGAGGTTTCCCTTTTCTCCACAGCCTCTCCAGCATTTATTGCTTGTAGACTTTTGGATAGCATCCATCCTGACTGGCATGTAATGTTACCTCATTGTGGTTTTGATTTGCATTTCTCTGGTAATGAGTGATGTTGAACATCTTTTCATGTGTTTGTTAGTCATCTATATGTCTTCTTTGGAGAAATGTCTGTTTAGTTGTTTGGCCCATTTTTTCATTTATTTTTCTGGCACTGAGCTGCAGAAATCGCTCATATATTTTTGAGATTAATCCTTTGTCTGTTGCTTCCTTTGCTATTACTTTCTCCCATTCTAAATGCTGTCTTTTCACCTTGCATATTGTTTCCTTTGTTGTGCAAAAGCTTTAAAGTTTCATTAGGTCCCATTTGTTTATTTTTGCTTTTATTTCCAATATTCTGGGAGGTGGGTCATAGAGGATCCTGCTGTGATTTATGTCAGATAGTGTTTTGCTTATGTTCTCCTCTAGGAGTTTTATAGTTTCTGGTCTTATATTTAGATCTTTAATCCATTTTGAGTTTACTTTTGTCTATGGTGTTGGGAGGTGTTTTAGTTTCATTCTTTATAGGTGGTTGAGCAGTTTTCCCAGCACCATTTGTTAAAGAGGTAGTCTTTTTTTCCATTGTCTATCCTTGCCTCCTTTGTCAAATATATGGTGTCCATAGGTATGTGGATTCATCTCCGTGCTTTCTATTTTATTCCATCGATCTGTATTTCTGTCTCTGTTCCAGTACCATACTCTCTTAATGACTGTGACTTTGTAGTATAGTCTGAAGTCAAGCAGGTTGATTCCTCCAGTTCCATTCTTCTTTCTCAGAATTGCTTTTACTATTCGTGTTTTTTTTGTATTTCCATACAAATTATGAAATTATTTCTTCTAGTTTTGTGACAAATACTGTTGGTAGCTTGATAGGGGTAGCACTGAATCTATAGATTGCTTTGGGCAGTATAGTCATTTTGACAATATTAATTCTTTCAATCCATGAACCCGGTACTTTTCTCCTTCTATTTGTGTCCTCTTTGATTTCTTTCATCAGTGTTTTATAGTTTTCTATATATAGGTCTTTCATTTCTTTAGGTAGATATACTCCTAAGTATTTTATTCTTTTTGTTGCAATGGTGAATGGTATTGCTTCCTTAATTTCTCTTTCTGTTTTTTTTTTTTTTCATTGTTAGTGTATAGGTATGCAAGGGATTTCTGTGTTTTAATTTTATATTCTGCAACATTACTGTATTCATTGATTAGCTCTAGTAATTTTCTGGTAGAGTCTTTAGGATTTTCTATGTAGAGTGTCATATCATCTGCAAACAGTGAGAGTTTTACTTCTTCTTTTCCTATCTGGATTCCTTTTATTTTTTTTTTCTGCTCTGATTGCTATGGCCAACACTTCCAAAACTATGTTGAATATTACTGGTGAGAGTGGGCACCTTAGTCTTGTTCCTGACTTTAAGGGAAATGCTTTCAATTTTTCACCATTGAGGATAATGTTTCCTGTGGGTTTGACATATATAGCTTTTATTATGCTGAGCTATGTTCCCTCTAGTCCTGCTTTCTGGAGAGTTTTTATCAAAAATGAATGTTGAATGTTGTCAAAGGCTTTTTCTGCATCTATTGAGATAATCACATTGTTTTTATCTTTCAGTTTGTTAATGTGGTGTATTACATTGATTGATTTGTGGATATTAAAGAATCCTTGCATCCCTGAGATAAAGCCCAGTTGGTCATGATGTATGATCTTTTTAATATGTTGTTGGATTCTGTTTGCTAGAATTTTGTTAAGAACTGTTGCATCTGTGATCATCAGTGTTCTTGTCCTGTAGTTTTCTTTTTTTGTGTGGCATCTTTGTCTGGTTTTGGAATTAGGGTGATGGTGGCCTCATAGAATGAGTTTGGAAGTTTGCCTTCTTTTGCAATTTTCTGGAAGAGTTTCAGTAAGATAGGTGTTAGCTCTTCTCTAAATTCTTGGTAGAATTTAGCTGTGAAGCCATCTGGTTCTGGGCTTTTGTTTGCTGGAAGATTTCTGATTACCGTTTTGATTTTTGTGCTTATGACGGTCTGTTAAGATCTATTTCTTCCTAGTTCCATTTTAGAAAGTTATACTTTTCTAAGAATTTGTCCATTTCTTCCAAGTTGTTCATTGTATTGGCATAGAGCTGCTGGTAGTAATCTCTTACGATCCTTTGTATTTCAGTGTTGTCTGTTGTGATTTCTCCATTTTCATTTCTAGTTTTGTTAATTTTATTCTTCTCCCTTTGTTTCTTGATGAGTCTGGCTAACGGTTTGTCCATTTTATTTACCTTTTCAAAAAACCAGCTTTCAGCTTTGTTGATTTTTGCTATAGTCTCTTTTGTTTCTTTTGCATTTATTTCTGCCCTAATTTTTAAGATTTCTTTCCTTCTACTAACCCTGACGTTCTTCATTTCTTCCTTCTCTAGTTGCTTTAGGTGTAGAGTTAGGATATTTACTTGACTTTTTTCTTGTTTCTTGAGGTAAGCCTGTATTGCTTTGAACCTTCCCCTTAGCACTGCTTTTACAGTGTCCCATAGGTTTTGGGTTGTTGTGTTTTCATTTTCACTCATTTATATGCATATTTTTATTTCTTTTTTGATTTCTTCTTCAATTTCTTGGTTATTCAGGGGCATGTAATTTAGCCTCCTTACGTTGGTTATTTTAATAATTTTTTTTCACCTTAATTGAGATCTCATCTTACTGCATTGTGGTCAGAAAGGATTACTGGGATGGTTTCAATTTTTTTTTTTTTTTTTTTTTTGTAT
The DNA here is from genome assembly GCF_963930625.1 of Muntiacus reevesi. Classification (NCBI taxonomy): domain Eukaryota; kingdom Metazoa; phylum Chordata; class Mammalia; order Artiodactyla; family Cervidae; genus Muntiacus; species Muntiacus reevesi. The sequence continues at coordinate 36,674,202 of NC_089253.1, forward strand.
TTACCAAGGCTAGATTTATGGCCTAGGATGTGATCTATCCTGCAGATGGTTCTGTGTGAATTCGAGAAAAAGGTGAAATTGATTGTTTTGGGGTGAAATGTCCTATAGATACCAATTAAGTCTACCTGGTCCATTGTGTCTTTTAAAGTTTTGTTTCCTTGTTAATTTTCTGTTTAGTTGATCTATCCATAGGTGTGGGTGGGTTATTAAAATCTCCCATTATCATTGTATTATTGTTAATTTCCCTTTCATTCTTGTTAGCATTTGTCTTACATATTGTGGTGTTCCTATTTTGGGTGCATATATATTTATAATTGTTATATCTTCTTGGATTGATTCTTTGATCATTATGAAGTGTCCGTCTTTGTCTCTTTTCACAACCTTTATTTTAAAGTCGATTTTATCTGATATGATTATTTCGACCATTCTTTCTTTTGGTCTCCGTTTGCGTGAAATATTTTTTTCCAGCCCTTCACTTTCAGTCTGTATGTGTCCCTTGTATTGAGGTGGGTCTGTTTAGACAGGATATATAGGGGCCTTGCTTTTGTATTCCTTCAGTCAGTCTTTGTCTTTTGGTTGGGGCATTCAACCCATTTACATTTAAGGCAAATATTGATAAGAATGATCCCGTTGCCATTTGCTTTGTTGTTTTAGGTTCGGGTTCATACAACTTTTCTGTGTTTCCTGTCTAGAGAAGATCCTTCAGTATTTGTTGAAGAGTTGGTTTGGTGGTGCTGAATTCTCTCAACTTTGCTTGTCTGTAAAGCTCTTGAATTCTCCTTCATATCTGAATGATATCCTTGCTGGGTACAGTAATCTAGGTTGTAGGTTATTCTCTTTCATTACTTTAAGTATGTCCTGCCATTCCCTTCTGGTCTGAAGGGTTTCTATTGAACAATCAGCTGTTATCCTTATGGGAATCCCTTTGTGTGTTCTTTGTTGTTTCTCCCTTGCTGCTTTTAATATTTGTTCTTTGTGTTTGATCTTTATTAATTTGATTAATATGTGTCTTGGGGTGTTTCGCCATGGGGTTATCCTGTTTGGGACTCTCTGGGCTTCTTGAACTTGTGTCACTATTTCTTTCCCCATTTTGGGGAAATTTTCACCTATTATCCCCTTGAGTATTTTCTCATAGCCTTTCTTTTTGTCTTCTTCTTCTGGGACTCTTATAATTCGAATGTTGTGGCGTTTCTCATTGCCCCAGAGGTCCCTGAGGATGTCCTCATTCTTTTTTTTTAATTCTTTTTCTTTAATTATTTTTTCTTTCTTCCTCTCTGCTTCATTAATTTCCACCATTTTATCTTTTACCTCAGTTATCCTATCTTCTGCCTGCGTTATTCTCCTGTTGACTCACACCAGAGTTTTTTTTGATCTCATTCATTGCATTATTCAGGAGAAGCCAATGGCACCCCACTCCAGTACTATTGCCTGGAAAATCCCATGGGCAGAGAAGCCTGGTAGGGTGCAGTCCCTGGAGTTGCTATGAGTTAGACATGACTGAACGACTTCACTTTTACTTTTCACTTTCACACATTGGATAAGAAAATAGCAACCCACTCCAGTGTTCTTGCCTTGAGAATCCAGGCGACGGGGGAGTGTGTTGGGCTGCTATCTATGGGGTTGCACAGGGTTGGACACGATTGATGTGACATAGAAGCAGCAGCAGCATTGCATTATTCATTTTTAATGGACTCTTTTTTATTTTTTCTAAGTCCTTGTTAAACATTTCTTGCGTCTTTTCAATCCTTGTGTCCATGCTATTTATCTGTAACTCTATTTTGTTTTCAAGATTTTGGATCATCATTATTATTATTATTCTAAATTCTTTTTCAGATAGGTTCCCCTTCTCCTCCTGTTTTGTTTGGCTTGGTGGGCATTTTTCATGTTCCTTTACCTGCTGGGTAGTTCTCTGTCTTTTCATCTTATTTAGAAAGCTGTGTTTGGGTTGCTTTTCTGTATTCTGGTAGTCTGTGGTTCCTTTTTATTGTGGAGGTTTCTCCCAGTGGGTGGGGCTGGATGTTTGGCTTGTCGAGGTTTGCCAGTTAGGAAAGCTTGCGTTGGTGTTCTGGTGAGTTGACCTGGATTTCTTCTCTCTGGAGTGCAATGGAGTGTCCAGTAGTGAGTTTTGAGATGGGTCTATGGGTTTGGTGTGACTTTGGGCAGCCTGTATATTGCTGCTAATGGCTGTGTTCCTTCTTTGCCGGAGAATTTGTGTGGTATGTCTTGCTCTGGAACGTATTGGCTCTTGAGTGGTGTTGGTTTCAGTGTATGTATGGAGGCTTTTGGATGATCTCTTATTAATTAATGTTCCCTGTAGTCAGGAGTTCTGTGGTGTTCTAGGTTTTGGACTTAAGCCTCTTGCCTCTGGATTTCAGTCTTATTCTTCCAGTAGCCTCAAGACTTCTCCATCCATACAGCACTGATAATAAAACTTCTAGGTTATCGGTGAAAGGGTTCTCCACAGTGAGAGACACCCAGAGAGGTTCACAGAGTTATGTGAAGAAAAGGAGAGGGAGGAAGGAGATAGAGGTGAACAGGAGGAAAAAAGAGTGGATTCAAGAGAAGAGAGACAGATCTAGGCAGTTCTTTGTTCCCTAAGTGTTCTTCACAGTCCAGAACACCCACAGAGATTCACAGAATTGGATTGAGAAGAGAAGGGGGGAGGGAGAAAAAAGAGGTGATGTGGGGCAGAAAAAGGAGAGTTAAAAGGGGGAGAGAGTGATCAAACCAGTAATCACAATCCTGAGTAAAAATGGGTATTGAAAATTGGGTTCTTAAATGTCTAAAATTTATATCAAATACTGATAAACAAAGATTAAAAATTTGGAGTAGAGGTTAGACTATTAAAATATAATATTAAAAAAACAAAAACAAAAGATTTAATGAATATATATGAAGTTCACATTAAAAATAGTGTCCTTTTTATTTATTTATTTATTTATTTGCCAGGTTATAGTGGCTAATAAAAATGAAAATTGAGGAGCAATGGAGGACTTTTAAAAAAAGAAAGAAAAAAATTTAATTAAAAAAAATAATAATAGTTAAAATATATCTAGGAATTTCTCTGGACTTGTTACAGCAATGTGGGTTAAGTTCAGTTTCGGATAGCTCCTTGTTCAAGCTTACACTGCTCAATATCTATAGGCTCCTTTCAGTGTAATCAGTGTTAACTACAGGGAGTTTAATCCACTGCACCCGTCACTTCTGAGGCAGTTCCCTTTGTTCATTTGGCTTCTGTTTGCGGGTCTCTTCAGTGTCGAATTTCTGCCCTGACACAAGTGGGCGGAGGTGGTCTCTTGTTTAGGTTCACTAGTTCAGTGGTGCTGTGGGGCGGGAGGGGCACTGCAGACAAATGTCACTGGCGTGTGTGGGGAGTACTCGCAGTGTTCCGGCCACACTGGGTTTGCACCTGCTCACGACATGTGTGCTTTCCCCGTCTACACTGCCCAGGCTCCAGTCTGCTCTTCAGGGAACGGCCCTGAGTTATGTGCACTTCCCAGGCCTAAGCCACTCAAGTTCAGGTTCTTGGATAATCCACAAAGGCCCAGACTTGATTGGGCCTGCGTTTTCTGTCTTCCTTGTCCGAGCAGCTCAGACAACCATGAAATTGATGAGCTCACTCTACCCGGGTGCAGCGTGCCTTATTCCCTCTGTGGTCCCAGCCTTACTTTTCGGGCACGCTGGTAAGGTGTGCCTTGTGTCTCTTCTGGGGAGCTGATTTCTGGCTGCGACCCTCCCAGCAGATGTCAACCATCCAGAATCTCAGGAAGTTTTTGGTTAGAGACTGGAATCTGCGATTTGGTAGGGGATGCCATCTCCGGGGCTGAGTTTGCCCTTTCCCCTTCCTCCTGCCTCCTGCCTCTGGTGGAGTATGGGCTGATCTGCAGCCGGCTAGCCCTTCTCTGGTATTCACTCAGTCTTTTGTTGTGGGAACAGGTGAGTAGTGTCTAAGTTTAGGGCTTTTCCCAGGTTAATTCTCTCTCTCTTGCTATCCCACAGTTTAAGTTGCTATCTCTTGTTAGCTTCCTCAAGTTGCCCTCAGGGCATTCAGGCCCAGTCCTTACCCTAAGCAATGCCGCCGCCCAGTCCTCTCTGATCAGTCCCCACTTGCCGGTGGCAGATGAGAGTGTCTGGGGTACTTTTGTGCTGGGTGTTGTTTTTAGGCATGTAATCTGTGAGTTTTATTTACTTTTCCTCCCAGTTAGGATGCTTTCCGAGATTCAAAAACTTACCCCAGACCCACGAGTGAGAGGGTTTCCTGGTGTTTGGAAACTTCCTTTATTGTCTCCCTTCCCGGGAGGGATCTCCATTTCCTACTCTATTGTTTCTCTTTTTATATTTTATATTTTGTCCTACCTCCTTTCGAAGACAATGGGCTGCTTTTCTGGCTGTCTGATGCCCTTTGCTAGTGATCAGAAGTTCTTTTGTAGAGTTTGCTCAGCATTCAAATGATCTTCTGATGAATTTGTAGGGGAGAAAGTGATCTCCCCGTCCTATTCTTGTGCTATCTTAGCTCCTCCCCTGGAAAAGACTTTTGAGATTCCCTTGGGCTGCAAGGAGATCAAATCAGTCCATCCTAAAGGAAATCAGTCCAGCATGTTCACTGGAAGGACTGATGCTGAAGTTGAAGCTCCAATTATTCGCCCACCTGTTGGGAAGAACTGACTCATTGGAAAAGACCCTGATGTAAAGAAAGATTGAAGGCAGGAGGAGAAGGGGAAGACAGAGGATGAGATGGTTGGATGGCATCACCAACTCAATGGACATGAACTTCAGCATCTCCAGGAGTTGGTGATGGATAGGGAAGCCTGGCATGCTGCAGTCCATGGCGTTGCAAAGAGACTGATATGACTGAAGGACTGAACTGAACTGAACAAATTGAGAACAAACACTAATAAATCTAATTGCAACAATTTGGTGACTAGATCCCTATAAAAACATGTTACTTATGTGGCTTTAAAATTCAGGCTTCTGAGTACATTCAGAGTGGAATATCTTCTAAGGAAAAACAAATATACTGCCCATCACAAACAAAGACAAAGAAAACCAAAAGAAGAAAGAGGAAAGAAATCTGAAACTATATTCAACAAATTAAGTTCAGTTCAGTCACTCAGTCGTGTCCAGATGTTTGTGAGCCCATGTACTGCAGCTCGCAAGGACTCCCTCTCCATTACCAACTAGTGGAGTCCACACAAACTCATGTCCATTGAGTCAGTGATGCCATCCAACTATCTCATCCTCTATCATCCCCTTCTCCTCCTGCCCTCAATCTTTCCCAACATCAGGCTCTTTTCAAATGAGTCACCTCTTCGCATCAGGTGGCCAGAGTATTGGAGTTTCAGCCTCAGTACCAGTCTTTCCAGTGAACATTCAGGACTGATTTCCTTTAAGATAGACTGGTTGGATCTCCTTGCAGTCCAAGGGACGCTCAAGAGTCTTCTCCAACACCACGGTTCAAAAGCATCAATTCTTCGGGTCTCAGCTTTCTTTATAGTCCAACTCTACATCCATACATGGCCACTGGAAAAACCATAGCCTTGACTCGATGGACCTTTGGTGGCAGTAATTTCTCTGCTTTTCAATATGCTGACTAGGTTGTGCACAACTTTCCTTCCAAGGTGTAAGTGTCTTTTAATTTCATGGCTCCTATTACCATCTGCAGTCATATTGGAGCCCATAAAAATAAAGTCAACCACTGTCTCCACTGTTTCCCGATCTATTTGCCATGAAGTGATGGGACCAGATACCATGATGTTAATTTTCTAAATATTGAGCTTTAGGACAAGATTTTCACCGTCTTCTTTCACCTTTATTAAGAGGTACTTTAGTTCTTCCTCACTTTCTGCCATAAGGGTTGGGTCATCTGCACATCTGAGGTTATTGATATTTCTCTTGGCAATCTTGAATCCAGGCTGTACTTCATCCAGCCCAGCGTTTTCATGATGCACTCTGCATGTAAGTTAAGTAAGAAGGGTGACAATATACAGCCTTGATGTACTCCTTTCTTCTTTGGAACCAGTCTGTTTTACCATGTTCAGTTCTCACTGCTGCTTCCTGACCTGCATACAGGTTTCTCAAGAGGCAAGTTAGGTGGTCTGGTATTCCCATCACGTTCAGAATTTTCCACATTTTTATTGTGGTCCACAGAGTCAAAGGCTTTGGCATAGTCAGTAAAACAGAAATATGTGTTTTTCTAGAATTCTCTTGCTTTTTTGATGATCCATTGGATGTTGGCATATGATCTCTGGTTCCTCTGCCTTTTGTAAAACCAGCTTGAACATCTGGAAGTTCACAGTTCACGTATTGCTGAAGCCTGGCTTTGAAAATTTTGAGAATTACTTTACTAGCGGGCGATATGAGTGCAATTGTGTGGTAGTTTGAACATTCTGTGTGATTGCCTTCCTTTGCGATTGGAATGAAAACTAACCTTTTCCAGTCCTGTGGCCACTGCTGAGTTTTCTAAAATTGCTGTCATATTGAGTGCAACACTATAGCAGGATAATCCTTCAGGATTTGAAATAGCTCACCTGGAATTCCATCACCTCCACTAGCTTTGTTCATAGTGATGCTTTCTAAGGCCCATTTTGCTTCACATTTCAGGATATCTGGCTCTAGGTGAGTGATCACACCATCCTGATTACCTGGGTCATGAAGATCTTTTTGTGCAGTTCTTCTGTGCATTCTTGCCACCTCTTCTCAATATCTTCTGCTTCTGTTAGGGCCATATCATTTCTGTCCTTTTTTGAGCTCATCTTTGCATGAAATATTCCCTTGGTATCTCTAGTTTTCTTGAAGTGATCTCTCGTCTTTGCCATTCTATTGCTTTCCTCTATTTCTTTGCATTGATAGCTAAGGAAGGCTTTCTTATCTCTCCTTGCTATTCTTTCCAACTCTGCATTCAAATGGGAATATCTTTCCTTTTCTCCTTTTCTTATTGCTTCCCTTCTTTTCACAGCTATCTGTAAGGCCTCCTTAGACAGCCATTTTTCTTTTTTGTATTTCTTTTTCTTGGGGATAATCTTGATTCCTGTCTCATATACAATGTCATGAACCTCTGTCCATAGTTCATCAGGCAGTCTGTCTGTTATATCTAGTCCCTTAAATCTATTCCTCACTTCCAATATATAGTCATAAGGGATTGGATTTGGGTCATACCTGAATGGTCTATTGGTTTTTACCACTTTCTTCAATTTTAGTCTGAATTTGGCAATAAGGGGTACATGATCTGAGCCACAGTCAGCTCCCGGTGTTGTCTTTGCTGATTGTATAGAGCTTCTCCATCTTTGGCTGCAAAGAATATAACCAATCTGATTTCAGGGTCGACCATCTGGTGATGTCCATGTGTAGAGTCTTCCCTTGTGTTGCTGCAAGAGGGTGTTTGCTATGACCAGTGCATTCTCTTGGCAGAAATGTACTAGCCTTTGCCCTGCTTCCTTCTGTACTTCAAGGCCAAATGTGCGTGTTACTTCAGGTGTTTCTTGATGTCCCACGTTTGCATTCCAGTCCCGTATAAGGAAAATGACATTTTTTTGAGGTGTTAGTATTAGAAGGTCTCGTAGGTCTTCATAGAACTGTTCAGCTTCAGCATCTTCAGCATTATTGGTCAGAGCATAGACTTGGATTACTGTGATATCGAGTGGTTTGCCTTGGAAACAAACAGAGATCATTCTATCATTGTTGAGATTGCATCCAAGTACTGCATTTCGGACTCTTTTGTTGACAATGATAGCTACTCCATTTCTTCTAAGAGATTCCTGCCCACAGTAGTAGATATAGTGGTCATCTGAGTGAGATTCACCCATTCCAGTCCATCTTAGTTCGCTGATTCCTAGAATGTTGATGTACACCCTTGTCATCTCCTGTTTGACCAATTCCAATTTGCCTTGATTCATGGACTTAACAATCCAGGTTCCTATGCAATATTCCTCTCTACAGCATTGAATCTTCCCTCTATCACCAGTCCCATCCACAATTGTGTGTTGTATTTGCTGTGGCTCCATCCCCTAATACTTTCTGGAGTTATGTCTCCCCTGATTTCCAGTAGTATTTTGGGCACCTAACACCCTGGGGTGTTTATCTTTCACTGTCCTTTCTTTTTCCCTTATCATAGTGCTGTTGGGGTTCTCAAGGCAAGAATACTGAATAGCTTTGCCATTCCCTTCTACAGTGGACCACATTCTGTCAGACCTCTCCACCATGACCCGTCTGTTTTGGATTGCCGCACACATCATGGCTTAGTTTCATTGAGTTAGACAAGTCTGTGGTTGATGTGACAGATTGGCTAGTTGTCTGTGATTGTGGTTTCAGTATGTCAGCCCTCTGATGCCCTCTCTCAGTGCCTACCATGTTACTTGGTTTTCTCTTACCTTGGACGTGGGGTCTGTCCTCACGTCGGCTCCAGCAAAGTGCAGCCACTGCTCCTTACCTTGGGAGTAGGGTAGCTCTTTTCTGCTGCCACCCCTGACCTTGGATGTGGGGAAGTTCCTCCCCAACGTGCTTTTGTACTGCCCTGGCATCTGCCACACTTCTGCACCACCATCGTAGCTGTGGCTCACAATAATTCAACAACTTATTCTTCCTGATATTGTTTCTGTTATTGTGACAGATTCATATGTGTGTAAATCGCTAATATCAAGACAATAATGTTCTGATATAAGCCTTTCACTGACTAGAAAAAGAGGTTCATATATAACATAAAGAAGTTTAATTAAAACCCTGCTCTCTTAAATCTTGAACTGAAAGCATAAGTTTGTACCAACTGAATATATTCCGTTTTATTTTATTTTCTAAGGAAAATATATACTTCCTCCTGTGAACACTGTAAATCCTAGAAGAAAGATAACTTGATAACAGTGAGTGTTCTGAGGTCTGACCTGTAGCTTCTAAAGCCATTTCCCATCAGATGATCTTCAAATGATGGCTGATTTCAGGACTGGGTCAAGAAATGCACAAAATAATCTTGGGAATCTTGAATGACAAGAACCTGAGGGACTTCAAAGACCAGTGGGGACTGGACAGAAATTTTAGGAATCGAAATGAAAAGGTCAACCATCTACAAGATTGTTGGGCAGAGTGATGTTTCTGCTTCTCAATCAACTCTTTATGTTTGTCATAGCTTTCCTGCCAGAAGCAAACTTCTTCTGATTTCATGGCTGCATTCACCATCCACAGTGGCTTTAGATGATAAGATGAAGAAATCTGTCACTGCTTCCACCTTTTCTCCTTCTATTTGCCTTGAAGGATGGGGCTGAATCCCATGATCAGAGTGTTCTGCTATTAATTTTAAGCTGGTTGAATGTGTCCAAATGTTAAAAGGCAACATCTAATTTGTCACTGTGATAAACTGCTAGGGCACCAACTCAGAATTCTGAGCACTGAGAAAGGAAATAATCATCAATATGTATGCTATTTTTGTTTCTATTAAGCATATGTTATGTAACTAAAAACAGTTCCAGGAAAACAAACTATACTGTCCCTTCTGGGGGTGATGTGAGAGTGATGGGGATCAGCTATAATACAGATGAAGCCTCACTCACTGACCTTCAGCTCATGTCCTGTTGTGGAGGTCTGTTTCCTAGTAGAACAAGGACTGGTACTGGTCCTGTCCCACTGTGCTGGTATTGTGGACTCCTGCTCTAAACTCAATAGTGGGACATTCTATAAGACAAACCACCCTACTTCCTCCCAGTTTCTGAACATTTAAATGGCATTAAAATAGGAAGAGGAGCAGTTATTTTGTCTTAAAGAGAACAACCAAGTGCAAAAAATGAGTACATTTTTTCAATAAACTTTGAAAAGACAACTGCTTTGTGAGAATCAGGAAATTTGCATATGGACTGGATATAAGATGTTCACTTCATTGGGATGAAAAGAGCAATTTTTTCACATCCTATGATTTTATCCCAAATACTCATTATGCTTATTTTGTGAAATGTTCATCTGGTCCCTAAAATACTTCAGTAAAAATGGATACAGAGTAAAAGAGGGAATGAAATGTGGGTCTGTCTTGATTTAAAAACAGATCTGCACAGCTGTTATTGATTGAATTCTGTCCATCCTTGACTCCCAATGTGATGGACTTAGGAAATAGGGTCTTTGGGAGGTATGCCAGTTGATATTGGGTTTTAATGGTAGTCCCTCATGATGGGATTAGCCTCTCCCTCTTTTTCTTTCTTATTCTCGCTCTTCCTCCTTCCCTTCCCCCACCACATGTGTGAACATAGCAAGAGAAATGCTGGATGCAAGTCAAAAATGTCTTTACTGGGAAGTCCACCACCGTGATGTTGCATAGTTTCCAGTCTATGACAACCTGTGGGACTAAGAGGTTAGTTTTGTAGTTATAGATGTCACATGATGAAGTATGTTGTTCATGACACTTCCTTCTTATACTTGTTATGTGTGAAATCATTTAGTAGTAAGAAGTTTACAGAAGGTCCATTTTGAAATTTCTGTCTTAATGATACACGGAGGAGCCGAAGATAACAAATTGAGGCAGGTTCCCAATGAATGAGTGATTGGAGGACCACATGCTCCTTACTCCAACTCATCACTTGTCATTTGAAAACTGTACCCCACACGTGAGAAATTACCGGCCTTCTCCCCTGCCCCTCCCCACTGCTCCTCCCCACCATCTGCATCACCATTTCTCTGCTAATCTGAGTCATCTAATTTGAGATGTTGTTTCAAGACAGGATCTGGAAGCAGAAGGAACACGGACATTCTAAGAAGGAATAAACTGGGCAGACACCTCCTTGGTTTTCTCTTCTTTAGTGCCATCTTCAGGAGAGGGATTGGACCAGAGTAAGGAGTGAGCCACAAGTGGAATCCATATATATCTGCAAGTGAAGGGAGGAGGAAATCAGAAGCCAGTAACCAGGAGGTGGGCAGCTTTCACAAGACCCAGGAGGATAGGAAGAATTCCTTGGGAAAGAATTGCACCTAACAGAGGGCCAGACCTACCTGAGTCTTCTGGTTAAACTTGGAGGTCACGTCCTTCCCGCTGGAAATTTTACTCCAGATGTGGAGGGGATAGAGCTGTACTCACTGCCAAGGAGTCACAGGGAGATAGCCACCCCCAGAGGCCTGCTGATTCCACTCTGAAGGTGAGTTTCCTCCCAAGTCAGAGAACAAATGGCCGGTCATCCAAAAGATGACCTACTTGAAATAGTATTTAAAATACTACAAAATTAATCTACAAGCCTTGGCATAGCTTGTTCCCAGTGTTATTTAGGAGAGAGAGTTCATCAGACTAATTTGGGTTTTTGCTGAAGAATGTACAAGCTTCCCCGTTGGTAACTTCTGACTTATAACGACCTGATCTTGTCTCTCAAAACCCGAGTGGTGGTAAGTTCCCGTGGGCAAGGTCTCTAAGGTCCTCGGTGTCAGAGCAGCTGTGTGCCAAGTGGTCGACCACTCCCAGGACTGAGCCCAGGATCCAGGAACATCACCAGACAGTTACAACCCATGGCCCTGTGAGGCGAGAGTAGGCCTTCCTACCTGGTAAGATTATCAGGCCACCTGGATACAACCAATGAGCTTTCGCTTAACATTGACCGCTGTTTGCCAAATAGGACCAATTAGCTTTCACTTGACAGTGACTAGGGGAGTCAAGACTCGGCACCCCTCCCCGAGTCCTGGGTATATGTTGGATAATTGCAGTCATGAGGAACTGGAAAATTCTGCTGAAGATTACATGTTAGATCTGAGGTGTGGGGACCCTGAAAATCTGGAATGTTTTCCTATTAGCCTGTCAAATGTAGGCTTTGTACCTCTCTATGGTAGAGATCAGACCCAGAAAGTTACTTGCCACCCAGAGGTCCTTCTGCTACACAAATAGTCCGGCAAGAGGTCACCTGTTTTGGGTATAAGATCAGGCAGGGGCAAAGGTGGCTAACCCAGGCCATGAAGGAAATGATATTGCAGATACCAGAGCCCAAGACCTCCCACCAGGTGAGAGAGTTTCTGGGGACTGTTGGATATTGCAGACTGTGGATCATGGGGTTTGCTGAGAAGGCCCGGCCCTTGTATAAGGGAAGTAAAGAGACCCCAAACTCGACTTGGACTGAGCCAATGAAACAGGCTTTCCAGACACTCAGACGGGCCCTACTAGAAGCCCCAGCCCTTGCCCTGCCTAGCCCAAATAAGCCATTCCAGCTGTTTGTAGCTCCATGATTGCAGCGAGATACTGGCTGAGGCCCTGGCGGCACGAAAAGACTTAACTGATGCACCCCTAGACAACAGTGAGCTAGTATGGTTCACAGATGGGAGCAGCTATATAAAATATGGGCAAAGGAAAGCGGGAGCCACTGTGGTAGAAGAGTACAGTTGTGAATATGGCTCTGTGAAGTTTTATGCACTGTGTGGCTTTGGTGGGGTCTTAAGTTGTGGTCTGACATACACTGCTGTAGTTCCTCTGGATTTAGTGAAATGCCGTATGCAGGTGGACACACAGAAGTACAAGGGCATTTTTAATGGATTTTCAGTTACACTCAAAGAGGACGTTTTCCGTGGTTTGGCCAAAGGATGGGCCCCGACCTTCATTGGCTACTCCCTGCAGGGGCTCTGCAAGTTTAGCTTTTATGAAGTCTTCAAGGTTTTGTACAGCAACATGCTTGGAGAGGAGAATGCCTATCTGTGGTACACATCACTGTATTTGACTGCCTCTGGCAGTGCTGAATTCTTTGCTGACATTGCTCTGGCTCCTATGGAAGCTGCTAAGGTTCGAATTCAAACCCAACCAGGTTATGCTAACACTCTGAGGGATGCAGCTCCCAAAATGTATAAGGAAGAAGGCTTAAAGGCCTTCTACAAGGGGGTTGCTCCTCTTTGGATAAGTTTGCTTGCTTTGAACAAGTTTGTGGTTCCCAAGCCCTGAAGTGAATGTTCAAAGCCAGAGCAGTTGGTTGTACATAGCTGGAGTCTTCTGTGCCATTGTTTCCCACCTTGCTGATTCCGTGGTGTCTGTGTTGATGGAAGGGACTCTTTGCCCACATCATCATGATCGGCACTCTGACTGCACTACAGTGGTTTATCTATGATTCTGTGAAGGTCTACTTCAGGCTCCCTCGCCCTCCTCCCCCTGAGATGCCAGAGTGTCTGAAGAAGAAGCTTGGGTACACTCAGTAGATAAATGAAAGCAAATATGGACTGAATCTGCGTGTTGATCAGTGTTTGAGGAAAATGCAACTGGACGAGAGATAATCCAGGCTTGCAAAGCGTGCCAGCTGATGAGGACAGGGAAAAAGCAGCACACGGGAATGAGGTACCAAGGGAAAGAGCCAGGGAAACACTGGGAGGTAGATTTCACTGAGGTAAGGCCAGGCAAGTACGGGTATCGCTATATGTTGGTTCTGGTAGATACCTTCTCGGGGTGAGTGGAAGCCTTCCCCGCTAAGGGAGATCTTAGAGGAGATAGTGCCTAGGTATGGGCTGCCAGTGACTATGGGCTCTGATAACGGACCTGTCTTTGTGACCCAGATTGTACAAGGGCTGGCCCAAGCTCTGGGGACGAAATGGACCCTAAAAGAAACTTTGACAAAGTTGGCAATAGAGACTGGCGTGGACTGGGTGACCCTCCTTCCCTTTGCACTCTTTAAGCTGAATCTTACCCCTTTTGAGATTCTGTATGGAAGACACCCCCCCGTGTGTATTACAACCTTGACTACCTTAATTTCCACCCTCCTAGGCCCACTTATGGTGTCAGTGGCCCAAGATAGAAAAGAGGAAGATTCCTCTACTTGAACAACAGACAGGGGGGAATGTGAGGCGAGAGTAGGCCTTCCTACTTGATAAGATTATCAGGCCACCTGGATATAACCAATGAGCTTTCGCTTAACATTGACTGCTGTTTGCCAATTAGGACCAATTAGCTTTCACTTAATACTGACCACTGTTTGCCAATTAGGAAATTAGGAACGGGGCGGAAACCCGCAGGAAAGTCCCGCGCGCACGAAAGTTTTGACCAATGAAATTGCTTTGCAAACGTGTAACCAATCCGCTTCTCAACCTATAATTTGTGTAACAGCTTGGGCTCGGGGCTCTCTGACCCACACCCCTGCATTGGTTGCAGCAGAGAGTCCTGGCTCGAGTCAGTAATAAACTTCCCTTGCTGCGAGTTGCATTGTCTTGGAGGCCTTCTCTATTCCTGCTCGGGGATTCAGACATCGGGCATAACAGGCCCATCAAAGGGACCTTCAGCATTTTCAGGAACACGCAACTCTGAGCCACTTGTCAAATGATTGGCACTGAACTTCAGTCTGGAACAAGTGTTCTGAAGGACGTCCAGTCTCCCTCACCCAGGAAATGAAAAAACTGAGCCATGGGGTGTATGAACCAGCTTAAGGCTGCAGGCAAGTAAGTGAAGACTTGGGACCCAGGAACTCTGGTTCCCAGGCTAGGAGACTTCCAGGAAGGGCAAGATGAGAGATAGCTCAGTTGCATCCACTGCTGGGGAGCTCTCAGATGTTTGCTAGCACCAGAGTGGAAGTTTCTTTCCCGTCACACCTCAAGCCTGTCTCCGATTTTATCAGCAGACCTACCTCCATGTAGCATCAGGAAAACAATATTCAGGGTTGTTTCTTCTGTGTTCAAGGCACAGTGGGGAAACCCCAGATGTTGTGTCCCAACGAGGCAGTCATGCAGGTGGTGACTGACTCACTCTAAACTTAGAATCCAAGGAGCTCCCACTCCTCGTTCACCCAAGACAGACCCTTGGCTGACTGGCTAACATGGACCTGCATTCACAGAGAGAAACGTTCCCTTTTCAGCCTGCTGGCAACTTAGAGAAGTGTCTTATGTTTCTACAGGGAACCCCCTGCTGATCAAAGTTGGATTTTTAGACTAGCCATGATGAAGGGGATGTGTTCCCTATCTGATGCTCCAAGAGACCTTGGAGAATCAAGGGCCTTTAGTTGGTTAGAATCACATGTATGTTTTTCAGGCACTTTGCTTGATGAATCTGGTTGGAGCAAAAGAACAGAAACACTGGACAAGCCTGGACATTTCAGGGTCCTAGGTGATTGTGAGTTGTTTCAGCCACTGGGCTTCAGAGTCAGGGGTTGAGGTTATTCACAAGCCACCTTTGAAGAAGGAATAGAGGAAAGAGTTCTTGAGCAGAGAGCAGTGTGGTCAAAGGGTCATAGGAGTCATGCAGGATAAGATGAACCAAGAGTGATTACTCCTTTCCTGGCTCTATCAGTTCCTTGGATTTCTACACCTTAGAACAAGTACATGGAGATAGTCATGGCATTGGTGGTGCCCCTGGCACCTGATGCTCCTGATGATAACCAGTGTGTGTACACATCCCTGAGTCCAGAGGTGATTCAGCCTTGTGATAGCCCCAGGTTCTTCCTTCTTGGGAAGGTTGATATGGCTCATTGCTGCTAACTCACAACAGAAGTACGGGATGAGGCCATGGTGATTGAGCTGCAGGCCACGTTCCAAGCATGGGAGGATGTTTGGCAGTGGAAGAGTAGCCATTTATTAACCTTGGTTACCTTGCTTCTTAGCAGTGGCTACTTCCCACATCTAGAATGCTTTTCTCCCAGCTTTTTGCATGGCCGGGCCCTTTTCAACATTTAGCATCATCTCAAATGAGTGTCTCTCAGATTTGCCTTCCCTGGCCACTGCACTCTCACAAGCACAGACTCTGGTCCAAAAAATGCCTAGACACTTCCCTCCATCAAAACAATAATTACAGTTACCACAGTGGCAAGTTGGGAGATGGATCAATTGAAAGTGTGCAAATAATATATGTATACTATTATATTTCATAGATAATGAACAAGGATCTAATAGCACAGGAATTCTGCTCAGTAGGCTGTAATATCCTTTATGGGAAACAAATCAAAGAAAGAATGGATACATGTGTATGTATAAGGATATAAATTTCCCATACAACTGCTATTAATACAATAACTTAAACCCACTTATCTCCTCTATAAATTAGAAGCTGAATTTTGAAATAAAAGATTACCTGTAGAGACCCATGGGTTTCCTTAGAGATGTAGGATTCCGAATATGATGCTGAAGATGGCAGAGTGGATGCAGCCTAGACACGATCTGAGGTTGCATTTTCCGGAGCTTTGGTGTCTGTTGCGTCTAGTGTCACCTTTAATTTGTCCCCGGAGTATCTAATACAAAGGCTTGGAGACCCCAGCTGGGTGTAGTTGCAGGATGAGTGGGAGGGGCTAGTAGGAGAGTGAAATCCCAGCACCCTAGGCTTGGGGTGGGACACGTTTGAGGCACAACTTATGCCCCAAGTTCCATGTGAAAACAGACTGTAGCTTCCCTTGCCACAACTTGAATGACATCAGACCCAGACTGGTTTCTGAGTCATCTAGTTGGAGATGTAGATACAGGTCAGGGTCTGGAAACAGAAAGGATGGAGACATTTTCAGAAACAGTGAACTAGACAGTCCCCTCCTTGGTTTTCCTTCTTTAGTGCCAGCTTCAGGTGAATGATAGGGCCTGGGTAGGGAGTGAGCCACAAGTGGGAATGCATAGATATCTGCAAGAGAAGGGAGGAGGAATTCAGAAGCCAGGAACCATGAGGTGGGCAGCTTGCACAGGACTCAGGAGGAAAGGAAGAATCCCTAGGAGAAGAATAGTGCCTACCAGAGGGCCAGAGCTACCTGTGTCTCCTGGCTAAACTTGGAGGTCACATCCTGCCTGCTGGAACTTATACTCCAGATGTGTAGGTGATAGAGCTGTCCTCATTGCTGATGAGTCACGGGGAGAGAGACAGCATCCCCCAGAGGCCCTTTGCTTCCACTCTAACTGTGGGTGTCCTCCCAAACCAGGGAGCGAATGGCAGGTCACCCAAAAGATGAACTACTTGAAATAGTATTTGAAATACTACAAAATTTGTCTAAGAGCCCTTGCATATCTTGTTCCCAGTATTTTTTAGAAGAGAGGATTCATCAAACTAACTTGGGTTTCTGCTGAAGAATCTACAAGATTCCCCACTGGTAGCTTCTGTCTTATAACAACCTGATCTCATCTCTCAGAACCCAATTGATGGTAAGTTCCAATGGGAAAGGCCTCTAACGTCCTCGGTGTCACAGCAGCTGTGTTCCAAGTGGTCTATCACACTCCCAGTCGTGAGTCGAGGATCAAGGAATATCACCAGACAGTAACATCCACCGGCCCAACAGAGTCAGCCTTAGCATCCTCCTCAACACACACCTCTGAGCCATTTGTCCGCTGATTGGCACTGAGCTTCAGTCTCGAACAAGTGTTCTGGAGGAAGTCCAGTCTCCCTCATCCAAGAGATGGGAAACTGAACCTTGGGGTGGATGACTCAGTTTAAGGCTTCAGGTAAGTAAGTGATAACTTGGGACCCAGGAACTCTGGTTCCCAGGCTAGGAGACTTCCAGGAAGGGCAAGATGAGAGATAGCTCAATTGCATCCACTGCTGGGGAGCTGTCAGATGTTTGCCAGCACCAGAGTGGAAGTGTTTTTCCCATCACACCTCAAGCCTGGCACCGATTTTATCAGCAGATCTACCTCAAAGTAGCAGCAGGAGAAAAATAATCACGGCAGTTACTTCTGTGTTCAAGGCACAGTGGGGAGCCCCCTGATGTTGTAACCTCAGGAGGCAGTCATGCAGTTGGTGACTAACTCACAACCAACATAGAATCCAAAGAGCTCCCGCTCCTCGTTCACCCGAGACAGACCCTTGGCTGCCTGGCTAGCATGGACCTGCATTCACAGTGAGAAGCATTCTCTTCTCAGCCTGCTGGCAACTTAGAGAAGTGTCTTGTTTCCTCAGGGAATCCCTGCTGAGCGAAGTTGTGGTTTGAGTCTAGCCATGATGAAGGGGATATGTTCCCTTTCTGATGCTCCAAGACACCATGGAGCATTAAAGGCCTTAAGTTGGTTAGAATCACATGTATGTTTTTCAGGCACTTTGCTTGATGAATCTGGTTGGAGCAAAAGAACAGAAACACAGGACAAGCCTGGATATTTCTGGGTCCTAACTGATTGTGAGTTGTTTCAGCCACCAGGCTTCAGAGTCAGGGGTTATGTTATTCACAAGTCACCTTTGAAGAAAGAATGGACGAAAGTTTTTGGGCAGAGAGCTGTGTGGTCAAAGGGTCATGGGAATCAGGCAGGGCAAGATGAAACAAGAGTGATTACTTGTTTGCTCTATCAGCTCCTTGGAGTTTTTATGCCTGAAACAAGTACATGGAGATAGTCAAGGCATTGGTGGTGCCCATGGCACCTGATGCTCCTGGTGAGAACCAGTGTGTGTATACGTCCCTGAGTCCAGAGTTGATTCAGCCTTGTGATAGCCCCAGGTTCTTCCTTCTTGGGAAGGTTGGT
Source organism: Muntiacus reevesi (assembly GCF_963930625.1). Taxonomy (NCBI): domain Eukaryota; kingdom Metazoa; phylum Chordata; class Mammalia; order Artiodactyla; family Cervidae; genus Muntiacus; species Muntiacus reevesi. The sequence goes on from NC_089253.1 coordinate 36,692,526, forward strand.
ATGGCTCATTGCTTCTAACTCATAACTGAACTACGGTATGAGGCCTTGGTGATTGAGCTGCAGGCCATGTTCCAAGCATGGAAGGATGGTTGGCAGTGGAAAGGTAGACATTGTTTAAGCTTGGATACCTTGCTTCTTAGCAGTGGCTATTTCCCACATCTAGAATGCTTTTCTCCCAGCATTTTGCATGGCCAGGCCCTTTTGAACATTCAGCATCATCTCAAATGAGTGTCTCTCACGTTTGCTTTCCTTGGCCACTGCATTCTCACAAGCACAGACTCTGATCCAAAAAGTGCCTAGACACTTCCACCTTCAAAACAATAATTACAGTTACCACAGTGGCAAGGTGGAAGAGTGATCAATTGAAAGTGTGAGATTAATATATGTATACTGTTATGTTTCATAGATAATGAACAAAGACCTTATGGATAGCACAGGAATTCTGCTCAGTAGTCTGTAATATCCTGTATGGGGCAGGAATCAAAGAAAGAATGGATACATGTGTATGTATAAGGATATTAACTTCCCATACAACTAATATTAATACAGTACTTTAAGGACACTTATCTCCTCTATAATTTAGAAGCTGAATTTAGAAATATAAGGTTACCTGTAGAGACCCATGGGTTTCTTTAGAGATGCACAATTCCAGATATGATGCTGCAGATGGCAGAGTGGGTGCAGAAATCTAGACACGATCTGATGTTGCAGTTTCTTGAGCTTTGGTGACTTTTGCTTCTAGTGTCACCTTTAAATTGTCTTCGGAGTATCTAATACAAGGGCTTTGGAGACCCCAGCTGGGTGTAGTTGCAGGATGAGAGGGAGGTGCTAGTAGGAGAGTGAAAACCCAGCATGCTAGGCTTGGGTTGGGACACACTGGAGGCACAACTTATACCCCAAGTTCCATGTGAAAACAGACTGTAGCTTCCCTCGCCACGACTTGAATGACATCAGACCCAGACTGGTTTCTGAGTCATCTAGTTGGAGATGTTGGTTCAGGACAAGTTCTGGAAGCAGAAGGGATGGAGACATTTTCAGAAACAGTGAACTGGGCAGCCCGCTCCTTGGTTTTCCTTCTTTAGTGCCAGCTTCAGGTGAGGGATAGGGCCTGGGTAGGGAGTGAGCCACAAACGGGACTGCATAGATATCTGCAAGAGAAGGGAGGAGGAATTCAGAAGCCAGGAACCATGAGGTGGGCAGCTTGAACAGGACCCAGGAGGAAAGGAAGAATCCCTTGGAGAAGAATAGTGCCTACCAGAGGGCCAGACCTACCTGAGTCTCCTGGATAAACTTGGAGTTCACGTCCTTCCTGCTGGAACTTTTACTCCAAATGTGCAGGCCATAGAGCTGTCCTCATTGCTGATGAGTGCCAGGGAGAGAGACAGCCTCCCCCAGAGGCCCTTTGATTCCACTCTAAATGTGGGCATCCTCCGAAGCCAGAGAGCAAATGGCAGGTCACCCAAAAGATGACCTACTTGAAATAGTATTTAAAATACTACAAAATTTGTCTAAGAGTCCTTGCATATCTTGTTCCCAGAGTTTTTTAGGAGAGATGATCCATCAGGCTAATTTGGGTTTCTGCTGAGGAATCTACAAGCTTCCCCATTGGTAACTTCTGACTTATAACGACCTGATCTCATCCCACAGAACACAAGTGATGGGCAAGGCCTCTAATGTCCTCGGTGTCACAGCAGCTGTGTGCCAAGTGGTCTATCACTCCCAGTCCTGAGACCAGGATCCAGGAACATCACCAGACAGTTACAGCCCCCGACCCACCAGAGGCCGCCTCAGCATCCTCAGTAACACACATCTCTGAGCCTGTTGTCCACTGATTGGCACTGAGCTTCAGTCTGGAACAAGTGTTCTGGAGGAAGTCCAGTCTCACTCATCCAAGAGATGGGAAACTGAACCCTGGGATGCATAACTCAGCTTAAGCCTGCATGTAAGTTAGTGAAGACTTGGGATCCAGGAACTCTGGTTCTAGGCTAGGAGACTTTCAGGAAGGGCAAGACGAGAGAAAACTCAATTGCCTCCACTACTGGGGAGTTCTCAGATGTCTGCAAGTACCAGAGTGAAAGTTCCTTTCCCATTTCCCCTCAAGTCTGGTTCAAATTTTATCAGTGACCAGCATCCATGTAGCAGCAGGAAAGCAATATTCAGGGCTGTCTCTACTGTGTTCAAGGAACAGTGGGGAAACCTCAGCTGTAGTGACCTCAGGAGGCAGTCATGCAGGTGGTGACTGACTCACTCCCATCTTAGAATCCAAAATGCACCTGAAACTCATCCACACAACACAGACCCTTGGCTGCCTGGATAACATGAACCTGCATTCACAGAGAGAAGCATTCTCTTCTCATCCTTCTGGCAACTTAGAGAAGTGTCTTATGTTTCCTCATGGAACACCTGTTTGAGCGAAGTTGGGGTTTGAGACTAGCCTGGATGAAGGGGATGTGTTCCCTCCTTGATGTTCCAAGAGACCTCAGAGCATCAAAAGCCTTGAGTGGGTTACAATCACATGTATGTTTTTCAGGGACTTTGCTTTATGAATCTGGTTGGAGACAAAGGACAGAAACACAGGGCAAGGTTGGATATTTCTGGGTCCCAGGTGATTGTGAGTTGAGTTTCAGACACCAGGCTTCAGAGTCAGGGGCTGACATTATTCACAAGCCACATTTGAAGAAGGAATAGAGGAAAACGTTTTAGGGAAGAGAGCAGTGTGGCCAAAGTGCCATGGGAATCACACAGGGGAAGATGAAACAAGAGTGATTACTTGTTTTTTTTCTTTTTTGGCTATATCAGTTACTTGGACTTTCTATGCCTGAGAACAAGTACATGGAGATAGTCAAGGCATTGGTGGTGCCCCTGGCACCTGATGCTCCTGGTGATAACCAGTTTGTGTACACGTCCCTGAGTCCAGAGCTGATTCAGCCTTGTGATAGCCCCAGGTTCTTCCTTCTTGGGAAGGTTGATATGGCTCATTGCTGCTAACTCACAGCTGAAGTACGGGATGAGGCCATGGTGATTGAGCTGTAACCTACGTTCCAAGCATGGAGGAGGGTTGGCAGTAGGAGGGTAGCCATTTATTAAGCTTGGTTACGTTGGTAGTTAGCAGTCGTTACTTCCCACATCTAGAATGCTTTTCTCACAGCTTTTTACATGGCCGGGTCAATCTCAACATTTAGCATCATCTCAAATGAGTGTCTCTCAGGTTCGCTTTCCCTGGCCACTGTACTCTCACAAGCACAGACTCTGATTCAAAAAGTGCCTAGAGGATTCCCTCTGTCAAAACTTTGATTATAGTTACCACAGTGGAAAGGTGGGAGAGGGATAATTTGAGACTTTGAGATTAATATATGTATACTACTATATTTCAGAGATAATCAACAAAGACCTCCTGTACAGCACAAGAATTCTGCTCAGTAATCTGTTATATCCTGTATGCAAAAAGAATCTAGGAAAGAATGGATACATGTGTATGTATAAGGGAATTAATTTCCCATACAGTTAATCCAATACTGTAAATACACTATACTCCTATATAAATTAAAAGCTCAATTTAGAAAAAAAACGGTTACCTGTAGAGACCCATGGGGTTCTTTAGACACGCAGGATTCCAGATATGATGCTGGAGATGGCAGAGTGGATGCAGACATCTAGAAATGATATGAGGTTTCATTTTCGATAGGTTTGGTGTCTGCTGCTTCTAGTGTCACCTTTGATTTGCCTTTGGAGGATCTCATACAAGGACTTGGAGACACCAGCTGGGTGTAGTTTCAGGATAAGAGGGAGATGCTAGTAGGAGAGTGAAATCCCAGCTCCCTATCCTTGGGTTGGGTCACATTTGAAGCACAACTTATGTCCCAAGTTCCATGTGAAAACAGACTGTAGCTTCCTTCTCCATGACTTGCATGAAATCAGACCCAGGCTGATTTCATCCTTTGTCATGTCCTGCTTCCCCTGAGACCACACTGGTTTCTCTGGGAGAATTTTTCTTTCTCTTTTTTGGCTGCACTAGGTCTGTTTCTCAGGATTCCTCTATTTGCAGCATGCCGGGGCTACTCTGTAATTTCAGCACACTGTTTTTCAATCCTGTGCTTCTCTTGAGCAGATCACAGGCTCTAGGGCACTCACGCTCAGTAGTTCTGGCCCACCAGCTTAGTTGCCTTGGGGCATTTGCAATATTCCCCAATCAGATCTCAAATACATATCTTCAGCACTGGATCAAAAGGGAAAATACTCTGGAAGGAATTTGAAATGCATCACGTTTATAAGAAAGTTGCATCCATGGCCTATTTATGAGGAGACTGATAGAGGATTGTCTCCTGCTTCAAGCAACGTCCTGAGACCAGGACTGGTTTAGGTTCCCCTCTCAAGTTTTCCTACAGCATCTTGACTGTCCTGCCATGTGGCTTTGTTCTTGCTTGAGTTTCTGAAACCCACACTAGACCACAGCTTCCAGAGGGCAGAGTTGTCACTTGACTCACTTGTAAGTATACATCAGTAGATCTTGTCTCAATTTACCAGACTCTAATGACAAGACAAGGCTAACACAAATATCAGTTATTCTACTATGAGTGTCAGGTTACAGGTTCAACTACTGTAATCAAACCCTAAATAACTTTGTCTTAAATAGATTACAATTTCTATTCTCTTTCATATAATGGTAGTGCAGGTCTCTCCAGAGAGATGGGGACCTACTTCTTCCTTGTCACATCTTCCACCTGTGCTATTTACCTCTGGTCTAAAATGGCTACTCCAGCTCCTGTCATTACATCTGCATCCCAGCTCATGGGACAGAAAATAATACTTCCATTTGGAAGTGACTTATCAACTCTACTAAAATTCCACTGGCCGAAGTATCTTCCATGGTCATGGCAAACCTGGGGGTGGTGGGTCCACAGAAGAGCAGGGAATGTGATCCTACTACAGAGCATTCATGATGAGTAGCATGGGCCATAATCCTTCAGCCATATCCCCGCAATTCATTCTTCTTTGGTTCTCCCCACACAGCTCTCACTCTGTTTTGGCCTGCAGATATGGATACGGATGAGGTTGTAAGAGAGGAAATGGCCCAGGCTGTACAAATATGGTGAAAACAAGAAAGGAAAGAAGATAAGAAAGTATTAAAATGCAAAATCTATAGAAAAACATGCTTGTAAGCATAATTTTGCATTTATACAATTTAGGTATACCTGGGGATTTTTTATCAATTTATAAAATAAAAAATATGAGACGTGAAATATAAATATACTCACTAAACACAACAAAATAAGGCTATATCATATTAAACACATAGTAGTATCAGGATTAACTTTGGATGCACATTGCAAAAAACTAAAACAGCCATAACTTTAGCAAGATAAACTTGATTTTTCTCTCCCACTGAAACAAAGTTGAAGCTGGGCCAGCCAGAGCTTGGGTGGTATCCATCTCGAAGGTTACATGTTTGTCCAATACAACTACAGAAGCTCCAGTCATCACAACTAAAATCAAGACAACAGTTAGGAAATAGGTGGGGAAGGGAAGAGTCTCATCTCTCAGCTAAATCAGCTCCTTGAAGGCAGTCTTCCAAGAAATCCCTCTTCTAGGTCTGCTTGCATCTCAAAGTCACCAGTCATGACTAAGAGCATGGGTGGGCAAGAAACGCAGTCCTCTAGCTTCTGGGCTCATAGCTCTATAACAAATTATTTTCAGTTTTGAAAGAGGAGAGAGTAGATCATTTTGTAGGTAGCCACAAGCACCTGCCTTAAAGAGCAAACCTTTTCTGAATTGATGAGTCTGAATGACTGGGCACAGTGTGGGATGCAGGAGGGAGGAGAAGCAATGAGAAACAGCTAGATGGATCTGGACTGTGCTCCAGAAAAAAGAGACAGTCTTGGCAGTCAAAATCTTCTAAGGAGTTAAGTGAGGATTATACATGCCATGTGACCCAATTTGTTTTGAAAACTGCTTTTCCAACTCAAGTCCCAGATCTCTCTCAGTTCTTCAGCTTCTAAATACCTTGTCTTTGTTACCTCACATTCTGACCTACCTGTCTCACCTCACTTATTTATGTTCACATCACTTCTCCATCTAGTCCACCAGCATTGCAAGGTCTAGTACTGAGGAGTTAGCAATACTTTCTAGAAGTGGGTAGAAACAAAATGACTATTTCTACTTTAGTATTTGTTTGTTCTTATCAAGGTCTTTTGAAGAACTGAGTTGGTTAGAATTATGGAGATATCATGTTTCCTCTAAAATCCCAACAAAGAAAAAAAAATAAAAAATAAAATCCCAAACAAGAATGTGACTTGTTTGTACCTGGAGGGGATGCATTCACTTTTGCATCCATAGTTATTAACAGAACAGTTAGTCCCCTGTATACGAGCAAGTTACATTTCAAAAGGGTGTTCATAAATCCCAATTTCTTCATAAGTCCAGCAAAGTTACTTAGATAGCAAACTAAGAAAATTGGCTATATATTACTGTAGTTCAATAGCTTTATGACACTTTTCACACAAATGATACATAAAAATCAAACACAAACAATAAAACAAACAGTACCTGGATAGAGCATGGAAACCCACATCAGTATTCTTGTCCGGATAATCCCCATGGCAAGAGGAGCCTGCCAGACTACAGCCCATAGGTTGCAAAAGTTAGTTGAGTAACTAAGCACAGCTTTAAAAGCTGTTCTTTTAAAGAGTAGTCGTACCATCTACATCACCACTGCATTTATGCTTCCGTCCAGACAGCATAGGCTTGAAGTAAAAACACTGCACTATTGTCCCCCATGCACTTCTGTACAATAAAATACACAAAGCACATGCACTTGTCTCGGTTGTGCCCACGGCAATGTGTGTCAGATCTGTGAACTAACTGATGTGATTGCACATGCAAATGCACTTTTACATGTTTGAAAATTTTCAACTTGGAGGTCTGTATATAATAGACTCACTACACAGGTTTTCAGTGAACATATGTAGTGAAGTAGCAAGAAAGGAGAGTAAGGCACTGCCTTTTCTTTCCCTTTTTCCATGTATAATGGCCACTCTGAGTGGGAATTCCATTGAGTATAACTGAGGCCCTGTGTATGGGAACATCACTGCAAGTGAAAGAGGACATGGATATCAGGAGGTGGGACAAGACACATGGATGGTTGAAAAGTTCCAGAGGTGCAAAATAGGATTAATCGAGTTTTCACTGGTGTATGTGAAAGACTTGGCAAATATCATCTGGATTTGCTTGTCATGATTTAACTGTGGTTTAGGGGAGCAGACCCTGTTGCTCAGGATGAGCAAGAGAAGAGAAGAAAGAGGAGACTGAACCGTGAAAATCCACCCTGTATCCTGGGTCAAGTATGTCTAATATTGAAGAGGCGTTAATTCCTGTTAATTTATCTGCTCCCTCCTGAGAAGAATTAAAGTAGTAAAAGAGGGAAAGTCCACACTATGCTATCACCTAATTCTTCTTCTGTCCAGTGAACATTGATTTCTAATGCAATTTCTTTATAAACAGAGCATATAATTTTCATGATGGAAGATTTCTAATTTACTTTTGTGACATACAAATTTTTGGGACTGTTCTGTGCCCAGGCACATGGGGCCCTGGAGACTGGCAGGCTCTGTTTCAGCTTCAGAGTGCAGTGTATGGGGATCTGCTCTCGTCTGGGCCCTGGGTTATATCTTCAGTCTGGGTTCACATCTGAGCGGTTAACTCTAGATGGGTTTAATTCTATCATCTTGCTCTTTATCTTCAATTTGTCAAATGATCTTTCTTTCCATTTCTTTTTTTATCTCTGACTTCTTTCTGACTGAGTAGTTTTGTGATTCCCTTTTCTATTGTTTGTCACTTATTAAGAATAACTGTTTTTTCAATAGATTTAAGATCCATGGTATGCATCTTTAACTTGCCTATCTATCATTTTTAATTATGATAATTATCAATAATTATTAAATTATATATTTTTTGTCATTTATCTGGCTGTGTTGGGTCTTAGTCTGGCATGCAGGTCTTCCTTGTGGTAGGGCTCTCTATTGAAGGAGGCGAAGCTCAGTACTTGCAGCATGTAAACTCTATTTGAGACCTGAAGGCTTAGTTACTCAGTGGCATGTGAGATCTTAGTTCTCTGGCAAAAGAACATACCAGCATCCCCTGCATTGCAAAGCAGTTCCTTAACCATTGGACCACCAAGGTTGTCCCTATTTTTACCTTTTAATATATATTACATGTTTATCATTTTGTGTACTGTCTTTCCCCTGTAGATCCAGAGTTCCACTTCCTTTTAAATTCCTTCTGACTAGAGACCTTTTATAAAACATTTATTAGATTGGTCTGTTGGTAGTGATGCAGTCTTGTAGTCATTGTATGTCTGAGTAAGTAATTTTCTTGTTTTTGATATGTGTTTTTCTTGGGTATACAATTCTGAGTCAATTATATTTGTTTCAGCACTCTAAGATGTGGTGCCAGTGTCCTCTGGCTAACATTGTTTCCTATGCCTAATCTGTTGTCATTCCCATTTTTTATTCTACTGCATCTGTTTTTTCTTCTGGTTACATTTCTTTGGTTGATTGTTTTAAACAATGAATTATAATGTGCCTTAGAATATTTGTCATATTTCTTGTCCTTGAATGAAGTGAGCTTCCTTGTGAATGGGTTTAAAATTTCATCATATCTGCAAAATTTTCAGCCAGTTGTTATGAAGTTCTTTCCTCTATTCTCCTTTCACTTCCTGTGGGATTCCAATTACATATATTTTAGTAATCTTTACATATATTTTATGTATATTTAGTTTCAAATCTCTGTGATGTACAATTAATTTTTTCCCAAAGTATTTCCATTCCTATTTTCCATGTCTCTATTTAGCATACTCAATATTCTTCAGTTTCAGGAACATAAGGATTATTGTTCTAGTAAGCATTTTAATGTCTTTCCCTGATAATTATGTAATGTATATTTTAACTGTGTTTTTACTAATTGATTTTTCCCTCATTATAGATAGTTTCATGCTTCTTTGTACATCAGATTTTTTTTCTTTTTAAATGTCTTTATTTATCTTAATTAGAGGATAATTACTTTACAGTATTGTGATTGACCTAGGACAAATACTTTCACAATTCATATGGAAATTTTAAATTGGATATTGGATATGGTCATTTTTACCATTTGGATGCTGGATATTTTTAAATTTTTATAAATTACTCCTGGCACTGTTTGCAAATACTGTTAATTTCTTGGAAACAATTGTATTTTTGAAGGCTTGTTGTTCAGTTTTTGTTTTTGTTTTTGTTTTTTTTTAGCTGAGATGAGGCCAGCATTTAGACCAGGTTTACTCTTCCCCACTAGCAAGGCAATATTGTCTTCAGGGCCATACTGGTGTCATGGGAATATGAGTATTTTGCACGCTGGTTGGTGGGGACACAATTAGACCTGGTTCAATTTGAGACTCAAGGATTGCTCCCTATAATACTAACCAGTACTATCAACTCTCTCCTGAAGACTGGAGGAGTATCCCCTGTACACTGCCACAGTTCTCTCTGTGTAGCTCCCTCCTGTGAACTCTAACTATCTAGAGTCTCAAATCTCTCTTCTTGGGGAGACCATTTGTCCCTGCCTAGTTACCACTTCCATGGATGTGTTGGAAATTATTTCTAGAGTTGGGGCAATTGTAGAACTCACCTTGCTTGCTCCCCCACTCAGGAATCCATTCTCTGCTGCCTGATATTTGATATAAAAAACTGCTCCTTCATTTATCTTGTCTACTTTGGAGTTGTTTGAGACAGGAGGATAAATGTGTCCTTTACTCCTTTATATCGACTAAAATGGAGATCCCCCTGCAAACAGAACTCACTGAATGCCTTGTGAATGCCAGGCACTAACTTCTGTGCCTGGGTGCAGACTTAATCGGGGATATGTGTTGGGGCCTTGGGGAGACCCAGTCTTGCTGGAGAAACAGGCCGATTACAAATAGCATTTGCTATGGGGTATGTTCATTTCAGTTCAGTCACTCAGTCATGTCCAACTCTTTGCAACTCCACGGACTGCAGCATGCCAGGTCTCCCTGTCCTTCACCAACTCCTGGAGCTTGTTCAAACTCATGCGCATTGAGTCGGTGATGCCATCCAACCATCTCATCCTCTGTCATATTCTTCTCCTCCTGCCTTCAATCTTTCCCAGTAATAGGGTCTTTTCTAATGAGTATGTTATTCACATCAGTTGGCTTAACTATTGAAGCTTCAATTTCAGCATCAGTCCTTCCAATAAATATTTATGATTGATTTCCTTTAGCATTGACTGGTTGGATCTCCTTGTAGTGCAATGGATTCTCAAGAGTCTTGTCCAATACCACAGTTCAAAACCATCAATTCTTCATCGCTCACCATTCTTTATGGTCCAATTGTCACATCCATACATGAAAACTTGAAAAATCATAGCTTTGATTATGCTGAACTTTTTCAGCAAAGTAATGTCTCTCGTTTTAAAAATTTTGTCTATGTTTCTCATAGATTTTCTTCAAACGAGCATCTTTTAATTTTATGACTGCAGTCATCATCTGCGGTGCTTTTTGAGCCCCCCAAATATAAAATCTCTAACTGTTTCCATTGTTTCTCCATCTATTTGCTATGAAGTGATGGGACCAATTGCCACAATCTTCATTTTCTGAATGTGGTGTTTAAGCCTGATGTTTCCCTCTCCTCTTTCACTTTCAAGTGACTTTTCTGTTCCTCTTCACTTTCTGCTGTGAGCATGATGTCCTCTGCCTATCTGATGTTATTGATACTTTTCCCAGCAATCGTGATTTGAGCTTGTGCTTCATCCAGTTGGCCATTTCGTATGATGTACTCAGCATATAATTTAAATAAGAAAGGTGACAATGAAACGTTGTTGCTGAACGACTCAATGATTCCGGAATTCTTGGCCTCCAGAGGAAAAGAATTCAATCCAGGGCCAGAGATGAGGCTTGTTTGCTCAGAGCTTTTGTGTAATAACGTTTTATTAAAGTATAAAGGATATAGAGAAAGCTACTGACATAGGCATCAGAAGGGTGCAGAAAGAGTACCCCCTTACTAGTGTTAGCCATGGAGTTATATACTCGCTGATTAGTTATTACAGTGAATCAAAATAATGTCTGGACGTTGTAAATACCTCAATAGACCTACTCCCAGAATTTACACCTTAAGATAACAGGATTAGCCACAAGGTTTTTTTCCAGAGACTTTCCCCAATCAGGATATTTTATTGTTATATAATCCTATGGAATGTAGAGGGATAAAATAGGTTTGTCCTTTCTTCCTCCTTGAGAATGCCAGACACCTCTCTCCTTTGGGAACCTTGGACTTCTTATCCTTGTTTTTTGCCTAGGGATTGACCCTCTCAACAATATACAGCCTTTACGTACACCTTTCCTGATTTGGAACCAGTCTGTTGTTCTAGGTTCAGTTCTAACTGTTGCTTCTTGACTTGCATACAGATATCTCAGAACGCAGGTAAGATGGTCTGGAATTCCAATCTCTATAAGTTTTCCACATTTGTTGTGATTCACATTCAAAAGCTTTTGCATGCTCAATAAAGCAAAAGTAGGTGTATTTCTGGAATTCTCTTGCTTTTTTTATGACCCAGTGGATGTTGGCAATTTGATCCCTGGTTCCTCTGTCTTTTCTAAATCCAGCTTGAACGTATAGAATTTCACAGTTCATGTACTGCTGAAAACTTGCAAGGAGAAATGACTTTGGTAGAATGTGAGATGTGTGAAACTGTGTGGTAGTTCAACATTCTTTGAAATCACCATTCTTTGGGATTGCAATCAAAACGAACTTTCCAGTTCTGTGGTCACTGCTGAGGTTTCCAAATTTGCTGGCATATTGAGTGCAGCACATTAACAGCATCATCTCTTAGGATTTCGCCCTAGGTGAGTGATCACATCATCGTGGTTATCTGGGTCATTAATATCTTTTTTGCATAGTTCATCTATATGTTCTTTCAACCTCTTAATATATTCTGCTTCTGCTAGATCCATGCCATTTCTGGCTTTCAATGGGCCCATCTTGCATGAAATGTTCCGTCCCTACCTCTAATTTTCTTGAGCAGATCTCTGATCTTGCACATTCTATTGTTTTCCTCTATCTATTTGCACTGATTACTTAGGAAGGCTTTTTAAAAATCTCTTCTTGTTCTTCTTTGCATCTCTACATTCACAGGGTATGTCTTTCTTTTCTCTTTTGACTTTTGCTTCTCTTCTTTCTTAAGTTATTTATAAGGTCTCCTCAGACAACCGTTTTGCCTTTGCATTTCATTTTCTTGTGGATGACTTTGATGTGGTATGTAGAGATCAAAAAACAAGGAAAATTGCATCCAGTTCCATTACTTCATGGCACATACTTGGAGAAATAATGAAAACAGTGACAGACTTTGTTTTCCTGGGATCCATAATCACTGCACATAGTTACTGCAGCTGTTAAAAAAAAAAATACACTAGCTCCTTGGAAAATAAACTATGAAAAACCTTGACAGCATACTAAAAAAAAGAGACATTTCTTTACCAGTAAATCTCTATATAGTCAAAGCGATAGCTTTTTCCTGAGGTCGTGGGTGGATGTGAGAGTTGGACCATAAATAAAGCTGAGTAACAAAGAACTGATGCTTTTGAACTGTGGTGTTGGACAAGACTCTAGAGAGTCGCTTGAACTGCAAGGAGATCCAACCAGTCCATTCTAAAGGAAATCAGTCCTAAATATTCTTAATAAGGACCAACGCTGAAGCTGATCCTCCAATACTTTGGCCACGTGGTGGGAAAAGCTGACTCATTAGAAAAGACCCTGATGCTGGGAAAGATTAAAGGCAGGAGGCAAAGGGGAAGACAGAAGAGGCAATTGTTGGGTGGCATCACCAACTTGATGAACGTGAGTTTTAGCAAGCTGTGGGAGTTGGTGATGGACAGGGAAATCTAGCATGCTGCACCCCATGATATAGCAAAGAAAAATGGGCATAACTGAGAGACTGAACTGAACTGTTGTACAGAGGGCAAACAGGGAGCAGCAGAAGCCTTTGGGGAAGGAGGAAGGAACGATTCCTGGATAGCTGACAATGATGTGTCGGCAGCCCGGTTCAAGCTGGAGAAGCTGTAGGGAAGAAATTCTATGCCAGGTGGAGAGAATGGTAAGAGAAAGGCAAGGCGGCAATGCTGGGATTTCCCAGAGGGCAAGATCCCTTTTCTAGTAAATTTTATCAATGATCAAATTTGTTAGATGATTGGAAATATGAGTTTTGTATTGGAAGTGGCAGAGCAATATTGAGTGGAAGGACTGAGGCTAAAGACAAAGCTATAACACTTGGGGCATCCGATGTGAACAGCCAGCTCATTGGAAGAGACCCTATGCTGGGAAAGATTGTAGGCAGAAGGAGAGAAATCAAACGGATGAGATAGTGAGATGCCATCACCGAATCAATGGACAAGAATTTGAGGAAACTCCACAAAATAGTAAAAGACAGGGAAGCCTGTTCTGTTGCCATACGTATCATCACAGAGAGTCAGACATGACTTAGCAACTGAACAATACCAATGAGAACAGAGGGTCCAGTGAAGCCTCTGGCCCGGGTGGGAGTGGAGAAATATTTAGGTAGAGGAGGCTTCCCATTCTCTGGTGCATGTCCTTGAATCCAAGGCTAGGAGCACAAGATATTGAATGTGTTACCAAACATTGTTTTTTAAAAAAAAACAGGAATCTGTTTTTTGCAGGAGTGAGATCTTTGACTGAGTGTGTGCTCTAGATTTTACTGAGGGATGAGGAAGGAAACTGGAGTGGGCTGAGTCTGCAAATTGCAGGTGACCAGCTTCTGGAGGTCGAGACATGTGGTGTGCACTAGGTGGAAAACGAATCCACAAAAAGTGTCCCTTCTGGAGTGTACATGCTTACATATCCGTTTGTTGCAGCAGATTACTTCAGTGGTGTTTTGGGGCAAGCAAGAAATGCATGATCGGTGGTTTGCTTTTGTCAGTTCCTGTGGGTGGTTAGATGAGTCAGTGTCTGGTTACTTCACTGCATGGTTGGAATCATGCTTGGGAAAGAAAACTAGATGAGGTCCACACATATTTCTTCATTAAACTGCAAGCATAGGAAAGTTTCTAAGGCAACTGTAGGTAATTTCAACATGAGGGGCCAAATGGGGACAGTTTCTTTTAACAGGCTGAGATTGGAATGTACAGGTTGCAATAGTTGTTGCTATGACAAGTAGCCATAAGAGCTACTTGTTGCTATGCTGGAGATGTGGGAAACTGACAAGACACCAAAAGCCTTACAACTCTCTCTGCAGTGCAATTTCAGGCTAGAAGTAGTTGGCAAGGAAAGGCTGACAGGTAAGGCTGGGAAGGGAGTAATCTGAGCCAGTAATCATTAGCTCTTGTTGGAGCCCAGAAAACAGAAGCATCAGCTCAGTCAGACATCTGTGTCATGGTTCAGAAATAGAGGTCATTTGGCTTGAATCAATATTTAGCCTTGGGGTTGTCAGCTAGAACCTCTAAACAGAAGATTCCCTTCTCCCCAGGTGGGATGATAATTCATATTTGTTCCAGACTCAGGAACCCAGAAAGCCCTCTCAGTGCCACTTTTTCTCAGCAGGCACACATGCAATCTAGAAGGTGCAATTATCATCATGGTGCCCATTTTCCAGATGAGAAAACTGAGGTTAAGGGATTTGATCAAGTTCACACACCTATGTGAATAGCCAAGCAAAGCCCCAGGGCAACAGTCCTCAATTTGTGTGTTTTTGCTCCACACCCACTGGGAGTGGTGGGTGGTGATCTGGCAGAATGCTTAGGCAGAAGCAAGCAATATTCAGGCTTAAATTAAAAAAGTAAGGAAAACGACTAGAACATTCAGCTATGACGTGAATCAAATCCCTCATGATTATATAGTAAAAATGAAAAGTAGATTCAAGGGGTTAGATCTGGTATCCTGAAGAAATATGGCTAGAGGTTTGTAACATTGTACAGGAGGTGGTCACCAAAACCATCCCCAAGAAAAACAAATATGAGAAGGAAAAGTGGTTGCCTGAGGAGGTCCTAGAAACAGCTGAGAAAATAAGAGAAGTGAAAGGCAAAGGAAAAAGGGTAATATACCCAATGGAATGCAGACCTCCAGAGAAATGCAAGGAGAGGTAAGAAAGTCTTCGTAAGTGAACAGTGCAAGAATTAGAGGAAAATAATAGAATTGTAAATATAGTATATACCTCTTCAGGAAAATTGGAGCTACCAGAGGAACACTTCATGCAAAAATGGGGACAATAAAGGACAGCAAAGTCAAAGACCTACTAGAAGCATTTGAGAGTAAGAGGAGGTGGCAAGAATCCCAAGAGGATCTGTACAGAAATGGTCATAAACTCGGGATAGGGATGATGCTTGGGTCGCTCTTGCAAAGCAGATATACTGGAGCATGAAGTCAAGTGGGCCTTAGGAAGCATCACTACAAACAAACTAGTGGAGGTGATGGAATTCCAGATGAGCTGTTTAAAGCATCCTAAGGAATGAAGCTTTAAAATTGCTGCATTCAATATGCCATCGATTTGGAAAACTTAGCTGTGGTCACAGTGCAGGAAAAGGTCAGTTTTCAACCAATCCAAAAGAAAGACAATTTCAAAGAATATTCAGCCTATCATGCAATTGCACTCATCTTACTTGCTAGCAAGGAAATGCTCAAAATCCTTCAAGCTAAGCTTCAACAGAACATGAACTGAGAACTTCCAGATGTACAAACTGGTTTGAGGAACCAGAGATCAGATTGCCAACATCCATTGGATCATAGAGAAAGCAATGGAATCCCAGAAAATCATTTCTGTCTGCTTCACTGACTATGCTAAAGCTTTTCATTGTGTGTGTGTACCACAACAAACTGTGGAAAATTCTTAAGGAAATGGGAATATTGCCAGGGTCCAGCCTCAGCAGGATCCAGGGGTACCCTCAGGATGAACGGCATTGGCGAGACAGACAGAGAGAGAGAGAGAGAGAGAGAGAGAGAGAGAGAGAGAGAGAGCAGACTGGGGAGTGTGGAGCAGAGTCTGGCGTTGCTTTTTTTTTTTTTTTACTGTAGCTTTTATACCCTCAGTATAGTACATTTCTAAGGGGAGGTGAAAGATAAGCATACAAAGTTTAGGTTAACATTACGTCAGTTTGTCCTTTACGAAACCGGGGTGTTTTCTGCATATTTTTTTTTTAATTTTTTTTTTTTTTTTTATTTTTCAGTGGATTTTGTCATACATTGATATGAATCAGCCATAGAGTTACACGAATTCCCCATCCCGGTCCCCCATCCCACCTCCCTCTCCACCCAATTCCTCTGGATCTTCCCAGCCCAACAGGCCCGAGCACTTGACTCACGCCTCCCACCTGGGCTGGTGGTCTGTTTCACCACAGATAATATACATGCTGTTCTTTCGAAACATCCCACCCTCCCCTTCTCCCACAGAGTTCAAAAGTCTGTTCTGTACTTCTGCGTCTCTTCTTCTGCCCTGCATATAGGGCCATCGTTACCATCTTTCTAAATTCCGTATATATGTGTTAGTATACTGTAATGTTCTTTATCTTTCTGGCTCACCTCACTCTGTATAATGGGCTCCAGTTTTTTTTAATGAACATTTTCTTTCATGGTGGATCTTTGTACATTATTATCTGACCTTGGGGCCTATTAACATTTTATGACCTAGGTGAAGGCAAGGCTGTTTTCTGTAGTCTATTCTTTATTGTTCTATTTTGCCTTGAGTTTAGCAGAAAACAGCAAAGTTGCAGTCCCATGGTATAGCAGGTTGCAACATAGTAGAAATACAATCCTATTAACACAAAGGTCAGTCTTTTTGCAGAAGTTTTCAGCTAAATTTATCTAAAAAAACTTTGCCACACAAAGACTCTGTGGCTCTGGTGAGGGAGCCTCTGTTTTAGCACTCTTGGTTAAAATTAAAAATTATCTTATTGTTTCTACACTAGGGCTAAACTCTTATTTTTCTACATCCTTAACTATATTAACAATGGTTTCCACTGCACAACCTCAGCACCATAACAGCAATAAAACATTGATCAAATAACCACTTTAGAATTACATTTTTTGTGTTTTCTAGTACGACTTTTTCACCCGAACGGCTCTGTGCCTATCAGGGCCATTTTTGTGGTCAGGTTCTTTATGCAGTTCATGATTAAGGTGTTGTGAGCAGTCATGTGCATTAGTACGCATTTGCCGGACAAGCCAGAGTGCCAGCAAAAGGGTTTT
Source organism: Muntiacus reevesi (assembly GCF_963930625.1). Classification (NCBI taxonomy): domain Eukaryota; kingdom Metazoa; phylum Chordata; class Mammalia; order Artiodactyla; family Cervidae; genus Muntiacus; species Muntiacus reevesi. The sequence goes on from NC_089253.1 coordinate 36,709,757, forward strand.
AATTGAAATGTTTCCTTCATTCCTGGCCCCTTCATAGGGAACCAGCATCCGGGAGATTTATTAATTATGGTTCTATGTTGGTCTTTATTTAGTGAAAGAGGAAGAGGAGAGCTATCGTCAGGCAACACAAAGATCCACAACAGGACGAACAAGGACAATAGCAAGATGGGGAGGATACAGGGTGGGGTAGAGGACGGGGTCAACCTGGAGGGTCCCTTGTAGCCTGAACAGCCTTGCATTTCAGGTCTTCTCCTCATGACCTGGTCGTGGGTGGGATCTTCCATAATGGCTACCAGCAGAGTACCAGATCACCTTAACTGTCTCTTGAACAGTCTGTATGTAGATCAAAAAGTGGCAGTTAGAATCAGACATGAAACAACTGAAATATTTAAAATTGGGAATGGAGCATGACAAGGTGTATATTGTCACTCCCGTTATTTAAATTCTATGTAGGATACATCGTTTGATATGATGGACTACATAAATCCCAAGCTGGAATCAAGATTGCTGGGTATCAACATCCACAGATATGAAGATGACACCACCCTAATGGCAGAGAGCAAAGAACTAAAGAGCCCTTTGATGAGGAGAGGAGATGCAAAAATTGGCTTAAATCTCAACATTCAGAAAACTATTCACAAAAAATTACTCAGCATTCAATGCATCCAGTCCCACCACTTCAAGGCATATAGATGAGGAAATATGAAAACAATGGCAGTTTTTATTTTCTTGGGCTCCAAAATCACTCTGGACCATGACTGCAACCACAAAATTAAAACACTTGCTCCTTGGAAGGAAGAAAGCTGTGAAAAACCAGGATGGTGTATTAAAAGCAGAGATTCACTTTGCTACAGAGGTCTGTAGTATCAAAACTATGATTTTTCCAATAATCACGTATAGATGTGCTATCTGAACCATAAGAAAGGGTGAATGGTAAAAAAAATGAGCTTTTGGCTGTGGTGCTTCAGAAGAATTTTGAGAGTCCCTTATACAAGGAGATAAAACCAGTCAATCTGAAAGGAAATCAAACTCTGACCCCTGATGTCTCAGCTGAGGCCTCTACTGAGGGCCTCCAGGTGGAAAGCACGGGTGCGTCCACTGTGAAAGTGCCTAACCGTGGCAGCTTCAAGCAAAGAGTTTGTAGCTCCACCCCTGGAGGAAGCTCAGAAAGGCTGAAGGCTCTGTGTACCCTTGGCCCCCCCGATACCTGCATTGCATTCTCCCAGCAGCACTGGAGGCCAAGGAAGGGGCATTCTGGTCCCTGGGGGAGGGGGATGCCTCAGGGATCCACTGGGGCCATCACTTACCAAATAGGACTGGAAAGGGCAGAGCAGGCATATGTGGAAAACAGTTGGTGACTGGGGTGTGGGAACAAGAGGGAAAGAGCTCTGAAGGAACTACCTCACCCAAATTCCCCTGGAGGAGAAGCCCAGTGATAAGATCATCTGAGATGGGATGAAGAGAGTCTATTTCATTACCCCTTAGAATTCCTCTGAATGAGGAGGTGGGGGAGTTGGTGAGTCATCATGAACTCTTCCATGGCCTAGACCATCCCCCAGTCGCTATCCTTGGGGCTGCCTCTCCCCAGCTTCAGTCATGTAGTTCTGGAGGAAACTGAGAATCATGTGTGCTGCTGGGTCAGGGCCAATGACCATGTCAGGCCAAACATAGGACACCATGGCCCCGCCAGGATGGCTGATCTGGGGCTGTACAGGTGATCTGAGGTGGGTCATTCAGAGAACACACTTGAACTCTAATATCTCTGAGCTTCTTTCCTTACTAGGTTGTGCCTTGGGGATATAAAACCCTAGGATAGGTAGCTTGGGCTCCCTCACTAGATGTAGAAGCCTTGAGGAAGAAAGTTGTCAGCTAAGATCATCAATGAAGAGGGAAGGGAAAGAGCAAGGGTGAGAAAGAGAGAACTGATGACTTCTGATTTCTTGGGTCCAGTCACTGAGATCTTTGTATTTGCTCTGATTCTTGTGTCCTGGATTCCCAGAATCATTTCAATGAGTCTCCCTTTCCCTTGAAGCCAGTTAGAGTTGGGCTCCTCTCAATTTTGATTCAGACTTGGTTCTAGATCCTTCACTCCCAAACAGAGAGGCACCCACTTGTTTCAGCACCATTACAGGTGAAACCCTTCATTCTTTACTGAAAATAGGGTGAGTAAACCACCAAATTCAGTTTATCAGCATCCTGGGCAGGAGTGCCCTAAGTGTGAGTGAATGTGTGTTAGGAGTGTCCTTACTGATTGCTGAATCACTCCAAGCGTTTACACTGCCTGTGCCAGGCCAATCCTGTCATTTCCTCGATCATAAACCGAGAAGTACTGCCTCAGGAAGACGTCACCCAGGACCCAGGTCTCTGCAGATGTACTCCCTGGGTTCGCTTCAAAGTTGATAAAGCAGTCGCCGCTAGAATCCTGGGGGAGCAGAGACACACATCAGTCAGCCTGAGTCCTTATCAGCAACTCCCCCCAATATCCAGACCGAGCAGCGTTCTTGGTTTTATTTCCCTCTTTTGGTAAATATCAAGTGGTTTTTTGGTCTTCAGGGCATGTGAGAGTTCATCCAAAGCCAAAAAGGGCCCATACATGTGGCTGCCATGAGGAAGGGTGTGGTGAGTGGAGGACTGGCAATTCAGGAAACAGTGGAATGATAAACAACAAAGTCCTACTGTAGACAGTAAGGGACTATATTCAATATCCAGTGATAAACCACATGAAAGAGAATAAGAAAAAGAATATATATATATATATATATATATATTTTTTTTTTTATGTGTATAACTGAGTCACATTTCTGTGCAGCAGAACTTAAGGTGACACTGAAGATCAGCCACACTTCAATACAATTTTTAGAAAAGAACAAGCGTGTCCCCTGGTTCTCCTCACTCCTTGTTTCTTTCCTCCTGACTCCTGCTCCTTGTTTTCTCTTCAGAGAATGCAGATTCTCCTCCGGCATCCCCAAAATCCAAACTTTATTAAAAAACTTTATTTTGTATTTGAGTATAGCTGATTAACAATATTCTGAGTTTCAGATGGACAATAAATGGACTCAATTGTATGTATCTATGCATCCTGGTCCCAAAAATACCCCTCCCATTCAGGCTGTCATATAACTGAGCGGAGTTCCCCGTGCTACACAGTAGCTCATTGTTGGTTATCCATCTTAAATACAGCAGTGCCCACAACACGTTCTTGAAAACTTAACTCAGTAAATCCGGGAAGCCTCCTTCAGCCCACACTGACCCTTTTTGGTCACTCCAGGCTTGATTGGGTAACTTACTCTGGTTCCCCATTCCCACCTGTCAGTCAGTAGCCCTCATCACCCTTAGAAAGTCCCCAGTGCCCCAATGCAGAGCACCTTCAGATGCCATTTGCATGGAATCCAGTGCAGTGTTGCCTAGAACCAAGCAACCCTCCATGTGGCTCCGTGAGTTTGTGGTTTTAAAATTCCTGAAATTCCCTCTGTTCCTCAAAGCCTTCCTTGAGCCCATCAGCCTGCTATGTACTCCCACAGGGGGCTGACATGAAGCCTCCACGCTGTGCCGGGGTGAGCAGTCGCTGTGCACCATTTATTCACCTTAGTATCCAACATCCCTAACCCGAGTAGGGGTCAGGTACACCAAATCACAAAGGGGACACCTGGCCAGAGCAGGGGAAGAAGCAGCCGAGGTCTAGGGTGACCATGTAATTTATCATCCAAAGCAGGAAAACTTTGAGAAGGGAAGGGAGACTGTTAATTTATGATGGGACATCACCCTGGGATTGTCTCCAGCCATTCTCCTTGTAACATGGCCTATTTCAGGGACTGCTAGAGCTGACTTTCGTGTTCATGCACCTAAGGGTTCAGATTGAACTGAAGCTCTCTGAGGACTGATGGCCTCAGTGTTCCCCTCGCCTTGTGACTCCCACCATGCCAGCATGGTGTGGCGTGTCCACATTTATTTCAGGATGATCAGAGTCCCAGACGGCCCTTTACTCTCAAGTAGTTGGTTCTGTGGGAGGCACTGACCCTGCCACAAGGCTCGGCAGCATCTGCAATGGTGTGATATGGCCTGCAGAGGGCGCCCTCCTCCCAGCAGCAGCCCAGGGGATCCTGCAAGCTCCAGTTTGAGAACCAACCCTCAGTATTGTCCCCTCACCTTGATGGCGTAGGCTTGAGCTGGCAGTGGGTAGTTGATGCCGTTGATGGTGAAGTCAATAGAGGGCAGGGTATTTACCAGAGAACATGAAACATAGTGCTGTTAGAGAGAGAGGGAGAGAGGTTGGCCCTGGAGATCTTTGTTGTGTGTGGATACTGGGAGTGACCCTGGGGCATGAACTTTCACCTCGAAACCCCGTCGCTTGGCACCGAGGAACCTCATGATCTTATCGACCAGTTTTCTTGGGCCAAGGATCGCTGATGCCCCGGTGTCCACAAGGGCCTCACAGCCGCCATAACAAGCAACAGTCTGTCCTTCCATGGAGATGCTGAGAGACAGTGGAACAAAGTCGGCATTGAGGTCACTCTGAGTCTCCCCAGAGCTGCTTCCTTCCCGACTGTCTCCTAAACAGTCCTTTGTCTCTTGCCCTGACTCTCTTCATCTGCTCTCGACACGGCAGCTCCCTTGACATGCTTGAATGCAGTACTTGAATACACCAGGATCTTTTTACCTTGACACAAGCTGGCCTTCCTTCCTAGAAGACTCCCCTCTCCTTTAACTAGCAAATGTCTTCTCATCTTCCAGATTCCGGCTTAATTGTCATGGACTCAGGGAAATCTTTCTGGCGGTGTTTATCAGTCTCCTGTCTTTGTCACTCTCTGTAGACCCTTCCCCACGACGAGCATGTACCAAAGTCACAGTTCACTAAGAATGTGTGTCATTTCTGTGCATCTGCCTTCTTAGATGTGAGGGCGAGTTTTATTCTCACTGCCTCCCTACAGTGCCTGGCACACAGTGGATGCCCAATGTTTGTCTGTTCCATGAGTGAATGAAGACTGTGAAAATAATGGGAAACATCTAGAGAGCTGTATCTGGTAGGGAACAAAGAATGGGTGGAACACAGAGAGAAGATGGAGGTTCGCAGGGGCAGCAGATTCTCATAGTGGAGAGAGAGAGGGGCTCCTCTGGGAGAGGGAGTCTCCCATCACTGCCCCTACAACCAGCTCAGATCCTGAGATCCTGGCCAGGAATTACATGGTTAGCCCAGGGAAACTCCAAAAGAGAGCTCAGCTTTTGTCTGAGGGTATCACACAGAATTCTATCAGTTATTGTCTCTTGTCCTCAGGTCACTCCTGAATCCCACCTTTCTGATTCTCTCAGTTATAGCCCCTGCCCCACTCTGTGCCCAGGGATGTGGGGTGTCTTTTTTATTAGCTGCTTTCACGTCTTAAGACTGCAGCCAACCTCTCTCCACTACTGGGTAGCTTCTCCATAAGGAGACGAGTTTTCCCCATTTGCTGAGGACTTTCCCTGTTTGTAAACTGAGACTTATCTGTACTGAGAACTTCCTTGATCCAAGGTAGCCATGGACAACTGGTCATCTTATCATAACGCTGTCCAGGCTGGTGAAATCCTCCCTGGTCCTGTTCACCACACTGCAGAGTCCTCTGACCATGCTCCCCACCTCACAGGGCAGCGAGTGCAGCACTCTCCCAGCTGCACAGACCTCTCTGGACCCTGTGAGGACCCTGGTGAGAGCCCTGGTCAGGAGGCCTGTGGATTATGAATCCATGGGCTGTTTGTGTATCTATGTGCTTGTGTGTTTGTTTGTATGTGTCTCTGTGTGTGCTTCTGTGTCTCTGACTAGCTATGCATGATTATATGTGTCTTTGTGTATGTGTATATGTGTCTGCTTGTGTGTTTCCACGTGTCTGTGTGTCTCTCTGTGTCATTGTGGGTGGTGTATATGTTTGTGTGACTATGTGTCTGAGAATCCATTTGTGAGTGTCTGCCTGTGTCCATGTGCAGATGTGGAGCATCCCTTGGGCTGACGTTCAGAGGGAGAGGCTTACCGGTTCATGTGGACACGCCAGTCGCCCGCTTGGATCAATGGTACCCAGTTGAGCACTCCCTGGTAGTAGGATTTATCCACCCCACCAAACATCACCACACTGCCCTCTGGCTTGCTCCTGTAGAGAGACGACAGCAGGGGGATCCTTGAAGGATGATAACAACCGCACTGTCTGAGAGCTTTGCTTCTCCACCCATCAAGGCCCTAATAAGGTCCTCATTGACGGATGCAGAAATCGAGGCTAGGAGTGATTGAGAACCAGACTGAGGTTGGTTACTGGCTAATGAGTGGCACAGAGGAGGTAAGAAGCTGAGTCACCTGGCTGGGCTCCACCCACTATATCTTGTGAAGATGCCCTGAACCTGTGACCTGAGAGCTCAGACACCCTTAGAGGACATGGTGCTGAAGCATTTTGTCTTTCCCCTTGTCCACTTTGTCATTTCTCCAGAAAATCGAGACCTGGGAATGCTAAGGGTGTGGGATCAGGTCACACAGAGTTGGCTCCACTAGCCTGTGACCTCTAATGTCCAAAGGGCCCCACACTCAGAAGGGACCCCACAGCTGCTCTCCCTATCTTGAAATGCCTAACGTTTCTTGAACAAGTGCCCTGCACTTTTTGTGTGTGTCGTACAAATTCGTTTTTCACTGGCTTTTGTAAATTGGGTAGCTGGTACTGGGCTCGCAGTGAAATGCTAATGAGGAAGGAAAGCTACCCACCATCCTTCTCCTTCCTTCTCAAATTCATAAGGAAATCCTAATGCCTTTTCCTTCAACTTGTTTCCTGTTTGCTCTCATTAGCCTTCCTCCTCACTTATCCCCCTAGACCAAGTTACTGATCTTGAGCCCAGGAGCAGGGTTATTTTCCAATAAATCGTTATTTCTAAAAGCAGTTGGTGAAGGCAGATAGGGGCCTGGGGCCATAGTTACCTTGGGTTAGATTATCTCTCAGGATATTTCTTTATCAAGTGTTCTATATATTTCATGCAACTGAAATTACAGCTAATTTGGAGAAACTGATTGTCCATCCCAGACTTACTTGCTCAAGTAGAAGGCAAAAACCGGCTCAGAAATGGCACCTTGATTCTTCAGGTTGTCAAAGATGGGTATGCCTCCAGTGAAAGATAAATTGGGGTAGTTCAAACCCAAGATGCCATCTAAAGGCATTCCTTCAAACCCGGATTGCTCCATGCTTAAACCAAATGGCTGGTCAGTACTTACAAGGTCCCCAATCTGTGGGAGAGAAGAGTGTTCCCCCTTACAGATACATGAAGTGGGGCTAGGACTAGGCTGGGGTGCATTGCCATTAGATCCTCAGAGAAGAATTGAGGCTGGGCTGTGTCTTTGGTGGACCTCACACAGTTAGACCAAACTGGGAGTGGAATTTGGGTTCCATTTGAGAGAGCCTATGAATTTTAAAACATCTGCCCCTCTGAAAGACACCACCTGAGTAAGTCAAATTGGCCTCATGGCTTCTGTACAGGTGGGACAACCAAGAGTCAGGCCAGGACCCATCGGTGCCCCCTTGTGGACAAAATGCGCCGAGAGCAAGGTAGCCTTCTCTTCGGCATCACTGTGACCTAATGACAAGAATGGACTGCTTTATCTGTAAGGTACTGTGAATTCTGCATCTGTCCAGGAAGACAGAAGCGGAAAACACAATCTTGCTTGCAGGGATCTATGAAATTACTGCCTGGGAATTTCACTTTTGGGGATATGTGTGTCTTTGTGTGAGTGTATATGAGAGAGAAAGAGAGAGGGAGGAACTACTCAAGTACTTTGGGGGTGGCAGGCCTTAAGTTTTGTTGGACTCTCAAAGGCCCCCTAGAGTGAGAACTCATTTATGAGGCCCCCTAACTTCTCAGGCCTCCAGTTTCCCAGTTTCTGGATACCTGAAGCCCTTGACTGCTCCAAGGGTTCCCAGATCAGATTTATCCTGTCCCCAAACACCCCACAGCATCTTCAGTCCTGAAAAGCCAGCCGAGCTCCACTGTTTGCCACATGTGTGTCCTCAGCAAGGCCCTTGCTGTCTGCACCTCAGCTTCCTCATATGTCTCATGAGTTAATCAGAGAAACTGCTGTGTGGGGTTGTCAGGACTAAACCAGTTATCACCTGAAAGTGCCAGGAACAGTCGGAGAATATAAAAGTGGGTGCCTCTCCCCCCTCTTTGTGCTCCCAGCAAAATGAACCTTGAACTGCTCATGGGCAGAGAAGCTGCAAGTCCCCATCTCAAGCCACTCTCTGGGTTAGCTAAACTGTGTGCTCGTGTGTCACCACGGGCACTGCCTCTCCAGGGACAGGATCCTATGGGTAAGATGGCCAATATCTATGGGAGTTAGGCTAGGAAGGGTCCTGCCAGATGGTCCTGTATCTGTTTTGCAAGCAGTGGTCACTCCATAGCCAGTCCTGACTCAGCATTTGTTACACTGTTACCCGAACGGTGTCACGACCAACAACTCCCTCCATGGTCCCAGAACCGTATATGATGCTGAAGGTCTTATTGGTATGCCGGTAGGTGGAAGACTCATTATGTCTGAAGATAGCGTGTGAGGCTGCAGACACAAGAGATAAGTGTCATCAGGTGCCAAGGGTGCAAAACAGGGTGGCAGGGCAAGGGAAAGATGGTCCAGGTAAGGGGTGTCTGTACTCACAACAGGTTGGGCTGGTGCAAAAGAGGGAGGGCACCCACAAGTCAGATGATGCTGTGTCAAAGACAACCTGGAATTCCTGAGGGGGTGTTCCAATGGTGATGTTACCCACATAGACCATCTACAGGGAAAAGGAGGGAGTAGGTTAATGCAGAACTGGCTATCCTATATTCCCACACTCATGCCTCCCTCTGGATGTCACATATCTCTTGAGATCACTTTCTAACCACTTCGCAGCTCACTGATGTTGCTCCCAGAGGTACCTGCGTTTGAAATATTTCTCATGTGCTACATGGTATGCAGGATATTGACTCTATGACCAGGGGTTGAACTGGGACCTCCTGTGCTGGAAGCACAGAGGTATAACCAGTGGACCTCCAGGACCACTAGACACCCAGAGAAATCCTGGTGCCTTCATTTGAGAAGTTCTGTAATCTCTACCAACCCAGCCTTAACACCCCCTTCTCCAGGACGTCCTTCTTGATCAACCTCAGCCACTCCCTCTAAACTCAGAACACATCCAATCAACACCACATAGGTGACCCTTTCATCTGACATCTATTTACTAATATGCCTGCCTCTCCGACTGGCATGAGTATTCTTGAAGACAAAAGAAGCCCTTTTTCTAATCTAAAAACAATAACCACAGTGTTAGATACTTAAGGCTTTACACGGAATACGGGTTCAGTATCTTATTACAGCTTTGGTTCTTGCTTTTGTGGAAACTGATATCCTCGGCCTGGGGATTCACAATTGCTTTGCCGTTGGTTCTACCATTGATCAGTGATGGTTCACTCTTCATCTGTAACTGACTGACTCACTTATTTCAGAAGGAACAATCTCCCTCAAACTAATGACACATCTGTGACACAGATATGGATATTTACCTGCTACCTGGGAGTTGCCGAGCGCAGTCGCAAAGACCAACAGTTCAGGATGAGAGTGTGTTCTCCTCTGGGTTGGGTCCCTGTTTTCCAGTGTTTCTGCCTCCTGCACGATCCCCAACCCCACATCCCACCTGGCATTTCCATATGAGACCTGGTGCTCGGCTAGAACGCCAGGGGGCGCTGTGGAGCACTATCCCCCCAAATACTCACATCCTCGATGTTTCTCAGGGGGTGAGTAGCTATATTTGAGCCAGGAGAAGAAGTCTGGTACAGACTGTAAGCATGTTCCTTCAGGAAATTGTTCAGCATATTTTTTTCACTGCGGGTTTTTCTCATGATCTTCACTCTCGTTAGAGGTATACTTTACCGAGCATTTGGCAAAGAAAACAAAGAAGGTACAATTAGCTGTCAGTGTTAAGGTAAAACTGTTGTTGTAATGGCCCTGTGCATTTTCTAATCATTTTTATGAGGCACATTATTATCAGAATTTCATGCATTTACAATAGCAAAGACATAGGTTTGATTACAGGTGCTGTCCTGCATTCTGGGATAAGCCATATGACCATGTGGAGTCTCAGTCTCCACCTCAGTAAAATGGCGGAATGTAGCAATACAAACCCTCCAAACAGAATATGTTGGTGATAAGTGAAGTGATGGATATAAGGTACCTGATAAATAGGAAGTCTCAACAATGACAGGCATTAGCATTGCTGTTGCCATCCCAATGTATACTTCTCATAGAACCTCAAGGAAGAGGTAGAAGGGGGACTCTCATGCTCTTATACAAGGGAGCAATTTGAAATGCAAGAAGTTACTGAGATTGCTGTGGTCACACTGCTTGTACGATATAAAATTGTATATAAAACAGTGTATCATTCTCCAAGTTGAAAGAGAAGAGGGAATTGAAATAAGAATCCAGGAGATAGGAAATAAATAAGGGAAATTCAGAGGCTTGAGAAGGAAGGATGAGTCAAATGAAAAATTAAAAGAAAACAGCACAGAGAGAAATACACTCACAGAGACTTCCAAAGAGTTGAAGATGTAAATGATAGTGATACAGAGATGCAGACATAGACATATACACACTGAAGTAGACAGGGAACAAAGAGTACTTGTTGAATAAAATGTAGAAAATTCTATTCCACAGGACTTCTGCATAGGCTGTGCCCTGAACAGTTGTAAGGAGTTGGATTTTCAATAGGTCATGACTGGACCCCAAGAGTTGTGCAACCATGCAAATCTACACCAAGACCCTTGGGATCCACAGTTCCTAAAGCAAGGTACTTATCAATAAGTAAGGGTTGAACTTTAAGACTGTCAGGGAAATATTCATTCCCATCTAAACCTGATGGGTTGAAGAATAATCAGATGAAAAGAAAAATCCAAGAAAGGAACATGATGCATCTTACAGTCCCCATACTTACTTGACTATGCACTCTGAGAAGGCCACCAGCTCGAGGAGCACAAGCCACTTCATGCTTCTTTCCTGGCTCCAAGTACTCAGGGAAGTTCGGGTTCTTAGCATGTAGTGGTGACTGGGAGCCCCTAATTATATATGCTCTGCCATGCCCTCGTTTTCCCCTTTACGCCACTAATAGATCTGATAAAAACACAAAGCTTTCGATAAAATCTTTATCTTCCTCAGTGTCCTTGGCGAGTGGACTTTGAAGCTTCTCAGAATGCAGACAATTGAACTGTAATCTCTTCCTTGAATCTTGGCTGGAAATTCTAACTGATCTGCATGGACATCTCAGGAGACAGAGAACCTTGCCTACTTGGAGATAAAACTGCTAAGAACATCATGAAAATGGTAACTAGGGGCATACTCGACATTCATGGTTTCATGTCATCTTCTTAGTGAGTTGATGAGATATGCATTGCTGTCTTTGTTGGAGAGAAGATTGCTAGGAGGATATGTTGTCAAATGGCAGTGAAGACTTCAGGGACAGCCCAGGGACCCACAACTGGCCTTAGGTAGTGGGTCTAATGGCAAGGATCAGGGGCACTTCCGATGTCAGTCTGCATCAAAGTTTAGGGTAGAGTAGTAGCTCAATTGCATGGGTTTCAGTATTGGAAAAAATGTCATATTCATCCACAAGATATTTTATATCATCCAACAAATGTACATGGAAGAGTTCTGTGCTGGGTTCTGGGTTAAAGGCTTCAAAGTCAAAGATGATCAAGACAAAAGTATTCTTTATCTTAAGAGAGCCAGCAGTCTAGTTCTCACAAACTCATGGCCCCAGGAGGCAAGAGAAATTATAGTATGACTAGGTGGCCATGCTGGACCCTGACCCCTGGGAGCTGCCTTTACTTCACTTCAACCATGCTGAAAAGCAGGCTTGTTGGCCATGTTTTCAAGAGAATCAGAAGTTTGGATATTTACACACAATCTACTGATTTTAATAATAGCAAGTATTTTTTTCACACACACACACACACACACACACACAAAAAAAACAAAAACAAAAACAAAAACAAAAACAAAAACAAACAAACAAAAACATTGGGAACAAAATCTCCACAATGATGTGCTGGAATCAACCTTTAGTTTCTGCAGGTTTTTATTTCTAGCCTTGACTTGGGAGTGCAGTGGGGACAGAGAGGAATTTAATTCAAGTGGGTTGATTTCCAAAGAGACTGAATGCATACTGAACATGTTTGTTTCCTTTATATTTATAAAGAAAGATCATTGGGGACATACAAACCAACAAATTTAACTGCTGAAGATACATTGATATATTTCTGATATAATTTCTCCCATATGGTCTATACCATGAAACATTTTGTCTGCCAAAGCAAACATACAAAGAAATAATTTTGAAACGATCTTCCCAGTCAAAGAAGACAAATCAGCTGTGGTAGCCAAAGTAAAGACAATGGTGTTTAATGACTCATCCAGGACTCCCAGGGCCTATTCAGCTTGAGATCTATCCATGCCTGCCCCTTGAATACAACAGGAGCCTCTCCTGTTGCCAGGTGTATGTAGGTGGGTCACTGGGTCTTAATCCTCATTTTTGCATAGTGTTTAAATTCAGTTTTGCTGGTCAAATTCCAACAGGGCGAATAGGACATCACTGACAAAAGAAACACGTGTATGCCTTTTGAACTACGGTCTTGGAGAAGACTTTTTATTTTCATTCATATTTATTAGTTGGAGGCTAATTACTTTACAATATTGTAGTGATTTTTGCCATACGTTTACATGAATCAGCCATAGATTTACATGTACTTCACATCCTGATCCCCCCTCCTGCCTTCCTCCCAACCCCTTTGCTCTGGGTCTTCCCAGTGCACCAGCCCCGAGCACTTGCCTCATGCATCCCACCTGGGCTGGTGATCTGTTTCACCCTTGATAATATACATGTTTCAATACTGTTCTCTCAAATCATCCCACCCTCACCTTCTCCCACAGAGTCCAAAAGTCCGTTCTGTACATATGTGTCTCTTTTTCTGTTTTTCATTTAGGGTTATCACTACCATCTTTCTAAATTCCATATACATGTGTTAGCATACTGTTTTGGTGTTTATCTTTCTGGCTTATTTCACTCTGTATAATGGTCTCCAGTTTCATCCATCTCATTAGAAAGGATTCACATGAATTCTTCTTACTGGCTGAGGAATATTCCATGGTGTATATGTACCACAGCTTCCTTATCCATTTACCTGCTGATGGACATCTAGGTTGCTTCCATGTCCTGGTTATTATAAACAGTGCTGTGATGAATATTGGGGTACACGTGTCTCTTTCAGATCTGGTTTCCTCAGTGAGTATGCCCAGAAATGGGATTGCTGGGTCATATGGCAGTTCTATTTCCAGTTTTTTAAGAAATCTCCACACTGTTCTCCACAACGGCTGTACTAGTTTGCATTCGCACCAACAGTGTAAGAGGGTTCCCTTTTCTCCACACCCTCTCCAGCATTTATTGCTTGTAGACTTTTGGATAGCAGCCATCCTGACTGGTGTGTAATGGTACCTCATTGTGGTTTTCATATACATTTCTCTGGTAATGAGTGATGTTGAACATCTTTTCATGTGTTTGTTAGCCATCTGTATATCTTCTTTGGAGAAATGTCTGTTTAGTTCTTTGGCCCATTTTTTGATTGGGTCATTTATTTTTTCTGGAATTGAGCTGCAGGAGTTGCTTGTATATTTTTGAAATCAATCCTTGGTCTTTTGCTTCATTTGCTATTATTTTCTCCCATTCTGAAGGCTGTCTTTTCACCTTGCATATTGTTTCCTTTGTTGTGCAAAAGCTTTTAAGTTTATTATGTCCCATTTGTTTATTTTTGCTTTTATTTCCAATATTCTGGGAGGTGAGTCATAGAGGATCCTGCTGTGATTTATGTCAGATAGTGTTTTGCCTATGTTCTCCTCCAGGAGTTTTATAATTTCTGGTCTTATATTTATATCTTTAATTGATTTTGGGCTTACTTTTGTGTATGGTGTTAGAAGGTGTTCTAGATTCATTCTTTATAGGTGGTTGACCAGTTTTCCCAGCACCACTTGTTAACGACGTAGTCTTTTTTCCATTGTATATCCTTGCCTCCTTTGTCAAATATAAGGTGTACATAGGTATGTGGATTTATCTCTGGGCTTTCTATTTTGTTCCATTGATCTATATTTCTGTCTTTGTGCCAGTACCATACTCTCTTGATGACTGTGGCTTTGTAGTAGAGCCTGAAGTCATCAGCCTGAATCAACTGGAGGTTGATTCCTCCAGTTCCATTCTTCTTTCTCAGGATTGTTTGACTATTCGAGATTTTTTGTATTTCCATACAAATTGTGAAATTATTTGTTCTAGTTCTGTGAAAAACACCATTGGTAGCTTGATAGGGATTGCATTGAATCTATAGATTGATTTGGGTAGAATAGTCATTTTGACAATATTGATTCTTCCAATCCATGAACAAAATATGTTTCTCCATCTGTTTGTGTCCTCTTTGATTTCTTTCGTCAGTGTTTTATAGTTTTCTATATATAGGTCTTTTGTTTCTTTAGGTAGATATATGCCTAAGTATTTTATTCTTTTTGTTTCAATGGTGAATGGTATTGCTTCCTTAATTTCTCTTTCTGTTTTCTCATTGTTACTGTATAGGTATGCAAGGGACTTCTGTAAGGTACAGTTTCAGCGAGGCAGAAAAGGAAAGACGACCTCAACAGAAGTAGGTTACCTTTATTCAGGCAAGGAGGGGCGACAGTCGGCCTAACGACCAGGTTGAGTGCCGAAAGGGATCAGGAAGGCTTCATACTTACAGGGAGGTTTGTGGAAGCGATAAGGGAAACTTCAATCAGGCGGGATATTTTGAGTATTCTTTTGTTGAGATGACACTCTATAGTTGGGCAGGGGGTGATAAGTCTTCTGGGCGGGTGTAGGGGGTGGTAGGTTTCCAGACAGGGGGTGATAAGTCCCAGATAGATGCAACTGACCTGGAGCATCAGGATGGAACTAAAGTTATGCTTTGTTTTCTCCGAAGTTAGATGATTCAGCAAGGGGCCTTTGAGACTGTAGTTCTCTTTTCTAGGCCCAAAAGACTCCTTCATTCCCGACCCTGAAATCATAAAAAAAAAAAAAAAAAAAAGGGAAAAAGGGCGCCGTATCTCTCTGGCTACTTCCTGCTGGATAGGGGCGACGGTTTTGGGTCTGGAATGGAGGATCGTCCTAGGGCCCACAGTCTCCTTTTTCTGAGCTTGAGGTGAGGCTCTCGAGAAGAAGAATGGTCTTGACCTGATCTCGAGAGATGGCCGGAATCTGTTCTTGGAGAAACCTTTGAAAGAGATTAAAGAGACAGGGTCCAAATAAGAGGAATAGAATGATAAGTACCAATGGTCCCAGGAAAGGGAGCAACCAAGGGAGTATCTGTTGGAACAGGTTTTGGGGAATGTAAAGGTTTTGTAACTCTTTTCTGCGACGTTCAATTCTGTCTCTAAGTTCTTTGACTCAGCCCTGGACTATGCCCATTTCATTAACAAAAGAGTAGCAGTCTTCTCCTAGGAAAAGGCAGGTCCCTCCCTTTTCTGCAGTAAGAAGGTCCAGGGCTCGCCTATTTTGTAGAGCCACAGAAGCTAATGAGTTAATTTGTTTTTGGATTGAAATGAAGGACTCTACTACCTGCTCCATGTCTTCATTAAGTTCTTGGGACAGCTTGTAATAGAAATGGGCAGAGGTCGAGATGCCTCCAATCCCGGTGCCTAGGTCTGCTGCTATGCCAGTCCCAATCAGAAGGGGGGCTATGACAGCTCGTCTTTTTCTGTGGGAAAGTTCCCCTTGGGGGTAAACTATTTGTTCTATCTCTTCTTCTTTGAGGAATGTTAGGCCTGGGGTCAGGAAGACCAAGATGCAGGGTCCAGGGGGGTCTAAGGGGAGGCATGAATATGCATAGGTCTCACAGAGAATGAAGATTCCTGGATTGGTGCAATTATTTGTGCCCTTCCAGAGAACCCCAGTGGAACAGAAGGTGGGAGCCGAGTTTGTAAGACCAGTGTAATTGGGACTAGAGTAGTTAATACAGGTTAGGTTTGAAGAGGCTGAGAGTAGGACATTGTCAGAGACTGGCCCAATGAGTTGTGTAGTTTTCTGTTGGGAAGGGGAGGTATAGTTGCCCTGTGACAGCCAGGTTGAGGGTAGGGGAATTGCTATGTGTGGTGAGGGAGACAGTGACATGCATATCCAACACTGGGATGTGTGTTGTGTGTACTGGAAGAATTGGAAGGAAGAGTTGAGAAGGCGGGTAAGGTGTTGGTTGCCAGAGGGAGGTTTTAGGAGAGGCCGTAATTGGGAGAGGAGGTCTAGGCATTTGTAAGGCTCAGAGGTCTGTAACTGGGAAATTATGTTCTTTATAACTTGTTTTTGTTTCTTTTCCTGATTGTGATCTAGTACCCCACTCCCGTCTGAGTACCCCCAGTGGGTAATGGGATAAAAACATATGTTTCTTCCATTTGGCTTATGGCAGGTACTCACGAAACTCCCTCTCTTTTGTACTTTGACAGTGAGTAGGGATTTGGACTTCCCGCCCCCGAGGTTCATGGTGCATGGTTTTGGAGCTGTATTATAACATGAGGAATGTACGTAGGAATAAATGTCTGAGCAGGGGCAGGGAGTAGCCAGAAGGCTGGGGAGTGCAGCAAGGATAAGGAGCAGAGGAGTCATGGGGCTGTTATTTAGGCAGTACAGAGGAAATAGCACCCTAGGAGTAGAACACAGCTAGCAACGTAGGCGATACCAATAGAAAGATGGAGGATAGGTGGCCAGTCCTGAGGGGAGACAGTTACTAGGCCTATAGCAAGGATTAAGATTAGGAGTGCAGTTAAGGTTAAAGAGACAGGGAGAGGCCAGTCAGGGTGAGGGGCAGAAGGCCCCAAGTTGGTGGTTGTTTGAATCTGAGGAGGAACAGTGCTCATTAGGATGTAGAATGATGTAGAGAATGAGAGTAAAGAAATCAATTTCGTCTGGAGTCAGGTTGTAGAAGGTTCCCTGGAGCCACAGTTGAGACACTAGTGCAGTCAGGTCTTTAAAGGAAGTTCCTGTTGGGGTGCTGATCCAGAGGTCTTGTAGTAGTTGAGTCAGGAACAGTTGTAGGTTGAAGAGAGTCCAGGTCATTCAGTGTCCTCTCGGACGGTTGACAGGGGTTGTCGCCGGGTGAATTTCAAGGAGGTGGGTCCTGTGAGGGAGACCTGATAGGTGTCATTTAAGGAGGGCAGTGAAGGATTGGAGGTGACCCGTTTTAGACGAGAGAGGTGTACCCAGGAGGTGACCTTTTCGAGTTTAGCTGCAGTTGGGGTAAGGAGGATGACTTTGAATGGTCCCTGCCACTTTGGGGATTATCAGACAGATAGACCATGTCCCCAATTTCTAAAGGGGGCAGGGAGGCTTGGGGGTCAGGGGCAGGCAGATTGTGGCTGACATATCTCCAGAGGGCATTGTGGAGCTGTGCCAGAGAGGGGAGTGTAGGAAGTTTGGTATGGGAGGAGGTTCAGGGGGGAGTCCAGGAGGGAGAATGGGCCTTCCATACATTACCTCAAAGGGGCTCAGCCCAAGGGGCTTTCTGGGCAAAGCCCGTATCCTGAGGAGAACAATTGGTAAAAGTTTAGTCCAATCTAGATGTACCTCGAGGGTTAATTTGGTAAGGGTTTCTTTGATTATTCTGTTCATCCTTTCTACCTTTCCTGAGGACTGGGGATGGTATGGAATATGAAATTTCCAGGGTATCTGTAAAAAATGGACAAGTTGTTGGGTGACTTTGGATGTAAATTCTGGGCCATTATCAGACTGTAGGGATGAAGGCAGCCCAAACCTGGGGATAATTTCTGTGAGGAGGATTTGGGCCACTGTGTGGACTCTTGTTTGTAATGGGAAATGCTTCTACCCATCCCGAAAATGTGTCCACAAGGACAAGTAGGTATCTGACTCTCCGGACCCGGGGCATATGAGTAAAGTCTATCTGCCAATCCTGTGCTGGGAGGCTGCCTCGCATTTGACGGGTTGGAAAGGATGTCGGTTTAAGGTTGGAATTGGGGTTAGTACATTGACATGTTTGACAGGAGCGGGTAAGGTTATCTAAATATTGTTGGTCAGCATTGGATATGGGGAAGTGGTTATGGAGGAACTGTTGGAGTGTCTTGGATGAGGGATGAAAAAGTGAGTGTAGATAAGAGAGGATTTCTCTGGTGGTGGGAGGGTCGGGTGGAGTCAGAGCTAAGATGACAGGGCACTGGAGGGAAGGATGGGACAGGGCTATCTCCTTTGCCTTCTGGTCTGCAGCATTGTTGTAGGCTGATATGAGACTTCCCTTTTGATGTCCCCTACAGTGGAGGACTGTGACTTTGTTTGGTAAGAGTGCTGCCTCTAGAAGTTTGTGAATCAAGTCTGAATTAATAATAGGGGATCCCTTTTGGGTTAGGAAACCTCTTTCTCTCCATATTAGGATGTTTGAGTGAAGTATGTTATAGGCATGTTTGGAGTCTGTGTGGATGTTAACCCTTAGATTTTTAGCCAGAGTTAAAGCTCTGGTGAGAACTATTAGTTCTGCCTGTTGGGAGGTGGTGTGAGGTGGTAGCGGTGAAGCTTCAATTGTCTGGGTTTTATGATTGTGACGAAGGTCCCCCTGGATGATGGCATATCCTGGAGCAAACGGTGGGGATTTTTGAGAGCTGCCATCAACAAACCAGTGTGGGGTATCTGGGTCTAGGATGGGCTGATCTGTTACATGTTGGAAGGGGTTTTGGGTAAGATCTACTGTTAGGCAGCAGCTGTGTAAGAGGGAGTCTGTTGTAGAGGACATGGGTAATAAGCTGGCGGGGTTAAGGGGAGAGCAGGGGGAGAATGAGAGCTGAGGGTCGAGGAGAAAGGCATGTAGGACCTGTACCCTGGAAGGGGGAAGGGAGAGGAAAGCCCGATGTGACAGCAAGTCTCGGAAGGTGTGTGGAGAACAGACTGTTAAAGGGGCATGTCTAGAGAGTTTATTTGCTTCGGGTACGAGGGCTGCGATAGCAGCCATGGCCTGTAGGCAGGGAGGCCACCCCTTGGTCACCATGTCCAGCTGTTTTGATAGATAGGCTATGGGAGCCCAGGTGTCTCCAGCCCGCTGACATAAAAGCCCCATAAAAGCCCCTGTCCTTGGTTGGAATGTGCAAAGAGAAAGAATGGTCTGGTGTGATCTGGCAGGTGGAGAGTTGGCACTCGGAGGAGGCTCTGGGTGAGTCAACGAAGAGGATTGGCCAGCGAGGAAGGATTAAAGAGGGGCTCATCCAGACATCCTTTAGTTGCCTCATAGAGCGGCTTTGCAATGAGGGAGAAGTTGGGGATCCAGATACAGAAAAAATTTAGGAGGCCGAGGATAGACAGGAGTTCCCTTTTTGTTTTTGGAAGTGGATAGTTAATTAAGGCCTGGATTCTATCTGGGGGAATAGTTCTTTGTTGATGGGATATGGAAAGTCCCAGGTAGGTGACTTTTGTCTGGACTATTTGGGCTTTAGATTGGGATACCCGATAACCCCAGGATCCCAGGGCCCCAAGGAGTTTGGCAGTATGTTGGAGGCAGAGTTTTCGGGTTGAGCTACAAAGGAGGAGGTCATCTACGTATTGGAGGAGATGATTCGGGGCTAGGTTGAGAGTCTGTAGGTCTTTTTGTAAAGCCTGTCCGAAAAAGTGGGGACTGTCTCTAAACCCCTGGGGGAGAACTGTCCATGTTAGCTGTTGGGAAACGTGAGTCTCGGGGTCTTGCCAGGTGAAGGCGAAAAGAGGTTGGGAGAGGGGGTGGAGGGGGATGCTGAAAAAAGCATCTTTGAGATCTCATACTGTGAAGTGGGTTGCAGTCGGGGGTATGGTAGACAGAAGGGTGTAAGGGTTAGGGACTACTGGGAATGTTGGCATTATAGCCTCATTGATTTTTCTCAGGTCTTGGACCAGTCTCCAAGAGTTTGACCCCTTTCTTACTGCCAGAATATGTGTGTTGTGTGGTGAATGGGTAGGAATTAAGATAGAGGCTTGAAGAAGATGGTCTATGATAGGCTTAAGTCCCTTGTGGGCCTCTGGGGTGAGAGAATACTGTTGTTGGGTGATTATAGTCGAGGGGTCTTTTAGGGTAATGTGGACTGGGGGATGATGTTTGGCTATTGATGGGTGATCAGTGTCCCAGACTTGGGGGTCTAAGGCAGGTAGATCTAAGGGAAGGTCAGGGGTGAGGGATAGGGACTGTCCAGGTGCCATTTGCATGCAGAATATAGAGACTGTATCGACGGGGGGTATGGTAATAAAGACCCCCAATTTGGATAACAAATCTCTCCCTAGAAGTGCCATTGGGCACTGAGGCATTATGAGGAATGAGTGTATAAGGGTTGATTTTCCAAATTGACAGAGTAATGGAGGGCTCATTTTTGGCCTTAGGGGAACTCCAGAGACCCCCTTGATTGTGATTTCTGAGTCTTGAGTTGGGCCAGAGTAGGAAGTTAAGAGAGAGAAAGTGGCTCCAGTGTCTATTATAAAAGAGGTCTTTTTCCCAGCCACTACCCCATCTACCCTAAGTTCCAAGCCCGTGTTCAGGACACGGGCTGGGGGGCTGGAACCTGGGCCCCATCATTGGAACAATTCTTGTAGAGTTGGGCTGGGGTTTCGGGGAGAAGTGGGGATCTCCTCAGATGCACCAGGGCGTCCCTGTGGGCATTCCACTCTCCAGGTCTGGGAGGTGCGGACCTCCCCAGGGGTGCCAGGGCACCCCCTGGGACAGTCCATCTTCCAGTGTCCCCACTGGCCACAGGTTGGGCATGCTTTTGTGGGGGCCGCGGGTTTGGGCATGCCTTTGCCCAGTGTCCTGACTGGTTGCATCAGAAGCAGGGTCCCGGGGGAGTCTTAAGACCCGTTTTGGGATGACTTGGGCCAGGCTGATCTCTTTCTTTAGTTGCTGCTGCCAAAAGAGCATATTTAGCTTTTCTCTCACGTTCTTTTTCTCTCTTTGCCTCTTCCTCTCTATTATTGAACACCTTGAAGGCTACTTCTAGAAGGTCTCTCTGGGGGGTCTCAGGGCCCTTTTCTAGTTGGCAAAGCTTGCGTCTGATGTCAGGGGCAGATTGGCTGATGAACTGAACATGAAGGTAGAGTAACCCAGCAGGGGTAGTGATATCTAGGTTAGTATACTTTTGGACTGCCTCTGTGAGGTGTGCCAAGAATAAGCCTGGATTTTCGTCTGCCTCTTGGGTGACTTCCCTGACTCTATCATAATTGACATGGATATGAGTATTTTTCTGCATTCCTTCCAGAAGGCAGGTGATCATATGATTGAGTCTCCTGATACCTGGGTCACTGGGCTGGTAAGTCCAGTGGGGATCTAACTGAGACACTGCCTCATCAGCAACTGGGCTGTCCCAGTCTTGGTTATGCAAATGATCAGCATGGGCTTTTGCCGCTTGCCAGATGCGGTCTTTTTCATCTGGGGTGAGAGTGGCATTTAGGATATAATATATGTCACTCCATGTGAGGTTATAGGCCTGGGAGAGTCTCAGGAATTCTTTTCTGTATCTGGTAGGATTTTCAGAAAATGACCCTAACTTTTCTTCTATCTGGCTCATATCTGACAATGAAAATGGCACATGGACTCAGGTGGGGCCCTCTGGTCCTGCCACCTCTCTCAGGGGAAACATGTGCTGGGTACGTGACCGTGTGGCAGGTGGGGAAGGAGGGGCAGAGGGTAGCGGGGCTGAGGGGGAGTCAGGAGAGGTTTCAGTGCCAGTAGGTGAGTTGGATGAGGGGGAAGGAGAGGGGCAGCGGGGTGGCGGGTAGGGAGGGGGTTCGTCAGTGGGGTCGAGCTCTGGGGGTGCAGAAGGTTGCAGTTTGTGGTTAGTTGAGAAAGAAGAGCTCTTTTGCTTGGGAGGCAAGGTGCATAGAAGGACCTCGTGGGTGGAGCAGGCCTGGCAGAGGGAGGGCCTGTTCCGAAGGGCCCAAAAGGCTTGGGCACAGGGGATCTCCAACCACTTGCCATTCCGTTTAAGGAAGTCAGTGAGATTTTGGAGAACGTTAAAGTCAAATGTGCCGACCTCAGGCCAGCGGTCTTGATTATCTAATTGGTATTGAGGACAAATCTGTGTACAGAGTTGCTTTAAGCGGTTAGCTTTGAGTTCAGTGAGTGAGAGTGGTTTGAGATTTTTGAGAACACAGGCCAGAGGGGAATCTTTTGGGACAGATTGGCCAGACCCCATAATTGAAAGGCAAGCAGAAGCTCCTATTGGGAACTCGAGTCGTCACCCACAGTTGCAATAGGAGTTATGAGAAGAGAGCTCTGTGTCGAGGTGGAGCATCCCCCACCATCGCCTATAGAGTGGCCCTGGGCTGGGGGTCCCTGGGACCCGGAGAGGACTGAATTCTAAGGTGCCTCTAGAACTCCGTCCGGATCGGATCTTACCTTAAACTAGGGGCCGGCTTGAGTGGAGTGTTGCATGTAGAGTGGTCGAATGGCAAGAGGTCCCTATTCTGGAGGTCGTCAGAGAGAGAGAGAGAAAAGGGGGTAAAGCCGAGGCCTGGGGGTACGCAAATCATCAATAAAGCCTTAGTACAAGGCTTGCACCGCTCACGAAGGCACTAGGCGTCCCTGAGGGGAACTTAAGAGCCCTGGCAGAGAAGTGAGCTCGGAGGATGTTTGCACTCCCAGACTCCGGGGGAAAGGGGAAAGCAGTGAGAGGGAGGGAGAGTGAGAGACAGTGAGACGAGTGCCTCGCCCCCTCCCGGGTTTCGGCACCAAAAAATGTAAGGTACAGTTTCGGCGAGGCAGGAAAGGAAAGACGACCTCAACAGAAGTAGGTTACCTTTATTCAGGCAAGGAAGGGCGACAGTCGGCCTAACGACCAGGCTGAGCACCGAAAGGGATCAGGGAGGCTTCATACTTATAGGGAGGTTTGTGGAAGCAATAAGGGAAACGTCAATCAGGCGGGATATTTTGAGTATTCTTTTGTTGAAATGACACTCTATAGTTGGGCAGGGGGTGATAAATCTTCTGGGCGGGTGTAGGGGGTGGTAGGTTTCCGGACAGCGGGTGATAAGTCCCAGATAGATGCAACTGGCCTGGAGCATCAGGATGGAACTAAAGTTATGCTTTGTTTTCTCCGAAGTTAGATGATTAAGCAAGGGGCCTTTGAGACTGTAGTTCTCTTTTCTAGGCCCAAAAGACTCCTTCAACTTCTGTGTGTTAATTTTATATCCTGCAACATTACTGTTTTCATTGATTAGCTCTAGCAATTTTCTGGTAGAGTCTTTAGGCTTTTCTATATAGAGAGTCATATCATCTGCAAACAGTGAGAGTTTTACTTCTTCTTTTCCTATCTGGATTCCTTTTACGTCTTTTTCTGCTCTGATTGCTGTGGCCAACAGTTCCAAAACTATGTTGAATAGTAGCATTGAGAGTGGGCACCCTTGTCTTGTTCCTGACTTTAAGGGAAATGCTTTCAATTTTTCACCATTGAGGATAATGTTTCCTGTGGGTTTGACATATATAGCTTTTATTATGCTGAGGTATGTTCCTTCTAGTCCTGCTTTCTGGAAAGTTTTTATAAAAAATGGATGTTGAATTTTATCAAAGGATTTTTCTGCATCTATTGAGATATTCACATGGATTTTATCTTTCAGTTTGTTAATGTGGTGTATTACATTGATTGATTTGTGGATATTAAAGAATCCTTGCATCCCTGGGATAAAGCCCACTTGGTCATGATGTATGATCTTTTAATATATTGATGGATTCTGTTTGCTAGAATTTTGTTAAGAATTGTTGCATCTGTGATAATCAGTGATATTGCCCTGTAGTTTTCTTTCTTTTCTTTCTTTCTTTTTTTTTTTTTTTTTTTTTTTTTTTGTGGCATTTTTGTCTGGTTTTGGTATTAGGGTGATGGTGGTCTCATAGAATGAGTTTGGAAGTTTGCCTTCTTCTGCAGTTTTCTGGAAGAATTTGAGTAAGATAGGTGTTAACTCTTCTCTAAATTTTTGGTAGAATTCAGCTGTGAAGCCATCTGTTTCTGGGCTTTTGTTTGCTGGAAGATTTCTAATTACAGTTTTGATTTCTGTGCTTATGTTGGGTGTGTTAAGATCTGTTTCTTCCTGGTTCCATTTAGAAAGTTATTTTTTTTTAAGAATTTGTCCATTTAGTCCAAGTTGTTCATTTTATTGGCATATAGCTGCTGGTAGTAGTCTCTTATGATCCTTTGTATTTCAGTGTTGTCTGTTGTGATTTCTCCATTTTTATTTCTAGTTTTTTTAAATTTTGTTCTTCTCCTTTTGTTTCTTGATGAGTCTGGCTAACGGATTGTCAACTTCATTTACCTTTTCAAAAAACCAGCTTTCAGCTTTGTTGATTTTTGCTATAGTCTCTTTGTTTCTTTTGCATTTATTTCTGCCCTAATTGTTAAGATTTCTTTCCTTCTACTAACCCTGGCATTCTTCATTTCTTCCTTCTCTAGTTGCTTTAGGTGTAGGGTTAGGTTATTTATTTGACTTTTTTCTTGTTTCCTTTTTTTTTTTTTTTTTCAGTGTTACAGCTTTATTTATTTAGATAATAGCAGGGAAATCCATCTTTGAGGCGTGAGGGCACGTTGATCCAAAGACACAAGATGCGAAGAGAAGTTAGCCCCATTCCACGTGGGAGAGGGAGGGAGCAAAAAATAGGAGAGAAGAGTGTTTTGGCTCCTCTTTTTATGTTTCTCTGCCCCTGGGCCTGTCTTATGTAAATTGGGCTTAGGCAGGAGTGTTGTTTGTTTTACCCGAGGTTCTCACTCTGGTTCTTGGACCTTTCTTTGTTCTATTTCCGTGGGCTTTCTGTTCCAGGTCTTTTGGCCACCGCCATTTTGGACTCTTTTTCCCTATTCTAACTACCTAACATTCCACCCTCAAGAGATTGAAGGCCCAATTCTTTGGGAATAGGGGCGTCGAGGTCTCTCTGGCTACTTCCTGCTGAACTGGGACAGCAAGGGGCATTGGGCCTCCCCCTCTTGCTAGTCTCGGGCCTCAGAGTCCTTATAGCAGTGTCCATCTAAGGGTGACTGATGTTTTCTGTGGTTGGCTGTAGTTTTATCTTTGTTGAACTGGTGTTGTATGTCGTAGCTTGACCTGGGCAGAGACAAGACAGGTTAGACAATTGACAGTACATGGAACATCAGTATGACATAACAGGGACTAGTAGTGGCAGTTTTAAATTCACATAGCCAGGATAGCTCAAGTCCCTCCTTGTTCAGGGATCAGAAGATCTATATCCTGTCTGTTTTGGAGTACAATCTCTGCCAAGCTGTGTTGGCTCTTTAGAGCTGTCTTGAGAAATCTTATCCCCAGAGGCCAGATTTTGGGGTTGTTTATTAGAAGGGCACTCATTTGTAGTTCTGAATAGGTATCTGAGATCTCCCAGGGGCTCACAGGTATATTGAGTGTCCTCTTCTGTTTTCTTCCATGGCTTGACTCATGAGTAGTGAATCTAGGAGTCATATCCTGGCACCTTGACCGCTGTGGGAGTAGAAAGTATTACAGGGGAGGGGCCCGTCCATGTGGGCTGGAGTTGAGCCTTTGGGGATCCATCTTTCCAGACTTTAATTAGGACTTGAGTCCCTGGAGCATATAGTGGCAAGTCTTTAGAGTCTTTTGGGTCCTGGTTTATACCCCAAAAGCGTATATCCTGTTGGAATTGCCCAACGGCCATGGTATAAGACTGAAGGGTCTGAACCTCTGGATCTAGGAAGAGGTCATTGGCATAAACAGAAGGTCTCCAATATAGCATCTCATAAGGACTAAAACCAACCTGTTCCTTAGGGGCAATATGGGTACAGAGGAGAGTTATTGGTAAAGCCTCCTTCCATCCCAGGGAGGTCTCTTGGGTTATCTTTTTTTATCGCTGATTTTAAGAATTGGCTGGCTCTTTCTACTTTTCCTGAAGACTGAGGCCTCCAGGCACAGTGAAGATAATAAGTAACGCCCAATGCTTTCTTGAGTTAAGCCTGATTGCTTTGAACCTTCCCCTTAGCACTGCTTTTACAGTGTCCCATAGGTTTTGGGTTGTTGTGTTTTCATTTTCATTCATTTATATGGATATTTTGATTCCTTTTTTGATTTCTTCTATGACTTGTTGGTTATTCAGAAGCGTGTTATTTAGTCTCATTATGTTGGATATTTTAATAGTTTTTTTTTTTTTTTTTTTTTTTTCTATCCTGTAATTGAGATCTCATCTTACTGCATTGTGGTCAGAAAAGATGACTGGAATTATTTCAATTTTCTTGAATTTACTAAGGCTAGATTTATGGCCTAGGATGTGATCTATCCTGGAGAAGGTTCTGTGTGCACTTGAGAAAAAGGTGAAATTGATTGTTTTGTGGTGAAATGTCCTAGAGATATCAATTAGATCTATCTGGTCCATTGTGTCTTTTAAAGTTTTTGTTTCCTTGTTAATTTTCTGTTTAGTTGATCTATCCATAGGTGTGAGTGGGTTATTAAAGTCTCCCACTATTATTGCATTATTGTTAATTTTCCCTTTCATTCTTGTTAGCATTTGCCTTACATATTGCGGTGTTCCAATGTTGGGTGCATATATATTTATAGTTGTTATATCTGCTTCTTGGATTGATCCTTTGATTATTATGAAGTGTCCTTCTTTGTCTCTTTTCACAACCTTTATTTTAAAGTTGATTTGATCTGATATGAGTATTGCGACTCCTGCTTTCTTTTGGTCTCCATTTGCATGAAATATTTTTTTCCAGCCCTTCACTTTCAGTCTGTATGTGTCCCTTGTCTTGAGGTGGGTCTGTTTTAGACAGGATATACAGGGGCCTTGCTTTTGTATCCATTCAGCCAATCTTTGTCTTTTGGTTGGGGCATTCAACCCATTTACATTTTAAGGTAATTATTGATAAGAATGGTCCCGTTGTCATTTGCTTTGTTGTTTTGGGTTCGCGTTCATACAACCTTTCTGTGTTTCCTGTCTAGAGAAGATCCTTTAGTATTTATTGAAGAGCTGGTTTCGTGGTGCTGAATTCTCTCAACTTATGCTTGTCTGTAAAGCTCTTGAATTCTCCTTCATATCTGAATGATATCCTTGCCGGGTACAGTAATCTAGGTTGTAGGTTATTCTCTTTCATTACTTTAAGTATGTCCTGCCATTCCCTTCGGGTCTGAAGAGTTTCTATTGAACAATCAGCTGTTATCCTTATGGGAATCTCTTTGTGTGTTCTTTGTTGTTTCTCCCTTGCTGCTTTTAATATTTGATCTTTGTGTTTGATCTTCATTAATTTGATTAATATGTGTCTTGGGGTGTTTCGCCTTGGGTTTATCCTGTTTGGGACTCTCTGGGCTTCTTGGACATGTGTCACTATTTCCTTCCCCATTTGGGGGAAGTTTTCACCTATTATCCCCTTGAGTAATTTCTCATAGCCTTTCTTTTTGTTTTCTTCTTCTGGGACTCCTATAATTCGAATGTTGTGGCGATTCTCATTGCCCCAGAGGTCCCTGAGGATGTCCTCAATTTTTTTTTTTAATTCTTTATTCCTCTCTGCTTCATCTATTTCCACCATTTTATCTTCTACCTCAGTTATCCTATCTTCTGCCTGCGTTATTCTACTGTTGTTTGCCTCCAGAGTGTTTTTGATCTCATTCATTGTATTATTATTCAGGAGAAGCCAATGGCACCCCACTCCAGTACTCTTGCCTGGAAAATCCCATGGATGGAGGAGCCTGGTAGGGTGCAGTCCCTGGAGTCCCTACGAGTTGGACATGACTGAATGACTTCATTTTTACTTTTCACTTTCACACATTGGATAAGAAAATAGCAACCCACTCCAGTGTTCTTGCCTTGAGAATCCCAGAGACAGGGGAGTGTGGTGGGTTGCCATCTATGGGGTCGTGCAGGGTTGGACACGATTGATGTGACATAGAAGCAGCAGCAGCATTGCATTATTCATTTTTAATGGACTCTTTTTTATTTTTTCTAGGTCCTTGTTAAACATTTCTTGCGTCTTTTCAATCCTTCTCCATGCTATTTATCTGTAACTCTATTTTGTTTTCAAAATTTTGGATCAATTTATTATCATTATTCTAAATTCTTTTCCAGGTAGGTTCCCCTTCTCCTCCTGTTTTGTTTGGCTTGGTGGGCATTTTTCATGTTCCTTTACCTGCTGGGTAGTTCTCTGTCTTTTCATCTTATTTAGAAAGCTGTGTTTGGGTTGCTTTTCTGTATTCTGGTAGTCTGTGGTTCCTTTTTATTGTGGAGGTTTCTCCCAGTGGGTGGGGCTGGATGTTTGGCTTGTTGAAGTTTGCCAGTTAGGAAAGCTTGCGTTGGTGTTCT
This sequence comes from Muntiacus reevesi, assembly GCF_963930625.1. Lineage (NCBI taxonomy): Eukaryota > Metazoa > Chordata > Mammalia > Artiodactyla > Cervidae > Muntiacus > Muntiacus reevesi. Next base: position 36,738,083 of record NC_089253.1, read on the forward strand.
GGTGAGTGGACCTGGATTTCTTCTCTCTGGAGTTCAATGGAGTGTCCAGTAGTGAGTTTTGAGATGGGTCTATGGGTTTGGTGTGACTTTGGGCAGCCTGTATATTGCTGCTAAAGGCTATGTTCCTGCATTGCTGGAGAATTTGTGTGGTATGTCTTAATCTGGAACTTATTGACTCTTGGCTGATGGTGGTTTCAGTGTAGGTATGGAGGCTTTTGGATGATCTCTTATTAATTAATATTCCCTGTAGTCAGGAGTCCTCTGGTGTTCTAGGTTTTGGGCTTAAGCCTCTTGCCTCTGGATTTCAGTCTTATTCTTCCAGTAGCCTCAAGACTTCTCCATCCATACAGCACTGATAATAAAACTTATAGGTTATCGGTGAAAGGGTTCTCCACAGTGAGGGACATCCAGAGAGGTTCACAGAGTTATGTGAATAAAAGGAGAGGGAGGAAGGAGATAGGGGTGAGCAGGAGGAAAAAAGAGTGGATTCAAGAGAAGAGAGACAGATCTAGGCAGTTCTTTGTTCCCTAAGTGTTCTTCACAGCCCAGAACACATGCAGAGATTCACAGAATTGGACTGAAAAGAGAATGGGGAAGGGAGGAAAAAGAGGTGATCTGGGGCAGAAAAAGGAGAGTTAAAAGGGGGAGAGAGTGATCAAACCAGTAATCACAATCCTGAGTAAAAATGGGTATTGAAGATTGGGTTCTTAAATGTCTAAAATTGATATCAAATACTGAAAAACAAAGATTAAACATCTGGAGTAGAGGTTAGACTATTAAAATACAATATTTAAAAAACAAAAACAAAAAAATTAATGAATATATATGAAGTTCGCTTTAAAAATAGGGTCCTTTTTATTTATTTATTTATTTATTTATTTATTTATTTGCCAGGTTGTAGTGGGTTATAAAAATGAAAATTGAGGAGCAACGGAGGATTTTTTTAAAAAAAGAAAGAAACAAAATTTAATTAAAAAAAAATAATAATAGTTAAAATATATCTAGGAATTTCTCTGGACTTGTTACAGCAATGTGGGTTAAGTTCAGTTTCAGATAGCTCCTTGTTCAAGCTTACACTGCTCAATATCTATAGGCTCCTTCCAGTGTAATCAGTGTTAATTACAGAGAGTTTAATCCATTGCACCCGTCACTTCTGAGGCGGTTCCGTTTGTTCATTTGGCTTCTGTTTGCGGGTCTCTTCAGTGTTGAATTTCTGCCCTGACACAAGTGGGCGGAGGTGGTCTCCTGTTTAGGTTCGCTTGTTCAGTGGTGCTGTGGGGAGGGAGGGGCACTGCAGAAAAATATCACTGGCGTGTGTGGGGCGTACTTGCAGTGTTCCGGCCACACTGGGTTTGCCCCTGCTCACGACATGTGTGCTTTCCCTGTCTACACTGCCCAGGCTCCAGTCTGCTCTTCAGGGAGCGGCCCTGAGTTGTGTGCACTTCCCAGGCCTAAGCCACTCAGGTTCAGGTTCTTGGGTAATCCACAAAGGCCCAGACTCGATTGGGCCTGCGTTTTGTGCCTTCCCCATCAGAGCAGCTCAGACAACCAGGAGCTTCACGAGCCCACTCTACCCGGGTGCAGTGCGCCTTATTCCCTCTGCGGTCCCAGCCTCACTTTTCGGGCATGCTGGTAAGGTGCACCTTTTGTCTTTTCTGGGGAGCTGATTTCTGGCTGTGACCGTCCCAGCAGATGTCAACCATCCAGAATCTCAGGAAGTTTTCGGTTAGAGACTGGAAGCCTGTTTGCAGTTTGGTAGGGGATGCCATCTCTGGGGCCGAGTTTGCCCCTTGTCCCTTCCTCCTGCCTCCTGCCTCTGGTGGGGTATGGGCCGGCCTGCAGCCGGCTAGCTCTTCTCTAGTATTCGCTCAGTCTTTTGTTGTGGGAACAGGTGAGTAGTGCCTAAGTTTAGGGCTTTTCCCAGGTTAATTCTCTCTCTCTTGCTATCCCACATTTTAAGTTGCTATCTCTTGTTAGTCCCCTCAGGTTGCCCTCATGGTTTTCAGGCCTTGTCCTTACCCTAAGTAATGCTGCCGCCCATCCTCTCTGTTCAGCCCCCACTTGCCGGTGGCAGATGAGAGCGTCTGGGGTACTTTTGTGCTGGGTGTTGTTTTTAGACAAGTAATCTGTGGGTTTTATTTATTTTTCCTCCCAGTTAGGTTGCTTTCCGAGATTCAAAAACGTACCCCAGACCCACGAGTGAGTGTTTGGAAACTTCCTTTATTGTCTCCCTTCCCGGGAGGGATCTCCATTCCCTACTCTATTGTTTCCCTTTTTATATTTTATATTTTGTCCTACTTCCTTTCGAGGACAATGGGCTGCTTTTCTCACTGTCTGATGTCCTCTGCTAGTGATCAGAAGTTGTTTTGTAGAGTTTGTTCAGCATTCAAATGATCTTTTGATGAATTTGTGGGGGAGAAAGTGGTCTCCCCGTCCTATTCTTGTGCTATCTTAGCTCCTCCCCCCTGGAAAAGACTCTTGAGATTCGCTTGGGCTGCAAGGAGATCAAACCAGTCCATCCTAAAGGAGATCAGTCCAGCATGTTCACTGGAAGGACTGATGCTGAAGTTGAAGCTCCAATTATTCGCCCACCTGTTGGGAAGAACTGACTCATTGGAAAAGACCCTGATGTAAGGAAAGATTGAAGGCAGGAGGAGAAGGGGAAGACAGAGGATGAGATAGTTGGATGGCCTCACCAAATCAATGGACATGAACTTGAGCAGTTCCAAGAGTTGGTGATGGTAGGGAAGCCTGGCATGCTGCAGTCCATGGCGTTGCAAAGAGACTGATATGACTGAAGGACTGAACCGAACTGAACAAATTGAGAACAAACACTAATAAATCTAATTGCAACAAGTTGGTGACTAGATCCCTATAAAAACATGTTACTTAAGTGGCTTTAAAATTCAGGCTTCTGACTACATTCAGAGTGGAATATCTTCTAAGGAAAAACAAATATACTGCCCATCAAAAACAAAGACAAAGAAAACCAAAAGAAAAAAGAGGAAAGAAATCTGAAACTATATTCAACAACTTTAGCTCAGTTCAGTCACTCAGTCATGTCCAGATCTTTGTGAGCCCATGAACCACAGCTCGAAAGGACTCCCTCTCCATTACCAACTAGTGGAGTCCACACAAGCTCATGTCCATTGAGTCGGTGATGCCATCCAACTATCTCATCCTCTATCATCCCCTTCTCCTCCTGTCCTCAATCTTTCCCAACATCAGGGTCTTTTCAAATGTGTGAGCTCGTTGCATGAGGTGGTCAGAGTATTGGAGTTTCAGCCTCAGTACCAGTCCTTCCAGTGAACATTCAGGACTGATTTCCTTTAGGATAGACTGGTTGGATCTCCTTGCAGTCCAAGGGATGCTCAAGAGTTTTCTCCAACACCACGGTTCAAAAGCATCAATTCTTCGGGTCTCAGCTTTCTTTATAGTCCAACTCTACATCCATACATGACCACTGGAGAAACCATAGCCTTGACTAGATGGAACTTTGGTGGCAGTAATTTCTCTGCTTTTCAATATGCTGACTAGGTTGTGCACAACTTTCCTTCCAAGGTGTAAGTGTCTTTTAATTTCATGGCTCCAATTACCATCTGCAGTCATATTGGAGCCCATAAAAATAAAGTCAACCACTGTCTCCACTGTTTCCCCATCTATTTGCCATGAAGTGATGGGACCAGATGCCATGATGTTAGTTTTCTAAATATTGAGCTTTAAGACAAGATTTTCACCGTCTTCTTTCACCTTCATCAAGAGGTTCTTTAGTTCTTCCTCACTTTCTGCCATAAGGGTTGGGTCATCTGCACATCTGAGGTTATTGATATTTCTCTTGGCAATCTTGAATCCAGGCTGTGCTTCATCCAACCCAGCATTTTCATGATATACTCTGCCTATAAGTTAAGTAAGAAGGGTGACAATATACAGCCTTGATGTACTCCTTTCTTCTTTGGAACCAGTCTGTTGTACCATGTCCAGTTCTCACTGTTGCTTCCTGACCTGCATACAGGTTTCTCAAGAGGCAAGTCAGGTGGCCTGGTATTCCCATCTCTTTCAGAATTTTCCACATTTTTATTGTGATCCACAGAGTCAAAGGCTTTGGCACAGTCAGTAAAACAGAAATATGTGTTTTTCTGGAATTCTCTTGCTTTTAGGATGATTCATTGGATGTTGACATATGATCTCTGGTTCCTCTGCCTTTTCTAAAACCAACTTAAACATCTGGAATTTCACGGTTCACATATTGCTGAAGCCTGGCTTGGAGAATTTTAAGCAATACTTTACTAGTGTTTGATATGAGTGTAACTGTGTGGTAGTTTGAGTATTCTGTGGGATTGCTTTTCTTTGTGATTGGAATGAAAACTGACCTTTTCCAGTCCTATGGCCACTGCTGAGTTTTCTAAAATTGCTGTCATATTGAGTGCAACACTATAACAACATAATCCTTCAGGATTTGAAATAGCTCAACTGGAATTCCATCACCTCCACTAGCTTTGTTCGTAGTGATGCTTCCTAAGGCCCATTTGAGTTCACATTTCAGGATATCTGGCTCTAGGTGAGTAATCACACCATCGGGATTACCCGGGTCATGAAGATCTTTTTGTACAGTTCTTCTGTGCATTCTTGCCACCTCTTCTTAATATCTTCTGCTTCTGTTAGGGCCATATCATTTCTGTCCTTTATTGAGCTCATCTTTGCATGAAATATTCCCTTTTTATCTCTAGTTTTCTTGAAGAGATCTCGTCTTTCCCACTCTATTGCTTTCCTCTATTTCTTTGCACTGATCGCTAAGGAAGGATTTCTTATCTCTCCTTGTATTCTTTCGAACTCTGCATTCAAATGGGTATATGTTTCCTTTTCTCCTTTGCTTTTTGCTTCCCTTCTTTTCACAGCTATCTGTAAGGCCTCCTCAGGCAGCCATTTTGCATTTTTCATTTCTTTTTCTTGGGGATGATCTTGATTCTTGTCTCCTGTACAATGTAATGAACCTCTGTCCATAGTTCATCAGGTAGTCTGTCTATTATATCTAGTCCCTTAAATTTATTCCTCACTTCCACTGTATAGTCATAAGGGATTTGATTTAGGCCATACCTGAATGGTCTATTGGTTTTTACCACTTTCTTCAATTTTAGTCTGAATTTGGCAATAAGGGGTACATGATCTGAGCCACAGTCAGCTCCCGGTCTTGTCTTTGCTGATTGTATAGAGCTTCTCCATCTCTGGCTGCAAAGAACATAATCAATCTGATTTCAGTGTTGACCATCATGGCATGTCCATTTGTAGAGGGTGTTGCTGCAAGAGGGTGTTTGTTATGATCAGTGTGTTCTCTTGGCAGAACTCGATTAGCCTTTGCCCTGCCTTTCTATAATCCAAGGCCAAATTTGCGTGCTACTCCAGGTGTTTGACAATCTACTTTTGCATTCCAGCCCCCTATAAGGAAAAGGACATCTTTTTTGGGTGTTAGTACTAGAAGGTCTCATAGGTCTTCATAGACCTGTTCAACTTCAGCATCTTCAGTGTTACTGGTCAAAGCATAGACTTGCATTACTGTGATATTGAATGGTTTGCCTTGGAAACAAACAGAGATCATTCTATCATTGTTGAGATTGCATCCAGGTACTGCATTTCAGACTCTTTTGTTGACTATGATGGCTAATCCATTTCTTCTAAGAGATTCCTGCCCGCAGTAGTAGATATAGTGGTCATCTGAGTGAAATTCACCCATTCCAGTCCATCTTAGTTCATTGATTCCTAGAATGTTGATGTTCACTCTTGTCATCTCCTGTTTGACCAATTCCAATTTGCCTTGATTCATGGACCTAACAATCCAGGTTCCTATGCAATATTGCTCTCTACAGCATCGAATCTTCCTTCTATCACCAGTCCCATCCACAACTGGGTGTTGTCTTTACTTTGGCTCCATCCCTTCATTCTTTCTGGAGTTATGTCTCCACTGATCTCCAGTAGCATATTAGGCACCTACCAAACTGGGGAGTTCCTCTTTCACTGTCCTTTCTTTTCCCCTTATCATACTGCTCTTGGGGTTCTCAAGGCAAGAATATGGAAGAGGTTTGCCATTCCCTTCTCCAGTGGACCATATCCTGTCAGACCTCTCCACCATGACCTGTCTGTCTTGGGTCGCCCCACACAACATGGCTTAGTTTCATTGAGTTAGACAAGGTTGTGGTCCATGTGACGGTTGGCTAGTTGTCTGTGATGGTGGTTTCAGTCTGTCAGCCCTCTGATGCCCTCTCTCGTTGCCTACCATCTTACTTGGGTTTCTCTTACCTTGGACTTGGGGTCCGTCCTCATGGCTTCCCCAGCAAAGCGCAGCCGATACTCCTTACGTTGGAAGTATGGTAGCTCTTCTCGGCTGCTGTTCCTGACCTTGGATGTGGGGAAGTTCCTCTCCAACACGCTTCTGCACTGCCCTTGTATCCGCCACACTTATGGACCACCATCGCAGCTGTGGCTCGCAATAATTCAACAACTTATTCTTCCTGATATTGTTTCTGTTATTGTGACAGATTCATATGTATGTTAATCACTAATGTCAAGACAATAATTGAAACTAATGTTCTGGTGTAAGCCTTTCAGTGGCTAGAAAAAGAGGTTCACACATAACATAAAGAAGTTTAATTAAAACCCTGCTGTTTTAAATATTGAACTGAAAGCATAATTTTGTGCCTACTAATTATATTGTTTTATTTTATTTTCTAAGGAAAATATATACTTCCTCCTGTGAACACTGTAAAGCCTTGAAGCAAGACAACTTGATAACAGTGGGTGTTCTGAGGTTAAACTTGTAGCTTCTAAAGACATTTCCCATCAGACGATCTTCAAGAGATGGCTGATTTCAGGACTGGGTCAAGAAATGCACAAAACAATCTTGGGAATCTTGAATGACAGGAACCTGAGGGACTTCAAATACCAGTGGGGACTGGACAGAAAGTTTAGCAATCCAAATGAAATGGTCAACCATCTACAAGTTTGTTGGGCAGAATGATGTTTCTGCTTCTCAATCAACTATTTATGTTTGCCATAGCTTTCCTGCCAGAAGCAAATTTCTGATTTTATGGCTGCAGTCACCATCCACAGTGGTTTTAGAGGATAAGATGAAGAAAACTGCCACTGCATCCACCTTTTCTCCTTCTATTTGCCTTGAAGCATGGGGCTGGTTCCCATAATCAGAGTGTTCTAATATTAATTTTAAGCTGGCTGAATGTGTTCAAATGTTAAAAGGCAACATCTAATTTGCCACTGTATAAACTGCTAGGGCACCAACTCAGCATTCTGAGCACTGTGAAAGGAAATAATCATAAATGTGAATGCTATTTTTGTTTCTATTAAGCATATGTTATTTAACTAAAAACAGTTCCAGGAAAACAAGCTAGAGTGTCCCTTATGGGGGTGATGTGCGAGTGATGGGGATCAGCTATAATACAGATGAAGCCTCACTCAATGACTTTCAGCTCATGTCCTGCTGTGGAGGTCTTGTTCCTAGTAGAACAAGGACTGGTACTGGTCCTGGCCCACTGTGCTGGTATTGTGGACTCCTGCTCTAAACTATATAGTGGGACATTCTATAAGACAAACCACCCTGCTTCCTTCCAGTTTCTGAACAAGTAAATGGCATTAAAAGTGGAAGAGGAACAGTTATTCTGTCTTAAAGGAGAACAACCAAGTGCAACAAATGAGTACATTCTTTCAATAAACTTTGAAAAGACAACTGCTTTGTGAGAATCAGGGAAATTTGCACATGGACTGGATATAAGATGTTCACTTCATTGGGATCAAAAGAGCAATTTTTTCACATCCTATGATTTTATCCCAAATACTCATTATGCTTATTTTGTGAAATGTTCTTCTGGTACCTAAAATACTTCAAAAAAAAATGAATATGGAGTAAAAGAGAGAATCAAATCAGGGTCTGTCTTGATTTAAAAACAGATCTGCATAGCTTCTATGGATTAAATTGCGTCCATTCTTGACTCCCAATGTGATGGACTTAGGAAACTGGGTCTTTGGGAGGTACACAGGTTGACATTGGGTTTTGATGGTGGTCCCTCATGATGGGATTAGCCTCTCCCTCTTTTTCTTTCTTATTCTCACTCTTCCTCCTTCCCTTCCCCCACCACATGTGTGAACATAGCAAGAAGAGAAAAGCCTGATGCAAGTCAAGAATGTCTTTACTGGGAAGTCCACCACCGTGATGTTGCATAGTCTCCAGTCTATGACAACCTGTGGGACTAAGAGCTTGTTTTCTAGTTATAGATGTCAAATTATGAAATACGTTGTTCATGACACTCTTCCTTCTTATACTTGTTATGTGTGAAATCATTTAGTAGTAAGAAGTTTATAGAAGGTCCATTTTGAAATTTCTGTCTTAATGATACACGGAGGAGCCGAAGATAACAAATTGAGGCAGGTTCCCAATGAATGAGTGATTGGAGGACCACATGCTCCTTACTCCAACTCATCACTTATCAATTGAAAACTGTCTCCCACACCTGAGAAATTGCTGGCCCTCTCCTCTGCCCCTCCCCACTGCCCCTCCCCACCATCTGCATCACCATTTATCTGCTAAGCAGAGTCATCTACCTGGAGATGTTGTTTCAGGACAGCATCTGGAAGCAGAAGGAACACAGACATTTTAAGAATGAATGAACGGGGCAGAGCCCTTCTTGGTTTTCCATTCCTTAGTGGCATCGTCGGTTGAGTTATTGGGGCTGGGTAAGAAGTGAGCCACAAGTGGGACTCCATAGATATCTGCAAGTGAAGGGAAGAGGAAGTCAGAAGCCAGTAACCAGGAGGTGGGCAGCTTTCACAGGACCAAGGAGGAAAGGAAGAAGCACTTGGAAAAGAATAACACCTAACAGAGGGCCATGCCTATCTGAGTCTTCTAGTTAAACCTGGAGGTCACGTCCTTCCTGCTGGAATTCTTACCCCAGTAGTGGAGGGGATAGAGCTGTACTCACTGCCAAGGAGTCACGGGGAGATGGACAGCCTCCCCAGAGGCCTGTATATTCCACTCTAAAGGTGAGTTTCCTCCCAAGCCAGAGAGCAAATAGCAGGTAATCCAAAAGATGACTTACTTGAAAAAGAATTTATAATATAACAAAATTTATCTAAGAGCCTTGGCATGGCTTGTTCCCAGGGTTATTTAAGAGAGAGAATTAATCAGACTAATTTGGGTTTCCACTGAAGAATCAACAAGCTTCCCCATTGGTACCTTCTGACTTATAACGACCTGATCTCTTCTCTCAGAACCCAAGTGATGGTAAGTTCCAGTGGGCAAGGCCTATAGGGTGTTCAGTGTTGCAGCAGTTGTGTGCCAGGTGGTCGACCACTCCCAGGCCTGAGCCCAGGATCCAGGAACATCATCAGACAGTTACAGCCCGTGGCCCATCAGAAGCAGCCTCAGCATTCTCAGCAACACGCAACTCTGGGCCATTTGTCCACTGATTGGCACTGAGCTTCAGTCTGGAACAAGTGTTCTGGAGGAAGTCCAGTCTCCCTCATCCAAGACATGGGAAACTGAACCCTGGGGTGGATGACTCAGCTTAAGGCTGCAGGTACGTTAGTGAAGATTTGGGAACCAATAACTCTAGTTGCCGGCTAGGAGACTTCCAGGAAGGGCAAGATGAGAGATAGGTCAATTTCATCCACTGCTGGGGAGCTCTCAGATGTTTGCAAGCACCAGAATGGAAGTTTCTTTCCCGTCACCCCTCAAGCCTGGCTCCGAATTTATCAGCAGACCTACCTCCATGTAGCAGCAGGAAAGCAATATTCAGGGCTGTTTCTTCTGTGTTCAAGGTACAGTGGGAAAACTCAAGATGTGTGACACCAGGAGGCAGTCATGCAGGTGGTGGCTGACTCACTTCCAACTCAGAATCCAAAGACCTCCCGCTCCTCACACGCCCAAGACAGACCCTTGGCTGCCTGGCTAACATGGACCTGCATTCACAGCGAGAAACTTTCCCTTCTCAGCCTGCTGGCAACTTAGAGAAGCATCTTACGTTTCCTCAGGGAACCCCTGGCTGAGCAAAGTTGGGGTTTGAGACTAGCCATGATGAAGGGGATGTGTTCCCTCTCTGATGCTCCAAGAGACCTTGGAACATCAAAGGCCTTCAGTTGGTTAGAATCACATGTATGGTTTTTAGGGACTTTGCTTGATGAATCTGGTTGGAGCAAAAGGACAGAAACACAGGACAAGGCTAGACATTTCTGGGTCCCAGCTGATTGTGAGTTTTTTCAGCCACCAGGCTTTAGAGTCATGGACTGATGTTATTCACAAGTCACCTTGGAAGAAGTAATAGAGGAAAAGGTTTTTGGGCAGAGAGCAGTGTGGTCAAAGGGCCATGGGAATCATGCAGGGCAAGATGAAACAAGAGTGATTACTTTTTTCTTTGCTCTATCAGTTCCTTGGAGTTTCTACGCCTGAGAACAAGTACATGGAGATAGTCAAGTCATTGGTGGTGCCCCTGGCACCTGAAGCTCCTGGTGATAACCAGTGTGTGTACACGTCCCTGAGTCCAGAGCTGATTCAGCCTTGTGATAGCCCCATGTTCTTCCTTCTTGCGAAGGTTGATATGGCTCATTGCTGCTAACTCAAAACTGAAGTATAGGATGAGGCCATGGTGATTGAGCTGCAGGCCACATTCCAAGTATGGAAGGATGGTTGGCAGTGGAAGGGTAGCCATTTACTAAGCTTTGTTAGCTTGGTTCCTGGCAGTGGCTACTTCCCACATCTAGAATGCTTTTCTCCCAGATTTTTGCATGACCAGGCCCTTCTCAACACTTAGCATCATCTCAAATGAGTGTCTCTCAGGTTTGCTTTCCCTGACCACTGCACTCTCACAAGCACAGACACTGATCCAAAAGGTGCCTAGACACTTCCCTCGGTCAAAACAATAATTACAATTACCACAGTGGAAAGGTGGAAGAGGGATCAATTGAAAGTTTGAGATGAATATATGTATACTACTATATTTAATAGATAATGAACCGATCCCTAAATTAGCACAGGAATTCTGCTCAGTATTCTGTAATATCTTGTATGGGAGACGAATCAAAGAAAGAACGGATACATATGTATGTATAAGCAAAGTAATTTTTCATACATCTAATATATAATACAATACTGTAAATACACTATACTCCTGTATAAATTAAACACTCATTTTAGAAAAGAAAAGATTATTGTATACACCCATGTTGTTCTTTAGAGACTCAGGATTCCAGATATGATGCTGGAGATGACAGGTGGGTGCAGAAATCTAGATATGTCTGAGGTTTCTTTTTTCTGAGCTTTGATGTCTTTTGGTTCTAGTGTCACCTTTTGTTTATCTTTGGAGTATCTAACCCAAGGGCTTGGAGACACCAGCTGGGTGTAGTTGGAGGATGAGAGGGAGATGCTAGTAGCAGAGTGAAATCCCAACTCTCTAGCCTTGGGTTCGGGCACTATTGAGGCACAAATTATGTCCCAAGTTCCATGTGAAGACAGACTGTTGCTTCCCTCTCCATTTCTTCCGTGAAATCAGACCCAGGTTGGTTTTATCCTTGGTCATGTTCTGCTTCCCCTGAGACCCCACTGGTTTCTCTGGGAGAATTTTTTTTTTTTTAATTTTGGCTGCACTAGGTCTTCATTTCTACTCAGGTCTTCTCTATTTGCAGAAAGCAGGAGTTACTATGTAATTGCAGCACACTGGTTTTCAGTCCTGTCCTTCTCTTGAACAGATCACAGGCTCTAGGACACTCAGGCTCAGTAGTTGTGGTCCACCAGCTTAGCTGCCTTGGGGCATTTACAATCTTCCCCAACCTGGCCTCAAAGGCATATCTTAAGCACTGGATCAAAAGGAAAAACACTCTGGAAGGAATTTGAAATACATCACTTTTACATGAAACTTGGCACCATGGCCTATTTATGAGGAGACTGACAGAGGATTGTCCCTTGCTTCAAGCAACCTCCCGAGACAAGGTCTGATTTAGGTTCCCCTCCCAAGTGTTCCTACAGCATCTTGACTGTCCTGTCATGTGGCTTCATTCTTACTTGAGTTTCTGAAACACACCCTAGACCATAGCTTCCAGAGGGCAGTGCTGTCACTTGACTCACTTGTAAGTATACGTCAGTAGAACTTGTCTCATTCAGACTCTCATGCCAAGACAGGGCTAACAACAAAATCAGTTATTCTATTATGAGTGTTACGTTATGGGTTCAACTACTGTTATCAAACCTTAAATAACATTGTCTTAAATAGAATACAATTTCAATTCTCTTTCATATAATGTTTGCGCAGGTTTCTCCACAGAGATGGGGACCCACTTCTTTCTTGTCACATCTTCCACCTGGGTTACTAACCTCTGGTCTAAAATGGCTACTCCAGTTCCTGTCATTACATCTGCATCCCAGCTCGTGGGACAGAAAATAATACTTATATTTGGAAGTGACTTATCAACTCTACTCAATTTCCACTGGCTGAAATATCTTCCATGGTCATGGCAAACCTGGGGCTGGTGGGTCCAGCAACAGCAGGGGAATGTGATCCTACTACAGAACATTCATGATGAGTATCAAGGACCACCAGCCTTCATTCATGTTTCTGTAATTCATTCTTCTTTGGTTCTCCCCAAACAGCTCTCAGTCTATCTTGGCCTGCAAATAAACATATGGATTAGGCTATAAGAGAGGAAATGGCCCAGGCTGTACAATTATGGAGAAAACAAGAAAAGAAAGAAGCTAAGAAACTATAAAAATGCAAAATCTATAGGAAAGCATGCTTATAATAATAATTTTGCATTTATGCAATTTAGGTATATATGGGGTATATTAATCAATGTATAAAATAAAAAATATGAGAAATGTAAACTATAAATATATTCACTAAACACAACAAAATAAGGCTATATCATATTAAACACATAGTAGTATTAGGATTAAGTTTGGATACACATTGCAAAGAACTAAAACAACCATAACTTCAGCAAAATAAACTTGATTTTTCTCTCCCACTGAAACAAACCTGGATGTGGGCCAGCCAGAGCTTGGGTGCTATCCATCTCCAAGGTTACATGATTGCCCAATACAACTACATGAGTTCCAGCCATCAAAACTAAAATGCAGACAACAGGTAGGAAATAGGTGGGGAAGGGAAGAGTCTCACCTCTCAGCTAAATAAGCTCCTTGAGAGCAGTCTTCCATGAAATCCCTCTTCTAGCTCTGCTTGCATCTCAAAGTCACTAGTCATTACTAAGAGCACGGGTGAGAAGGAAATGGAGTCCTGTAGCTACTGGGCTCATAGCTATATAACAAACTATTTTCAGTTTTGAAAGAGAAGCATAGAATAGATCATTTTGTAGGTAGCCAAAATTACCTGCCTTAAAGAACAAACCTTTTCAGAATGGATGAGGTTAAATGGATGGGCACAGTGTGGGAGCCAGGAGGAAAGAAAAACAATGAGAAACAGCTAGATGGATCTGAACTGTGCTCCAGAGAAATGAGACAGATTGGTAAGTAGAGATCTTGTAAGGACTGAAGTGAGGATTATACATGCCACGTGACCCAAATTGTTTTGAAAACTGCTTTTCAAACTCAGGTCCCAAATCTCTCTGAGTTCTTCAGCTTCTAAATACCTTGTCTTTGTTACCTCACATTCTGACCTACCTCTCTCACCTCCCTTATTCCTGTTCACATCACTTCTGCATCTTGTCCACCAGCATTGCAAGATCCAGTACTAAGAAGTTAGCAATAGTTTCTAGAGGTGGGTAGAAACACAATAACTATTTCTACTTTGGTATTTGTTTGTCCTGATCAAGGTCTTTTGAAGGACTGAGATGGCTAGAATTATGGAGATCTCATATTTCCTCTAAAATCCCAAGCAAGAATGTGACTTCCTTTGCCCTGGAGTGGATGTGTTCACTTCTGCATCCACAGGTCTTAGCAGAACAGTAATTCCCCAGTATATGAACAAATTACATTTCAAAAGGTTGTTCAAAAATCCCAATTTCTTCATAAGTCCAGCAAAATTACTTAGGTAGCCAACTAAGGTAGTTGCCTCTATGCTATTGTAGTTTAATAGCTTTATGATACTTTTCACACAAATAATACATAAAAAATAAACGCAAACAATAAGACAAACAGTATCATGATAGGGCATGGAAACCCACTTCAGTATTCTCTTTTGGAGAATACCCATGGGAAGAGGAGCCTGGTGGACTACAGTCTGTATGTTGCCAAAGTTGAACACAGCTGAGCAACTAAGCTCACCTTTAAGAGTAGAGTAGTAGTACCATCTACATCACCACTGCATTTATGCTTCTGTCAGACAGCGTAGGCTTGAAATAAAAACACTGCACTATTGTCCTCCATGCTCTTCTGTACAATAAAGTACACAAAGCACACCCACTTGTCTGGGATGTGCCCACAGCAATGTGTGTCAGATCTGTGAACTAACTGATGGGATTGCACATGCAAATGTACATTTACATGTTTGAAAGTTTTCAACTTAAACGCCTCTATGTAACAGACTTGCTACACAGGCTTTCAGTGAATGTATGTAGTGAAGGAACAAGAGAGGAGAGTAAGGAGCTGCCTGTTCTTTCCCTTTTTCTATGTATTATGGCCAACCTCAGCAGGAATTCCATTGGGTATCATTGAGGCCCTGTGTATGGGAATATCACTGAAAGTGAGAGAGGAAAATGATCCCAGGATATGGTACAAGATGGTTGCTTGAAAAGATCCAGAGGTGCAAAATAGGAGGATTCACTGGTGTATGTGAAAAACTTGCCAAATATCATCCGGATTTGTTTGTAGTGATTCAGCTCTGCTTTAGAGGAGCAGTCCCTGTTGCCCAGGATGAGCAAGAAAAGAGAAGAGAATGGAGACTGAACCATGAAAATCAAGCATGTATCCCAGGTCAAGTATGTCTAGTATTGAAGAGACATAAGTCCTGTCAATTTATCTCTTCCCTCCTGAGAAGAATTAGAGTAGTAAAAGAGGGAAGGTCCACACTATGCTATCACCTAATTCCTCTTCTGTCCAGTAAACATTGATTTCTAATGCAATTTCTTTATAAACAGAACATATACTTTGTATGATGGAAGACTTCTAATTTATTGTCCCATACAAACCTTTGGGGCTGTTCTGTGCCCAGGCACATGGGGCTCTGGAGACTGGCAGTCTCTGTTTCGGTTTCAGAGTGCAGTGTATGGGGATCTGCTCTCGTCTGGGCCCTGGGTTATATCTTCAGTCTGGGTTCATATCTGAGCAGTTAACTCTAGTTGGGTTTAATTATATCATCTTGCTCTTTATCTTCAATTTGTCCCAAGTTCTTTCTTTCCATTTCTCTTTTTACTTCTTTGTGACTGAGTAGTTTTTGTGATTCCCTTATATATCCTTTGTCACTTATTAACAATAACTCTTTTTAAAAATAGTTTTAAGATCCATGGTATTCATCTTTAACTTGCCCATCTATCATTATTAATTATGATAATTATCAATAGTTATTAAATCATATATTTATTTGTCATTTCTCTGGCTGTGTTGGATCTTAGTCTGGCATGCAGGTCTTCCTTGTGGAAGGGAGTCTCTATTGAAGGAGGGAAAGCTCAGTATTTGCAGCATGTAAACTCTGTTTGAGACATGCAGTCTTAGTTACTCAGTGGCATGTGGGATCTTAGTTCTCTGGCAAAGGAACAAACCAGCATCCCCTGCATTGCAAAGCAGTTCCTTAACCATTGGGCCACCAAGGAAGTTCCTATATTTACCTTTTAATATATATTACATGTTTGTCATTTTGGGTACTGTTCATTCCCCTGCAGATCCAGATTTCCACTTCCTTTTAAATTCCTTCTGACTTGAGACCTTTTTAAAAACATTTATTATATTGGTCTGTTGGTGGTGATGCAGTACCTATGGACACCTTATCTTTGATAAAGGATGCAAAGATATACAATGGAAAAAAGACAATCTCTTTAACAAGTGGTGCTGAGAAAACTGGTCAACCACTTGTAAAAGAATGAAACTAGAACACTCTATAACACCATACACAAAAATATGACAAAACCCACTGAAATGTTGTAAAGTGATTGGCCTCCAACTAATAAAATAATATTAAAAAAAAAAAAAAATAAACTCAAAATGGATTAAAGATCTAAATGTAAAACCAGAGACTATATAACTCTTAGAGGAGAATATAGGCAAAACACTCTCCGACATAATCCACAGCAGGATCCTCTATGACTCACCTCCCAGAATAGTAGATATAAAAGCAAAAATAAACAAATGGGACCTAATGAAACTTAAAAGCTTTTGCACAACAAAGGAAACTATATGCAAGGTGAAAATACAGCCTTCAGAGTGGGAGAAAATAATAGCAAATGAAGCAACAGACAAAGGATTAATCTCAAAAATATACAAGCAATTCCTGCAGCTCAATTCCAGAAAAATAAATGACCCAATCAAAAAATGGGTGAAAGAACTAAACAGACATTTCTCCAAAGAAGACATACAGATGGCTAACAAACACATGAAAAGATGCTCAACATCACTCATTACCAGAGAAATGCAAATCAAGCCAAAATGAGATACCATTACACGCAAGTCAGGATGGCTACTATTCAAAAGTCTACAAGCAATAAATGCTGGAGAGGGTGTGGAGAAAAGGGAACCCTCTTACACTGTTGGTGCAAATGCAAACTAGTACAGCCGTTGTGGAGAACAATGTGGAGATTTCTTAAAAAACTGGAAATAGAACTGCCATATGACCCAGCAATCCCATTTCTGGGCATACACACCGATGAAACGAGATCTGAAAGAGACACGTGTACCCCAATGTTCATGGCAGCACTGTTTATAATAGCCAGGACATGGAAGCAACCTAGATGCCCATCAGCAGACGAATGGATAAGAAGCTGTGGTACATATACACCATGGAATATTACTCAACCATTAATAAGAATTCATTTGAATCAGTTCTAATGAGATGGATGAAACTGGAGCCCATTATACAGAGATAAGCACTAATACAGCACACTAACACATATATACGGAATTTAGAAAGATGGTAGTGATAACCCTATATGCAAAACAGAAAAAGAGACACAGAAGTACAGAACGGACTTTTGGACTCTGTGGGAGAAGGCGAGGGTGGGATGTTTTGAGAGAACAGTTTTGAAACATGTATATTATCAACAGTGAAACAGATCACCAGCCCATGTGGGATGCATGAGGCAAGTGCTCGGGGCTGGTGCACTGGGAAGACCCAGAGAGAAGGGGTTGGGAGGGAGGTGGGAAGGGGGATCAGGATGTGAAATACACGTATATCCTTGGCTGATTCATGTAAATGCTTGGCAAAACCACTACAATAGTGTAAAGTAATTAGCGTCCAACTAATAAAATTAAATGGAAAAAAATAAAGCTTTCATCATATCTGCAACATTTTCAGCCAGTTGTTGTGAATTTCTTTTCTCTATTCTCCTTTCATTTCCTGTTGGATTCCATTTATATATATTTTAGTATAATTTGCATATATTTTATATATATTTAGTTTCAAATCTCTGTGACCGACAATAAATTTTTTCCTGAAGTCTTTCCGTTCGTGTTTTCCATGCCTCTAATTAACCTACTCTATATTCTTCAGCTTCATGAATATACAGATTATTGTTCTAGTAAGCATTTTAATGTCCTTCCATGATAATTATATAATGTATATTTTAACTGTGTTTTTACTAATTGATTTTCCCCTTATTATGGATATTTTCTTGCTTCTTTGCACATTGGAAATTTTGTTTTCTTTTTAAATGTCTTTATTTATCTTAATTAGAGGGTATTTACTTTATAATATTGTGACTGACCTAGGACAAATACTTTCACAGTTCATAATGAAATTTTAATTGAATGTTGGATATGGTCACTTCTACCCTTTGGATCCTGGATATTTTTTGATTTTTATAATTACTCTTGGCACTGTTTGCAAACACTGTTAATTTCTTGGAAACAATCGTACTTTTTGAAGGCTTGCTGTCCACTTATTTTTTAGCTGAGATGAGACCAGCCTTTAGACCAGGTGTACTATTCCCACTAGCAAGGCAATATTGTCTTCAGGGCCATACTGGTGTCATGGGAATTATGAGTAATTTGCAGGCTGGTTGGTAGGGACACAATTAGACCTGGCTCAATTTGAGACTCAAGGATTGCTCCCTATAATACTGACTAGTATTATCAACTCTCTGCTGAAGACTGGAGGGGTACCCCCTGTAAACTGCCACAGATCTCTGTGTGTAGCTGTCCCCTGTGAACTCTAACTATCTAGAGTCTCAAATCTCTCTTCTTGGGGAGACCATTTATCTCTGCGTAGTTACCACTTCCATGGATGTGTTGGAAATTATTTCTAGAGTTGGGGCAATTATAGAACTCACCTTGATTGCTCCACCACTCAGGAATCCATTCTCTGCTGCCTGATGTTTGATGTAACAAACTGCTCTTTCATTTATCTTGTCTACTTTGGAGTTGTTTGAGACAGGAGGATAAATGTCTCCTTTATTTCTTTATGTCGACTAAAATGGAGGTCCTCCTGCAATCAGAACTCACGGAATGCCTTGTGAATGCTAGGCACTGACTTCTGTGCTTGGGTGCAGACTTGATTGGGAATATGTGTTGGGGCCTTGGGTAGACCCAGTCTTGGTGGAGAAACAGGCCAATTGCAAATAGCATTTGCTATGGGGTATGTTCAGTTCAGTTCAGTCGCTCAGTCATGTCTGCCTCTTTGCAACCCCATGGATTGCAGCATGCCAGGTCTCCCTGTCCTTCACCAACTCCTGGAGCTTGTTCAAACTCATGTGCATCGAGTTGGTGATGCTATCCAACCGGCTCATACTCTGTCATATTCTTCTCCTCCTGACTTCAATCTTTCCCAGTAATAGGGTTTTTTCTAATGAGTACGTTCTTCACATCAGCTGGTCAAAATATTGGAGTTTCAACTTCAGCATTGGTCCTTCCAATAAATATTCACGATTGTTTTCCTTTAGCATTGACTGGTCGAAACTCCTTGTAGTCCAATGTATTCTCAAGAATCTTGCCCAACTCCACAGTTCAAAAGCATCAATTCTTCATCGCTCACCATTCTTTATGATCCAATTGTCGCATCCATACACGATAACTAGAAAAATCATAGCTTTGAACATACTGAACATTTTCAGCAAAGTTATGTCTCTTCTTTTAAAAATTTTGTCTAGGTTTGTCATAGCTTTTCTTCAACTGAGCAAGCATCTTTTAATTTCATGGCTGCAGTCATCGTCTGCAGTGATTTTGGAGGCCCCCAAAATAAAGTCTCTCACTGTTTCCATTGTTTCCTCATCTATTTTCCATGAAGTGATGGGACCAAATGCCATGATCTTCATTTTCTGAATGTGGGGTTTAAGCCTGACGTTTCACTCTCCTCTTTCACTTTCATCAAGTGACTTTTTGTTCCTCTTCACTTTCTGCTGTTAGGGTGGTGTCTTCTGCATATATGAGGTTATTGACATTTCTCCCAGCAATCGTGATTTCAGCTTGTGCTTCATCTAGTTGGGCATTTGGCATGATATACACAGCATATAATTTAAATAAGCAAGGTGACAATGAAACGTTGCTGGTCAATAATGCAAAGAAGCCTCGATTCTTGGCCTCCGGAGGAGAAGAATTCAATCTGGGGCCAGAGATGAGTCTTGTTCACCTAGAGCTTTTGTGTAATAAAGTTTTTTAAAGTATAAAGGAGACAGAGAAGGCATCTGACATAGGCATCAGCGAGGGGCAGAAAGAGTACCCCCTTGCTAGTGTTAGCCATGGAGTTATATACTCTCTAGTTAGTTATTACAGTAAATCAAAAGAATGTCTGAAGGTTGTAAAGACATCACTAGGCCTACTCCCATAAATTACACCTTAAGATAACAGGATTAGGCAGAAGGTTTTTTTCCAGAGTCTGCCCTCAAGCAGGATACATGATTCTTATATAATCCTGAGGAATGTAGAGGGAAAAAAAAGATTATCCTTTCTTCTTCTTGGGAATTCCAGTCTGCTCTCTCCTTGGCGATGCCTGGACTTCTTATCAATCTGCCTAGGAATTGATTCTCTCATTCCCCAGTTTTCTTTTAGAAGAATTATGTTGCCAAGGGAAAGGACCTTCGTTTTCATTTCATAACTACTTCCTGCTGTCTAGGGGCATGGTCCCTAAATTGTTAAGGCAACATATTCTCCTACCCTCATATTGAGGGTCTCTGATCCAGGGACCCCAAGTGATAGTTGGAAGAGGCTGTGACACTCATAGGAGCTCAGACTACCATTTGTAACTTAAAAGCCTTCATTCGACTAGAAACATGTCCAATTACGAAGTTACAGATGCAGGGAACAAACAACAAAAATAGAACGATCAGAATTATTGTCATTAAGATAGTTTTCCTCCATGGGAAACTAGTTAACATCTCCAAAAGTGAGGCAATTGAGGCTTCAGGAGTCTCCATAGCCCCAATCTTCTTGGTCATGCGTTTAGTAAAATGAGTAACATCAGTGCTCATATCAGGTATATAAGTACAGCACTGGGTATGAATAATGGCACAAGTTCCTCCGTGCACATCTGACAGAATAGCTAAAGCTAATCTGTTTTGTAAAACCACCTTTCTAACTTGTGCTTTTTCAGCATTAAGAGCTGAAATAGCTTTTTGAGAATCGTGTAATGCCTGTTGAGTAAAATTTTTCAAAGCATCCTCGTGTAGCATAACATCTGTAGTTCCCAAAGAGGGAAAAAACACTGCAGCCAGATAATCATACCAGTGAAATACAGACCTTGTCCACTGAGTTTTAAGGTGGGCTAAAGTAGCAGGCTTTTCTGGAAGCTCTGAAAATATAAAGCCGTGAGTAAAGGCTAGGCCTTGGGTGCGTTTCCATATTCAACCAGGGGAAAGCCATGCCCATAGGTAAGAGTCACGTATCCAATAAGTCCCGATTGGAGCAAGCCAGCGTGACTGAGATATCCAGTCCCAATCAGTGCCTGCCCAGACAAAGGGAGGACCTGAATTGTAGCTGGGACACACGGGAATGATTATATTGCATACTTCCTGAGGCAAAAATCATAAATGTTTCCAATCACTATAATTAAGTTGCCGACTAACTTCAGAGATGGCTCTCTTTTTTCCCAGCATATTCGGGCAGTAGATATTAGACATCCTTTCTCAGGAGATAATGATATAACCTCATTCCATATTTGATAAACGTCAGGTAATAAACCATAATATCTAGACCTATTTGCCTTATATGTAGCAAGATCGTCATTGAACACAGAAAATGTATAATCAAAATTAAAAGTCACTTTATATCCATAGTTAAAGTACAATGTGTTGCACCAGTCCATTTTAGAACTGTTATATGTCTTCAGATAAAGAAGAGGCATCACATATGATTGTTGTTGAAGGTATTCACAGACTTGGAGAAAGTATTTCCTTGAAGTGGAGATGTCCACCGTCGGAAGCCTTCCATTGATGAGGAGGGAGTGCTCCACAGACCCAGCAGTTAGACTGATTGTGAAATGCTGCATAGAAGTGAGCTCAGGACAGGAAAGTATTGTCTTGAGGATCAAACAGCAGACTCAGGAATTTTGGAGTCAGCATAAGTAGACTCACATAGATTATCAGGCCCATTTAAAAAGTACAAAGTCAGAGCATAGAAAGTAAAGAAATAAAATGAAGTCACTTAGTTCTGGTAAGGGTGCCGTATCTTAACTCTAGTGTGATGTACCCAGGAATCAATTCCTGCATGTTGACAGCCATGAGAGAAGAAAGAATAATCTGGTAAGAGCCTTCCCAGCAGGGCTCAAGGGATGAGCCCCTAGGCCCCAATGTTTTAATGAGGACCTCGGTTCCTGGCTCAAGTAGAGGCTTGGTTGACTCAGAGGCTGGGTCAGGAGTCGTCTCCCAGAGTTCTGTTAATGCCTGTTAAAAAACTGAGGGCTGAGTTACATAACTATTTAAATCCATGGCTTCAGGGTCTATAACAATATCTGTGCATAAGAAAGGCCTTTCATGAATACATTCAAAGGGGGACAGTCCGTGTTTTGGGGGGGCAGTTCGAGCCCTTATTAAAGCTATGGGTAGGACTTAAATCCAATTGTTCTGCATCTCTTGAGTTAATTTGCACAGATGTCTTTTGATAATATCATTAGCTTTTTCAGCCTTTCCTGAGGATTTTGGTCTCCAGGAACAGTGTAAGTGATATTCTATTCCCAGAGCTTTAAACACTCCCTGAGGTACAGCAGCTTTAAAGGCGGAGCCATTGTCAGTCTGAAGGCTCCAAACCTGGGGATAATTTCATGGATTAAAATCTTTATATCCTTCTTAGCTTGTTCACCACGACATGCAAAAGACTCATTCCATCCAGTAAAAGTATCCATACAAATTTGTAAGCAAGAATATCCGTTTGCTTTTGCCATATGAGTAAAATCAATATCCTAGTCCTCTCCAGGATTCTTTCCACTTCAATCTAAACCAGATTTTGCTAGCTTTTTAGTCTTTGGGTTTTTTTTCTGACATACCTCACACCTTTTGATAATGTTCTTTAAAGTTTTCATTACATTTTTACCTTCAAATAAATGAAAAGTCATCTGGTAAGTACTCTCTGCACCCAAATGAAAACTCTGGTGTAAACCCATAAGAATTCTCCATTGAGCACTTTCAGGAATTATTAATCTTCTATCCTCAGACTGTAACCTCCTTTATCAATAATCCTTGCTCTTCTTTTCTCATATCTTTCTAATTCTTCCTCAGTATATGTGGCTTTTCCTGTTCCACAGGACCTGTCCAGATCAAAGCTGTCTGTAGTGAGGGGGTTTCATAAAGTGCCACTTTTCTGGCTTGACATTCATTCAGCTGATTACCTTCAGCTACATTATTCCCATCCCTGTTGTGTCCTTTCCAATGCATGAGAGCTACTTCTTTAGGACAATATATAGCAGTTAAAAGTCTCTCAATTTCTCTGAAATGTTTAATAAGCTCTCCTATGCTATTTTAAACTGTTTTTCTTTTCATATTGCAGCATGAGCATGTAAAATCAAATAAGCATACTTAGAATCAGTGTAGATATTTACCGGCTGCCCTTTGCTTAACTCTAGAGCTCGGGTTAGAGCCACAAGCTCCACTAGCTCAGCACTGGTTCTCTGGGGGAGAGATTTTGCTTCTAAAATCTGTTCAGCAGTCACCATGTCATAACCTGCTTTACACTCTCCATTCTGAACAAAAGAACTGCCATCAGTAAATATTTCCATGTCAGGATTGTCTAATGGGGTATGCATTAGATCCTCCCGAGTTGCATAGTTAAAGTTAGGAATTGGGAACAATCATGATCAGGTGTTTCATTTTCCTCCTCAGGAAGGAAAGTGGCAGGATTTAAATTTTCACAAACTTAAACTTAGTTACTGGTCCTTCTAACAACAATGATTGATATGTAAGAAGGCTACTGTCTGTCATCCAAATATTAACCTTACAATTTAAGAATCCGCTCACATCGTGAGAAGTCAGTGCAGTAAGGATTTGCCATTAATTATTTTTAAAGCTTCATGTACTAATAAAGCAGCTACCCCAATTACTCTTAGGCAGTGGGGCCACCCACGTGAAATTACATCTAATTCTCCGCTTAGATAAGCAATAGTTTGCTGTTGAGGCCCTTGGGGTTGTGTCAAAACTCCCAAGGCCACAACTTTTCTTTCAGTGACAAATTAAATTCTGACCCTGTGGGCAAGCTCAGAGCAGGAGCTTGCATGAGGACAATCTGAAGAATCTTAAAAGCCTTTTGTGTATCTTGAGACCAGGCCAGTTTGTCAGTTTGGGCCTGCTGACTTTCAGCTGTAAGTTAATTTAAAGGCCAGGCAGATACCCCATAACCCAGAATCCAAATGTGACAGTAGCCAGTGATTCCCCAAAATCATCTCAATTGTTTTAAAGACATAGGTAGGGAATGGTTTAATATAGGTTTAATTCTCCCGGGGTCTATGGCCCTAGTCCCTTCTGACATGATTAAGCCCAGATATCTGAGATTGTTGAGAAAGCTGAGCCTTTTCTCTTGATGCCTTGTAACTGCAGCATGCCAGAAAGTTTAAGAAGTCTTCTGAGGCTCTTGAACAAGCTTCCTCTGTCTCAGCACTGAGCAAAATATCATCTACAAATTGTAACACCACTCTTTGGAGCTATTAAAGTTTTGAAGATCCCGTGACAAACATTCTCCAAATAAGTGAGGACTGTCACGAGATCCCTGGGCAAAACTCTTCAGGTTAACTGAGAAGCTGGCTGTGTAGGCTCCTCAAAGGCAAATAGAAATTGAATTTCCTCTGCCAGAAGCCCTGAATAGAAGACACCTTTTAAACTAAACTGAACTGAACTGAACTGAAAGGCTTAACACATGTCTGCCTGAGTACTTCAAGAATACATCTGACAAAATGATTCTGATCCCATCCTCCTTTAGCTGTGTTGTAGTCCCAGTCTGGTTCTGTAGTTGAGACCACCTGATTTCCAGTGTGGAGGGAGGTTACCTCATCCTCCCTCTTCCCTACTGATTCATTACCAAACCATTCATCTCCATAAGCAACCACTTTCCCTAAAACTCGACTCCTTGAGTCGGGAGTCAGTGTTTTTCCCAAGACATACATCACATCCTTACAAGTAAGGTCATAAAGCAGAGTAACACCTTTAAAAGCTCTAATAAAGTATTCTAGGTCCTCTAAATAGTCTCCCCGATCCTCCGTGGTTTTTTGTATTTCTTGATAAGGAAAAGGCTTATTAGCTCTAATAGACTGATTATTTCTCCTGCTGGGTGCTTCATGAAGAGACAACAACTTGTGTGGCTGTTCCTCAGTCTCTCTGACTGCTCTGTGCATATGATCCCAGGGGTAGATTGGAGAAACCTGCTTTTCTTTATCTCTTTGTCTCTTGTCCTCCAACTCATCTAGCAAAGTAGGAGGACAGGAGGGAACTGAGTGTTTCACACCCAAATCTATACCCTTAGGACTTAAGCCTGGCATATTTCACAGAGAGAAAAAGGGCAACACATATGCTACTTCTACCCAGTTTCCTTATTTCCTCAGAACAGGTCTAATTGTAAAACAGTATTATACCTAAGAGACCCTCCAACTGGAAACGATTTGCTGTCCTCCAATGGATACTGTGGCCATGCAGTATCACATAGGAAGACCAGGTGTGTCTTCTTTAAGCCTTGGGGATCAAGTCTATCCCAGTTTTTCAGGATACAGGTCAAAGTAGTGAGGCTGGAATTCTTAGCTCCCGTGTGTGTATGTGTGAGAGAGAGAGAAAGAGAGAGAGAGAGAAAGCAACCAGCACCCTCTTTCTACTGGAGGCATCGTTGCCTCCTCTAGATGGGGGTATAGACAGAATTTACACCAAAACTTTTCTTTCCTGGTCGAACTTGGTCTGACACTTACTGACACTGGTGACACTACTCGTCCCTCCTGTTTCTACCACTGATATGGGTTGGAGATGCACCAGGGGTAGACTTCATGGCATCCCTGATTGACTTCCAGATCCTCACCATTAAAAGCTTGATTGCCTCTGATGCCACCCAGGGTGCAATCAGAGTAACCTTCCAGAATGCTTCCTAGGCTTAACTGTTGGGGGAAACATTCTCATCACCCGAGTTGCTGGGCATGACCCTGAGTATATTCTTGACCACAATGCGACTGATACTAACATAAAACTGAGATGTTCTTTCTAAGCCTCACCACATCAATATAAGAGCCTCCTAAGCATCACCACACCAGTATAAGAGTTTCCTCTGTTCCACTAAGAGCCAGCTTTCCCAAGGCGGGGGGGGAGGGGGGGGAGTCCCTTGTAGTTCCAATCTGAGTAACCTTTACCCTCAGAGATGCTCTTGAAGCTAGACCTCCATCTAGCTTACAAACGTTCCATGCCTATCAAGGCTAGGCGCTTCCTGACTTCCAATGCAAGTTTGCGACCGAAGTCATCATACACAGTAATAGCATAGATCACAAGCCCCTTGACAGTCTATGATCCAACAGATTAGGTTAGTACTTCTAATTCCAAGGAGTTCTGAAATGGTCAAAGAGACCGAAAAGTTTGACTGAAAAGGAGAGTTCAGTTCACATCTTTTACCCATTTCTGGTGGGTCCCCCAAAGGAGCCATGGGTACCTCTTGGCATTGGAAGTTCAGTATAAACCCCCAACAGGTATCTGCCATAAGACATGTGAGGTCACCACAGAACCGCAGAGCAGGGCTCCACACGTGCTTTGTGCAGGGTGTATCATTCATTCACACAAGGACACCATAGAGTTAGTAAAGTACAGCAGAAGATGTGTTCACTATGAGAATAAAGAACTAGAGCTCCAAGCATCCTTCCCTTCTCCTGAAGAATCCCCCCAAGATGAAAGGTTGTTGCTAAACCATGCAAAGACGCCAGGATTCTTGGCCACCAGAGGGGAAGAATTCAATCTGGGGCCCGAGAAGAAGCTTGAATACTCAGATTTTTTGTGTAATAAAGTTTTATTAAAGTGTAAAGGAGATAGAGAATGCTAATGGCATAGGCATCAGAAGGGGGCAGAAAGA